>NC_086323.1:118182621-118782621 GCF_036172605.1 Pelobates fuscus
AGAAAGGAGCAGAAGGGTGCAAAATATGCAGAAAGTAGCAAAAAGATAAAGGAGCAGAAGGAGCCAATGAGGAGAGAAGACAGTGTCAGAAGAAAAAGAAGACTGTGTCAAATGAAGGAGAAGAAAAGGAGATTGGAGCAGGAAGGACAAGTGAAGTGAACCCTCCACTTTATTCTTAACACCACATCATAAGGCTTTGGTACCTTGGCCAGGCAGGGAAACTTTGGACCTTCTCATCTCCCTAGGTAAAAAAAAAATATCAGTGTTATTGTGTTCACTTTTATTTACTGAGTGTCAGGAAGCTCAGCGTGCCGGTGGGTAGGGGTGTCGCTGATTGGCTAGAGCGGTCAGCTGGCACTCTAAGCCAATCAGTTGCTCCCCAATTATAAAAAAGTTAAAAAAATTTATGAACCGGGAACTAGCGATTGGCATAGAGCATCAACTGACCACTCTAGCCAATCTGCAGCACCCATGCCTGACATCAATCTGCACTTCCTGCCACTTCGTTTCAGAAGCTGAATACCACTGAGTGACCTGAAGATCTGGAGCTGGAGGAAGCCTTTGGGGTTAAACCATTTGAGAGCGGTTTAACCCCTTAAAGGAAAGAGAGCACCCAGGGGCTTCCTGGCATCATAACATTTTTCATTTAGATGAAGTTGTTATGGTGACCAGAATGTTCTTAAAGGAACACTATAGTGTCAGGAATACAAACATGTATTCCTGACACCATAGTTGTGAAAACGCTATTCACCTTGGCTTTATGTGATAATGACTATGCCCCTTCCCTTTCATGACACTGTCAAAAAGGGACCAAGCATGGATGTCATTACAATTATGCCCCCCTGGAAAAATTGCTGAGGACGCCCATGGTGACTTGCCAATGGAGCTTCTGCTGCTTTGGTAAAGTCAGAATCGGTGCCCTTTTGTGGGTAACCCCACTCTGGGTAGGAGATGCGTTTTGTCGAATCGTCGGTGGCAACCTCCAAGAAAGTTCCAAGGCGGCAAGTGATTCTACAACAGAACTCAGAGAACAGTCCATCTAATTGAGTCAGGATAGAGGGTTTCAGGTCTCAAGGCGTAATGTTACAAATTAGATAAGATAGCTGCAGCTGGTGAAATGGCTGCTTATATGTTGTCACCGTAACACAGGTAGTGAGTACCAGCATATCCAGGGGAGAGCACGAGGGATAATTACCAGATTTTGCTGAATACAGGAGGCGAATATTATGCTTTTTCTCTTACTTTATTCCTCAGCAGCAAAGAAAGGATATAAGATATTCAGAAAAAATTGTTTTAAGCAAGTACCCTAAAGGATTAACCATAACATCATAGCATCTTAGCCAATGAGAGCAGTCCACATAGCCATATCATCCTATGTGACTCTTAGCCACTCCTCTTTCTTGGTGATGCTGAAGCCAACCTTCAACGAAAAAAATGAAATGAAAGTAACTGGATCAACACATCAGACCACCTAGCCACCAATATCCTCCACGTGAATAGATCTTTAGGAACACATCCGCTGTAAACTGTGAAGAAAAACTTGATGGTAGTAATCAGCAAAGTGTCAAGCTGGAAGGGACAGAGAAAAGAAATGGTAAAATATATCCTAGAGACCATCATCCATGTTACCACAGTACAGACTAGCCTGAATGATTTAAATATATTCGACTAAAATAAGCATATAGTAGACAATAACATCTACAAAAAAACAAGCCAGACATCAAATCAATCCCTATGACTTACCGAGGGTGTGAGAAGAAAAACGTAGAACGTAACTGAAAACGTACCTGTATCAGGTGGGCTAATATTTGCCTCTGTGTCCTTAATAAAATCATGACTTTACATCATGTAATTAGTAAAAATCTGGTAATATGATTAAAGGACATGAAGGCTCATATTAGACTGGTCTAAAGCTGTGAAATAACCATCGATGACATAGGGTGAAAATAATACTCCTTGAACGTAGATTTACGAGACCAATCTGCTGTTCACAGAAGGTCTTCAAGCTAAGTTAAAAACCTTAGAAGCCATGGCCCCTCTAGTAGAATGTGCACCATATACGGAGGTATCTATGTGCACCAAAGCCATTATCCATTTCACCCAGCGGGCTATTGTCACCGTAGATTCGGTGTGATGAGGTAGTTTAGCAGCCAAGAAGAGCTTGTGATGTACTGGGTCTACGAAATGCTTTGTTTCCCGTATTCCTGGAGAGAAGCCACTGGGCAGAGGTTCACGTTGTGAGGAAATGATTGGTAAAAAACTGAAGTAATCGATGATTTAGTACGTCTGGAAATGTTGAAGGAAACTCCCATAGAGGTAAAGGAGCTTGCGTTAATGTCCAATGCTCGGACATCATAAACCTGTTTGCATGTTATCAGACAGAGGAGCATGGCCAATTTTGCTGACAGCTGTTTAAGCGTGAGGTCTGCATTCTGTGGCCAGGTTCCCAGCAAGGTCAGAACCAGGTTCAAATCCCATACTGACTTATATCAAGAATGAGGTGGTTGTGCAAATCTAATGCCACGTAGGAGTCAACACACCAGAAGATGTTTACCCACTGGGGAACCCTCTAGTCCATGATGGCCAGCGGAGATTGCTGATCTATAGACATTAATAGTACGATAGGCCAGACCTTGGTCATATAGGCCCATAAGAAAACTTAATAGGCAATTCGCAGGTGCATATACGGGATCTACTTGTTGTTCCATGCACCAACGACTCCATGAGTTCCAGGCATACCGTAGTATCATCTTGTTCCACGGGCCCAGACTCCTTCCAGTAATTCGAAAGTTGATTGTGGAACACCTGGCATGACCCAGGGTCCCCAGAGAGGAGCCACTCTAACAATCTGAGGTGTCCCTGCACCAGAAGGGGGTGTGGGTTCCCATCGGAATCCAGAAGGAGGTGCGTTGATTCGGGGAGCAGTCTGGGAAGATCTATGGATATCTCCATGAGAGAAGGGTACCAAAGCTGTGCAGTCCAGAATGGGGCTATGAGAACCAAAGACGTCCGTGAATGGCTGAGGTGTACTAATGTCCAAGCCACTAGGGAGAAAGGAGGAAATGCATAAAGTCGTCTGTCCGGCCACGATTGGAGGAAGGTATCTGTCACTAAAGCGTCCGGGTACGGCCTCCAACTGAAGAACACTGGGAGTTGAGAATTCAATTGAGACGTGAACAGGTCGATATACATCGCGTTTGCAGTTGTAGGAAGGCATTGTGGTCCAATCGCCAATCGCGCCTGTCTCACAGATGTCTGGAATACCAATCTGCTATTGTATTGGACAGACCTGGAATGTATTCTGCTTCTACTGATATATTGCGATCCAGGCAATATTGCCAGAATTCCATGGCTAGGTCCGTCAGTATCTTGGATCTCGTGCTGCCCAGATGGTTAATGTAACGGACTGCCGATATATTGTCCATTCGCAGAATAATGGAGCAATTTATCGTGAGACCGAGGAGGCTCTTTAGGGCGAACGATCCCGCCATAAGTTCCAGGCTGTTGATGTGAAGCTCTTTTTCCGATAGGGACCATTTTCCTCCTGTGGAGTTAGGACCACAACCGTGAGTGCTCGCATCGGATACTATGATAAAATCCATAGATCGCTCTACTGTTCCACGCTTCCATATGTTACAGCCACCAGGTGAGTTCCTCCTTGGCTGTGTAGTCGAGTGGAACGGAGTTGGAGTAGGAGCCACCCAAGCGTAAGTGCGCGGCCTTTAGTCTTGAAGAGCCCTGTAATGAAGAGGCCCCTGGGAAAAATCACCTGGATAGAGGCTGAGAGGAGACCGATTATCCTGGCCAGTTGTTGTAAGGTTAACACCGGGCGAGCCAAGGCCCTGCGGATTTCCTTCTTGATGAGTTTGACCTTTGGGGGCGGTAGGCTGAGGATTCCGTGTACCAAGTCAATGTTGAATCCCAAGAATTCCATGTACTGGGAAGGGGTTAGTACTGACTTTTCCTAGTTGATTAGGAATCCTAAGTTTTGTAGGAGGAACAACTCCCAAGAGAGATATTGATGGAGCTGGTGAGCATTGTGTGCCATGATCAGCATATTGTCTAAGTATATGATCAGACGGGCACCTCTGCTGTGCAGGAGGGTGACCACGGGTTTCAGCAGCTTGGTGAAGCACCATGGAGCCGACATCAGCCCAAAGGGGAGACACCGGAATATCCATGTTATCTCGTCCCATTGGAATTGAAGGAGGTGTTGACACTCCTCTGCAATCAGGATAGTAAGATAGGCGTCCTGTAGGTCGAGTTTGACCATCCAATCCCCCAACCTGAGGAGGTCTCGAAGGCAGTGGAGTCCCTCCATTTTGAAGTGGTGGTACTGAATAAATGCATTGAGGGGGCAAAGGTTGATAACCGGCCTCACCCCACTGCCCTCTTTGGGCACCAGAAAGAGGTTGCTCAGAAACCCGGGAGAGCAAGTTGGGACTTGGTAGATCACGTATTTCCCTTGTTTTCTTGATGGTTTTCTTTCCCTTTGATTTCTTCCACTACCAGGTCCCTGTCCTGTTGGGAAAACACCATCCGGTGCGGCAAGGTTGGACTGGGGGTTGCACAAACGCTATATGATAACCCAGAATGGTATTGAGGACCCAAATATCTGATCTTAGTCTGTGCCAGGCCTCGACAAAATGGAACAGTCTGCCTCCCACATATGACATACAAAGGGGGGGGGGGGGAACGGTAGAGCACTTACCATAAGGCTGTCAGCCATACGTGGTACCCAGGGCTGGACTGGGGATACAAAGCAGCCCTGGAAATAAAAAATATGCCAGCCCCATAAGTCAATGTGCCATATATTGTTGCATGTAATATGTAAGGCTATTACTTGACACCCCAGATGATTGAGTTATATATATATATATATATATATATATATATATATATATATATATATATATAGCTTTTTCTAATATAAAATATTGGTCCTTTCCATAGTAAAACGTAAAACGTTTCATAGTAAAACGTTTAATTATACAGTAAGCATACTCACATGCAGACACAGACAATCTCACTGACACACACAAGCTCATTGATATACAGCCTCATAGACAAACAATCTCATAACATAAGCTCATTGACATAAAAACACAAGTTCACTCACTAGCAGACACACACACACACACACACACACACACACACACACAGCTTAATGTAGTGGTTCTGGTGTCTATAGCCTGTCCCTGCAGGCTTTTCAATGTAAACACTGACTTTTCAGAGAAAAGGCAGTGTTTATATTGCTTCCTAGTGACACCTCTAGTGACAGTCTCTCAGACGGTCACTAGAGGTGCTTCCTGTGTCAGTGCTGCACAGTGTGCAGCACCTACATTCAGGGCCTCCACGCTCTGGAACCGCTGAAGGTTCCCCATAGAGATACATTGATTCAATGCATCTCTATGAGGAGATGCTGATTGGTGTAGCGTTTTGCAGCCAATCCTATGGTAAGCTTGATTAGGCAGGGCCAGTCGAGGGGAGACCAGCATGGCATGGGAAAAAAAAAAAAAAGTGAGTAAAAATACTATTTTTAAACAGACACACGCACTATGGTACAGACATAAACACGTGACAGACAGACAGACACAACCATGACACAGACAGACCATGACACAGACACACACCATGACACAGACAGACACACACCATGACAAAGACCCACACCATGACACAGACAGACCATAACACAGACAGACCATGACACAGACAGACCATGACACAGACAGACACACACACAATGATACAGACATAAACACAACGTGACACAGACAGAAACACACACACACCATGACAGACACACACCATGACAGACAAACCATGACACAGACACACACCATGACACAGAAAGACCATAACTGACAGACACACACACACCATGACACAGACATAAACACAACGTGACACAGACAGACACAGACAGACCATGACTGACAGACACACACACCATGACACAGACATAAACAAAACGTGACACAGACAGACACACACACCATGACACAGACAGACACACAACACAGACACACACCATGACACAGACAGACACACACCATGACACACTCTCTTTCTCGCTTCCAGGATGATGAATTTCAGGAGGTGACTCCAGAGGCAGAAGCTTGTGGAGGACCCTGAATTCTTTTGGAACCTCAGTTTTGGAACTTGACTGACTTGATTGAGAGATCCCTGTCTCCTAAGTCTTGGGCAGCATACTTGATGGTGTGGGATCAATTTGGTTGGTCTTCTTCAGAAAGTAGGTTGTTATCCACTTAGCCTTTCTTTCTGACTTGCGGCATCGAGGGACATCCATGTCAGTGGAACAGGGTATGTCAGCTCTTTCAATCTTAATGCACTTCATGTGAGGGGAAGATGTGACTAAAGCATTTGTGGTTCAGCAGGTATTGCACTGTTGGAGACGTAAACTGGTTAGGCATCCTGTATTTGTGCACTTTCTGGTGGGATCCTGCCTGCTATTTATGTTCTCCCATTGGAGGCAATTCTGTTTCGGGTAGCCTTTTCTGTGTGTTTTTATGCAACTCTATGCGTCAGCAGACTGGTGGAGTTCTAGAGCTCAGTCACCCCCTTTTTTAGGATGGAGGTTCTTTAGTTTCAAAAAGAAGTTAAATTTCTAATTTGGCGATCTAATACTGATCAAGCGGGTAGTGGTAGAGTGATTAGGATTGGAGCGTCCATAATTGGAGATACGTTCCAGTGCATGCATATGGGTTATTATCCATTCACTAGAATGTTTATGTTGGTGTTGCGCTCGTTAGGAGTGGATTATACTGTATTGCGCTTGTTAGGAGTGGACTCCCAAACAAAAATAAAAAATTATAGTGGTTATTCAACTCATTCATTCCGCATCGGTCTGTCTCTGCAGGCAAGCAGGTTAGGTCTGTCAGACTCTTCCATTTGGCTGCTGGGTCAGTGGAAATGAGCAGGTTTTCGATTGTATGTTCGGCCTTTAATAGGTGCCTGGGTATGGTTAATGTTCGGTTGATTTCTTTATTGCTAGATATTCTCTATATGTTTTGATCCTTGGGCATTCTTTTATTTATTGGGCAGCTTGTCAGGTAGACCAGAGGTCGTATGACCAGGATCTTGGGATTACTTATCACCAGGTCAATGTTAGGTGGTGTGGGATCAGGGGCTTGCGCTGGCAGCAATTTTATCTGGAGAGATCGCTTCAGCGATATGCGACGGAACCAGTTATACTGCTGATTCTGCTGATCCACGCTGGTGGTTATTACCTGGGTCAAGAGTGCGCAACGCAAAAAGGGATATAATGAGGTGGATGTCGCTTCAACATGACAATATCACGATTCGTACAATGCTTGGGTGGATTGGTGATTCCTCATGTTGAACTACAAGGAGATGACCATAATGCTATGCATACTGATTTGGTACATCTTACTCATGTTGGTTTGGATACATTTAAAATGGGGTTTCAAGCAATAATGACACAGGCGCTGGCTTTGGGGGACGCTTCCCCCTCCCTCTAGTAGGGGTGGGGTCTGCGGTGGCGGGTTTCCTGCGCCAGCAAGTTTACTAAATGAATAATGCCTGGACGGGCTTGGGGAGTCGCAGCCTGAATTTGGTTGATGACGAAGGACAGGCTGAAGAGGCTCTGGAAGAAGTTTAAAGTGTACCTGTCTGCTGTGTAAAACCAGCAGCTGACAGTATTTGGTTATGCTGGTTTAAATAAAGCTGTGGCCGTTGCCCTTACCCACTTAACATGGTGTTGCGTTACTTATTGGGAATGGAAGGGTGACGGGATTTGGTGATAGAAGGAGTCAGCAGTCAAGAGGAGTGGCTAAGAGTCACATGGGATGATATGGCTATGTGGACTGCTCTCATTGGCTAAGATGCTATGGTTAACCCTTTAGGGTACTTGTTTTTTATTTTTTCTATGAAAATCTTATATCCTTTCTTTGCTGCTGAGGCATTATGCTTTGATTTTGGCTTGTTGCCCTAATCATTCTATTCTTTATGTCTGTATGCTGCTATCCTTTATATCCTATATCTCTGGATAGTACTGGTTCAAGCTCAGCATGTTTTTGTTGTTATTTTTTCCAAATGCATAGGGAAATTACAATGATTAATGCAATTACAATCCAACCATCTTGATACTTTGCAAACTGTTTTTACCAGTATAAAAAGGGTGTGCATCTGTGTGTGTCAATGTGTGCATCTGTGTGTGTCAGTGTGCATATGTGTGTGTGTTTGTGTATGCAGGGCCGGCCTTAGGGGTGTGCGAGCTGTGCGGCCGCACATGGCGCCATGGACCAGGGGGCGCCGTGCGGCCGACACAGCTCACACTTGGCTGGTGTCAGGGGAGCTAAAACAGGTACCCCGGTGGAGGATTAATTATTCTCCACCCGTGTCTATAAAAGAAAAAAAATTGTGGCAGCGGGGGCGGGTCTTAACGAGCGGGGGGCTTATCGCGATGCAGAGTCCCATGTAACTGCTGCACAGGAACTGCATCCACTCCCCCTTCCAGCCATAATGGAAAGAGGTAAGTCTGTGTGTGTGACTACCTGGCTATTTGTGACTGTTTGCCTGTGTGTGTGAGTGTGTCTGACTGCCAGCCTGTGTGTGAGTGTGTTTGGCTGTCTTTCTGTGTGACTGCCTCCGTGTGTGTATGACAGTCTGCCTGTGTGTGTGACTATCTGCCTTTAACTGAGTGCGTGTGTGCCTATCAGCGTGTGTGAGTGTCTGCATGAATGTAACCGAGTGTGTATGACTGCTTGTAATGGAGTATGTGTGACTGTCTTCTTGTGACTGTGTGTGTGACTGTATGATGCCTGTAACTGTGTGTGTGCCTGTAACTGTTTGTGATTGTGTGCCTGTAACTGTGTGTGACTGTCTGCCTTTAACTGTGTATTTGGCTCTGTGACTGTCTGCCTGTAACTGAGCATGTGTGACTGTCTGCCTGTAACTGTGTGTGTGTGTGTGTGTGACTATCTGCCTGTAACTGAGCGTGTCTGTCTATGCCTGTGTGTGACTGTATATAGGCAACTTGGTCGGGGGGCGTCGTGAAGACTTTTCGCACCGGGCGCATAATGGCCTAAGGCCGGCCCTGTATGTATGTATATGTCAGTGTGCATATCTGTGTGTATGTGTGTGTTTGTATATATGTCAATGTACATCTGTGTGTAGGTATGTATAAATATATATATATATATATATCAGTGTGCATCTGTGTGTGTATATGTCAGTGTGCATCTGTGTGTGTATATATGTGTATATATGTCAGTGTGCTTCTGTGTGTATCTCTGTCAGTGTGTGTGCATCTGTTGTATGTGCATCTGTTTGTCAGGGTGTGCATCAGTGTGTCAGTGTGTGTATCTGTGCCATGGTGTGTGCATTTGTCACTGTATGCGTGTGATAAGGTGTGTGTATGTGTCGGTGTCTATATGAATTTGTGTGTATGTGTCAGTTTATTTGTATGTATCTGTGCATGTATATCTGTGTAAGTATGAGATGTTGAAAAGATCACTCCAGAGGATTTGTTTAACAAGCTTTATATGTGATTCAAAATGATCAACGTTTCGATCCAAAAGATCTTTGTCAAGATGTGAATACAAGTGAGTAAATTATATATATATATAGGGCATAAATTGTAAAGATAATCACTTGCCCAGTGCAGGTGTGACCCCCAGATCCCTGATTGAACACTGTACTGTGCGTGTGTGACCGGCGTGTAACGTCATCATGCCGCGACCGAGAGGTCGGGAAGGCGTCTGGTTGCCATAGTGACGCGGTATTAGAAAATAAGTGAATGTGAAGCGTGCATTTCAATCGGAATAAGATATCGATAAAATAAGCAAGGAGGAAATATGGAAAAAGTGTATAAATGGTGTATACACAATTGATCTATCAGAGTGTACAAAAAATATATATTAAATGAAAAGCCAAAACCAATAGAATAACAGAGAAGTGATTGAGAGAGGATGTGATCGTGAGTGAATGGATAGGATGAATGGGGAGTGAATGTGAATAAAGCAGAGAAATTATAAAGTGTGTGTGAAACCCAAAAATGAAACTGGAAAACGTGAAATATGTCCCCATGGATAGGTGTGTGATGAGAAAGAAGGGTGATAAGAAAAGAGCTAATGTGGGAATGAGAGTGAGAAGAAATAAGTAAAGAGTGTGATCATGAGATATAAAGAAAAGAAAGTAGAAAGTTGTGGGCTATATTCAAATATAAGTACATATATACATATATGGAAATAAATCAATGACTTATATGGCAGGGCAAAGAATAGTACAGCCAAAGGAACATAAACATATTACTAATGTCTGAAAAAAGAGCAAAACAAATCCAGGTGGAATATGTAGATATTTACACAAAAAATGATATTAATATTAATATTATTGAGGCTGTGGCCACAAGAATCTGTAAAGGTAAAGGGGAGAGAGATATAGATATGGAAATGTGCAAATGAATGGCCTGGAAATAAACTAATAAAGAGTAAAACGAAGAGAATGATGATAAATAATAATAAGTAAATAAATATAGAAATATAAATAAACAAGTATAATAATAAAATAAATATAATAATAAAAAATAATAACGAATATCAATAATAATAAATGGAAAAAGAAGAAAAAATAGAGAAAAGAAAAAAAGAAAGTAAATAAAATATATGAAAAATATATAAAAAAAGTATGAAAATATGAAAAATGTAGTATCACAAAAAAATCTGAAAAATTCAAATAAAGATCTGTGTAAGTATGTATGTAAGTAGTTTATGTGCATACATCCAAGAAGTAAAACACCAGCACGACATACAAACACACATATTACATGCAAACATACCCCTTCACTCAAACACAAATACTTCACACAAATGTACATCCGCATTTAAAAGTGAACACTACATTGTAACACATTTCTGCAACCAAACGCAAACATTACATAAAAACATACCACTGTATTAAAACACTAAAATTATACACAAGCACCCCTTCAAACACCAACACTATACATTTCACTATAGTGCGAGTATATGCCGCAGCACTGTACAGATATACAACCTATACATTTGTTTTGACTTGGGGTGCCATGAAAATATATTGATATATTAAAGGCACCTCGAACCTAAAAAGTTTGGGAACCACTACTCTAAGCTAATCAGTAACTCCCCATTCATAAAATTGACTTGAGAAAAATGTGTATGTTTCTCAATCTCTTTTGAGAATGGGGTCCTACTGATTGGCTTAGAGCAGGGGTAAGCAATCTTCAGCACTCCAGTTGTTGTGGACTACATATCCCTTGATGCCAGCATTAGGGCTTAAAGAGCATTTTGGGAAATGTAGTCTACAACATGAGTGCCAAAGGTTGCCTTCCCATGGCTTAAAGGACCAGCTGACACGTGTGGCCAATCAGAGGCTGAGGCAGTCCAAGGCTTTCTGTTTGAAGAATCTCAGAGAAGCAGAAGGACAGAGACAGAGTTAAATGACACTGGAGAGAAGACTAAAGGTAAGTGCCAGGAACACAGTTTAGTGGACGGAGCCCAAGATGCCGATAGATGCTAAAGGCAATGAACCAAGTTCACAGTACTAAAGGATCAGATGAAGAGAATAGTCGGGGAAGCCAAAGGTCACAACAGGCGGCACGGGTTCAGAAGCGATGATACAGACAAGGGTCAAAATCAGGAACAGGATCAGGATACAACAGGATAGTCTCTGAAGGTCTTTACACAATCAGGAGCACATTACAATGAAGCGAAGAGTGAAGGGTGTGTGCGACTTCTGTTCTTGCTCTGTTCGGGAGCTGGCGTCCATGCGAACGGAGTTCTGTCTGCAGTATAGGTGAGTAGCGTTCGCATGAACAAAGGTGGCGTGGAGTTCTTCCTTCTGTATCTGGTAAGTGGCATTTGTGGGAACAGAAATGCTGTTCGCATGAGAGGTCGGCATGGGTGATTGAACTGACCGCGCTGCCTGGAGGGGCGCTCTCTGACACGGCTTTCTCGTGGAGTGAGTGAGAGACGCGGTGTGGGAGAACGAGGTAGGTGAGTGAGGGGACAAGGACCTGATAGTAAGTTGGTGTCAGGGACCATAAATGAATGAATGAATGGATATCTGCCCTGACTTGAAGATGTATGCAATCAGATATGTGCAATTGTCACATGTTATAATTGTTAGTGCATTTAGCTGTCTGTAAGCTTCAACCATGCAATTGAAAAGCCATTTAACCCCTTAAGGACCAAACTTCTGGAATAAAAGGGAATCATGACGTGTTACACATGTCATGTGTCCTTAAGGGGTTAAGCTGCCATTTTTTTTCTTTTTTGTTAACCTCAGAAGATGGACAAAGATGTACTTTGCTTTCAGGCTTTTCTGAGATAAATGAATGTGAATCTCTTGTAGCTATATTTAATGAAATTAAGGGATTTTCCTCACAGAAAACAAGACATCACCAAATCTCCAAACATGCCCTATTTTCACAAACCACCTGCTAAACTGGCACGTATGTTCCTTCTGGCCATTCAATACTGGATTAAACAGGGAGTGGTAAAATTCCTCCTGTAAACTTAAGACTTACATGACATCTGCTTGGACAGCTCCCAAAGAAAAGCTGTCCATAACTGTGCCGAAGAAAGGTTGTGGGTGCTACCAATATGTGTTACTGTGTAATCAATGACAAACAACTGTCACTAATGCAGTGTTCATCTATTTCATGAGTAAATTTGGAGAAGGTAACATTTGCGTGGCCTAATGATTAAGGATAAGTAAATGTGTATTAGACATAGATATCCCTAGTTTGCATTTAGTGGAATGTTATCTGGCACAAGGCTATTAAAATGAGTCATTTTGCTGGCAACAATCTCAGCAGAGAAAGTCCGATCAAATCAGGAATGCAGAATGGATGTGGCATGGACATGGTGCCAAGTTTGTTATTTAAGAGTTGATGTTTAAATTACAAAGCACAAGTGTTAGCTATGGGGTGGACTGATACTGGTATAGGTTATGCTGGGACATACGGTTGACCTCTTAGCGATGCTGAAAAATAATGAGGTCAGTCTTTTTACCTATTAGAAGTATCAGTGTGGAACATTTTCAGAATCTGTATCACAGAAAACATTTTGGCAGAAATGCTTAAACCGGTCTCCTTCCAGCTGCTTTTATTTCCCCTTATGTACCAATATCCAGGCAAACACTTCACTCCTGCCACAAGTCTAGGGATCTAAAAATCTTAAGGTAGTTTTTTAGATATCTATTAGTAGTGACCATACCCGAGAACACGCCGTTAATTGTGTTTTTTTAGTTTTGTCTTTTGTTCATAGCTGGTTATCTATTATTACTTGTTTAGAATTGTCAGGAAATTATACTTTCTGGATACAGCTTCAGCATTACCTGTTCAGCACTGTAAGCACTAGTTGGTTGATTTACAGACTCTATATTTTTGCTGTCCCAGAGATGCGGGGCACTGGAGAGACATTGTCCTACATAAGGTACAGATGTTTTTATGTTTTTTTGTTAAATTCTCTCATTATTGGAATTTCCGTCAGCTGTCTTACCAATACATTCTTAACCAATCATGTGAAACAGTGTTTAAATGGTTATCTAACAAAACGTGTTTAATTGTGCATGTACTCATTTAGTGTCTTAAATACAGTGCAGAAACAAGTGGTCTTTTGCAAGATAAAACTTTCTGAAATTATGGTATACACTTTTCCATTAGTTTGTTTAAGTCAATAAAACCTTGCACCTACAGTGTCTGCATTAACTTAGATCAGTCTATTTGTGGAGTTTTTGCATTTATATAACATTACCTTTATCGGTATGTCTTGAACAGACTGTAACTGACCTTGAAACAAAAAAAAGCTATTTCTGTAGGACCAATATTACAGAAAATGTATTTATCTATTTATAAAACCCCAATAATCTGCACTCTGAAACTATTGCAGTGTAATAAAAACTCCAGTGTTTAGAGGTCAACTCTATATGTAGGTAAAGTTTTTGCGCCTGTATGTGCTATTTATAGTAATTTATAACATTGCCAAGCCTAACATATGTAAACCATCTATTGGAAAGGATATCAATATGGTTTGCTCAAACCACTCCATGTGAAGAGGTGACTATCTGAGGTCTCTTCAAAAATAGTTATAGAAGACTATAGCTTTGTAGAGTATGTATGACATAAAGTTATAAAAAAAAAAAAAACTTTGAGATTTAATATTGGATCTTAAAAGAACACACAAAAGTAAATATATCTGTTAGTGTCATCACTGCTCATACAATCTCCACGAAAAAATGGACACATGAAAGACACAAAGTACAATGGTTGTTTGGTTCCCAGTTCTTTTTGCCCTTTATTGCATTGTGATATGTTTATTTCCAGCACGGAGATCCAGGAGGCAGGGACCAGAGGCGTAGTATAAAATGGGAGCAATAAATAGATTTTTGTCCGAGGAGGGAGGCGCTATGCACAGGTGGGACGTACAGCTTGATAGGATTAGCATTCAGCCACCAGGGCTGTGAACTCTGTAAAGACGAGAGATCAGATTAGAGAGGCAATTTACATAAATGGAAAAAAAAATTAAAACAAGATCTTATTTTTCTGTTTTACTGGAACCTATGGTACTAGAACCTGTTTTTGTCACAGTGTGCACTATATGTTTGTGTTCTTTTTATATAGCCTATATATAGTCTATATATCAACAGTGAGGACGTTACTTATCCATATATCCCAGAGTGGGATTTGTACCACTCCACGCTGTTGAAAGGAGCCATTTTGGGGCTCCACATCATGTGAGTGAACATCTACTTATCTATTCATCCTGTAATTATCAACTCAACATACTACACTATATTGGTTTTCTTTTTTTTTTTATATCCCATGGAGCATCCAGCCCGGATCAAGAGTGCTTCTCTCACCTCTCCCTCAAGTACCTTTCTGTTTTACTGCTTGTTGTATTAGTGTGGGCAAAGGACATTACAACCACAAGTGTCCTGTGAAATAACATGTATCAGAAAACTAAAAGTAAATGCCATATGATCATAGAGTCCATCCTACATGTCTTACTCTGGCCAATGCAGTTGGTTAACAAATTCAGTTTTTGGTGATGATCAATAATGCCTTTTCAGAACAATAGGTGGAGTTACAGTTTACCACCCCAAGCACCAAAGCTTCTAACTTTCTTTCACCCTTCCTTGATTAATTCACACCCTTTACCTATAGTCATACAGTTCCCTATTGGTATTGGGAAATAATTGCCTGTTGAGTTAGTTCCAATTTCTTTAATACCTCTAAACTTATTACTCTCTGCATGAATTCACTCTCTCCTCTCTAATCTCAATAACATCTTGTTTTTCCAAGGTTTTGGTGTGTCAGTGGCCCTGACATCTTCCTCGAGCTTGCTGAAATGTAATCATTGCTGAAAGTGTGATGTATTTCAAGGGTGATCAAAACATAGATCTTGGATTTTGGATATCTGTGGTAAGTACTCATTTTTTTTTTAAAGTGCAGTGGATATAATGGCTTTAAAACTAAACTAAAATAATGAAATACAGTTTAATCAAGTCAACGTGCAATTTGTACTTCCATGTTTATTTTGCACAAGCTCTATTCTTACAAAACAGTGGTGCCCTTTAGAAAAAACCCAACTTAATATTGTGTTATATTGTATGCGTTTGTTGGATCATCAGTTTATTTCAAATCCTGTATTTTTCACTTGTAACCACATTCTTTGCCTTCTTTCTTGTTACTTAGCAACCCTAAACTCAGGAAGATGATAGAGCAACAGTGAGAAAGAAGCCACCTTTCTACTTCCTGTTACAATATAATAGTTTATTAATTCCTGGTAGAACCTTATAAACTTACTTGTATGGGTTTTAGATAGTGGTCTACAAACCCTTGGGATATAAGTTAGTAATATAGTTTATTTACCTAGTTACAAGTAAAATGCAATGAGACTAAGCGATCATCAAAATTAAACATTATGCTTCTATCTGAGTGAAGAAGTGAGGTAAACCTGTAGCTTGTGGTAAATTTTCCAGACAATATGGGTTAGTTGATACTATTCACTTGTTTTTAATTTTATAATCAATGTATAATGTAAAAGTATATTATAAGTATAAGAATGATATTATATTACAGAAAATAGCCATCTGTCTGCACCATAGTGGACCAGAATGGGCACATATCTGCTCCTCACTTAACTACTAGGCAAAGATTGGACTGTTAGATGGTCCACCAATTCTTGAAAAGAAGGGCAGGTTTTACCCATGCTCCATGCAACCTTTATGCAAAAATAATAATGACCTAATCTTAAAAAAACTATAGCGTTTGGAATACAGTCACTGGTAATTGAGCACCTACCATCTACTCCGATTTTGCCGTCTCCATCTTTGTCGCCGGCTGCTAGTAGGATTTTGGTTTCCTTGTCGGACAGAGCTCGGCCATTTGGGGTGAAGCCTTTCAATACCATCCTGTGGGATTTATTAAGGGTTACCTTTTTATTAATATATGGCATAATATTTAGTTAAACATGATATAAGTGAAATCCATTTTTTCCCTTCTCTGTTAGATAAAATCTGTTTAAAAAATGTATTTGGGGGGTTGGAGGGGAGAATATTCTTCTCTATTAGCCCTTCTGAGATACTTTATACTGAAAGTATATAGCGAAACAGTTTATTCTCACTTGTTGCAGTTGTAGTCCTACAAAAGACCTTTTACCTGTTATCCACAGCCGCTATGCACTCACTCCCTATCTCCATACCTTCCCTATTTTAAGTCCAATAAACTCTAACGTGTTAATGTGTGATAATGCTAAAACAAGTCCTGCGCAATTATAGCATACCAAACACAGCACGGGTGATGACTGAAACTTTGTGGGCTTCTAAGCTATCCTAGGCAGGAACATCAGATGGGTTCAAATATTTTGCCAGTGTAAAGCTGTAATTCATGGCCCAGGAGAGAAAACATCAGAACAATGCATGCTGTTCACATTACATTTTGATGGTCTTCTCATTGTACATTTTGCAGCAATGCTAAAAGCGGTTGATTTATAGCATTTCCATAAATTATGTCTATAATAAACGAGTGTGAATGTCCTGGAAATGTAATTGTGTTTTCATAAATAAATTAGTATTATACCTTTGCATGTGGGTGTTACATTTTGATGCATTTAGGATTGAGTACTTGCGCGTAAACATGCTTTTAGAGTAGTGCGATAAACCTACTTAAGTTCATCCTCCTCTATATATCCACTCCGATCCTGGTCCAGAATATGGAAAGCCTTTTTCACGTCATCTGTGCTTTTGTTCTTCAAGCCGCATAACTCGAAGAATTTTTTGTGGTTGAAAGAGTCAGCAGCTGAAGTCAGAGACATATAGACAAACGGGGGGAGAAAACACAACATTTATTAGAACGTTGAAGTTTAAACAAAATTAAGGTATAGTTGTGGTGGTGGTGGCAGAAGAGAAAAAAATTATAAAAAAATAAAAATAACACAAAACCTAAAAAAAATATATCCCATCTCATTGGTGAAAGCTAAGGTTTTCAAATTTAATACAGGGACTAAAGAACACACCAAAAGCATATCTCCTCCTTATGCGTATTATTAAGTGCTGCACAAACTTGAATTCATTAAAGTAATTATGTACATGCAATGCATTTAGTTTTCCAGCCCGAGATTAGAGAATGGTGCAGAGAGTTCTGCAGTCTTGAAGCAGTCATGCACTAGAAGGCATTGTAACGGGACAGCTATCAGAATGCCATGCTTGTCCTGAAAGTAATTGCTTCCAAGAAATAAAATGTTGTCCTTGAGGCTAGCATTATTCTTTATGAAATAGCTATGTTAATCAGTCTTTCCTTTACAGCCAACAGAGTTTAGTGATTCATTATCAGCCGCTTTACACAGACAGACACTGGCTGCTACAAAGAAACAGGCAGAGAGATCCCAACAAAAGGAAAAGGAGACAGATGCAGAAGTCATCCGAAAGGACAATACAGCATAGCGGAGGAAGGTAGCAGGAGAAGGGGGTGCAGAACAGAGTAGGGGAGCAGGAAAATGACAAAGTAAATTGAGAAAGAGACAAGAAAGACATCCGAATAAGCCTTCCAAATATAGCTGCATGTAAGTCCAATTTGGCTTTGTAGTGATGTATTGATTGCAGTTTAAATTTATAAAAACATTATAAATAGATTTGCTTGTCTTATGAGTAGAGTTATCAAATCAGACTCAGTGCTTGGGTTGCAACAGCATCATCTGCTATAACAAAGCCATCTGGCTAGGTAACTCCATAAGGGTCACATTGATAATACTGCAGCAAACATTTACTAACTGGGTATAGTGCCCAGTGAGCCACTGGAGTTGGGTTACCTTCCTCTCTTAAGCATAGCATCTGTGAACTTGATACAATACAATAAACTATTGATGAAGTTGTCATGTCATGCTTTTTGTATATTTTTTTTTGTATTTTAATTAAAATTGATTATATAGAGCAGCAAGTCTCCCACACCCATGCATTTTTTTTTTATTTCTTACCTTCAAAAGCCCCCACTGCCTTTGAGATGTCGGCAGCTGCGAGCACATCAGTCATGGACATTGTGGCTTCTGATCTGCAGGAGAATGGGACAGAGTGAGAGGCAGGGAATGTTCTGCTGGACTCATCACTTCTAAGGGCCGGACGACCTGACTGCGGATACTTGCATGCACGCAACCTCCCGTGACAGTGGGAGGGGGGTGGACAGTTTAGGATGAAACTACTGGCAGAAAGCCAAGGGGCACCGTGCCAGTCACCTGAACATTTGCCAATGTCACATTATCCTTTTGTATTTGGGGCACAATGTCTTAGAGTTGTGATGTAGCAGGGGAATACTTTGGTTATTAACGTACCCCGATGCCATTCCCTTTAACCTCTTCTCTGCCGCAGCAGACAATAAATACTGCAACGTCTATGATTTAACATTGTCAGTGATATATTTCTGTGCCATCAGCAGTATTTCTCCCTTCCCTTGTTATATAAAAGCACTTTGGAGGGCTCTGCATTTATTGATTTGGTTTCTTGCAGTTAATTTTGCAGTAGAAGTTCTATTGACTATCAGTAACTAGCATAAGTCATGTGAAATCCTGGACTGCATATTATGCAGATATGACTGTTACAATTGCCGCAGCACTGAAGGCTTTGCACCATATATGAATAAGGCTGTTCATCTTTTTATTTACTTTGTTGATTTTATTCCACCATCCTTAAGATTTTAGATACCTGTGGTATAATGCTAAGTTCTATAAAATTCAATATGAACAAATGATACAGCTGTGCACTTCATAACCATCTCTGATGGACACTTCCTGGTCTGGTCATGTCCATGATTTTGGGGAAACAGAGTTTGAGATGCTTGTGTTAAATTATGGGAAATGAAGGATTTTACATGCAAAAAAACAACAACACTCTGATGAAACTGACATAGCCTCTACCTCAAGACAGAATATAAGTTTATGTGAAGGAATTATCATTCCCATACTAATTATTAAAGTATTGCAGCAGGACAACCGGTTAACCAGCATATATCCTTGTATACATATGTTATACTTGGAGGGTTACATTCAGAATAGATACACTCTGATGGCTCCAGTGCACACCCTAACCAATCGGAAGTGGTACTTGAAGCAAAGCCTGATCAATAAACATTCAAAATAAAACAATTAAAAATTTTTTTTTTTTTACCCCATTTAAAAAAGCCACAACGGCAAAACACATTCATTTATGTTTTATTTTGTATTTAAATAAAGGAATTCTTTTGGACAAATATACCTAGGTTTCTGCCAATTTCTTTAAATTATTAAAAAAAAAATTTTTTAATTTTTTTATTTTTTTTGCCTGGCTTTTTAACCACCACTCTAAAGAAATCCGAGGTAGGGATCATACCACCAGGGCCAACACAGAACAGTCAGCCTGCTCTATGTTGTGTGAGTATATTTTATATACCTTTTTACACTTGTTTTTTTATCTTATTGAGAGCACTACTGTTGCCCCCCCTACTTTTGTTGTCGTTTGAGCTCCAGTTAACCCAAAGACTGAGTATACCTACAGTATATCCCAAAATGGGGATTGTACCACTACAAGCGCTAGACACTAGAGCTGGCTATAGCTCTGCCAAATGTGAGTGCATTATTATTATTATTCCACCATAACCACTTTATACGATACACATTGCACCATTAGGTCCTTTCTCTCTTCTTCTCTCCATTTCATATGACCAAATATCGGAGAGACTAATTAAGGATACCATTCCCAAGCTTTAAGAATTCACATCTCCCATTGAATATACCATATGGAAACCATATTGTGTGAACCTAAAGGTTTTCTTTTATACCTCTGGACTTGACTATATTCCATTACTCTCTGTGGCGCAGCACCTATTTATCTTTGTAATATAGTAATTACACAACAGATTTTCTTATGCTCACTTGTGAACAAAATAATTGAAATTATACCATCTAGTTATCAATTGTAAACATGCTAAACTCTTCTTAAGGAAGAGACTGAGAGACAAATAGAGAAAGTGATAGCTAACAGGTGAGAGAGTGTGAAACGCGTGGGTACAGACGATATCTGAGAGGAGTACACAGACATGCACAAACACAAAGTAAACTATTTTGGCAGAACCTGACAGGCACGTGGAAGTCTCAGGTCTCACACCCATGGAATAAGATAAGTATTAAGAACCCACAGGGCCCAATGTTGGTCACTAGTTGTCCCCTCCCTTCCTTCTTCACCTAGGAATAGTTAATGGGGCCAAGCAAATGCAGGGCTCCTGGTCCCCTGTCTTGTATGTTGTAGCAATTATTTTTTTTCTGTTATACATAACACTACCTTATCACTTCTGGGTTGTAAAAGGGGATTACAGAAATTATTGCGATATATTACCAATTATACAACATGAATCAAATCCTTTTAGGTATCATATGATGCTGTAACCCCACTAAATACCTGAGACAAAAACATGTACTTGTATTCCTGTTTTGGAATTACTGCTATATGTATTGTAATGCAATGTCCTTTAATATTGCTGCAAATTAAAGTCATCTTCACTACAGGCAGTACCACTGACAAGTGAACAGGTGAATCAATATGTGTTTGAGTCATTGAAGTTGTAGTTGTTTTCCAAGCTAATGAATTCTCCTGAAATCTGTGGGTTATTAAAGATCAGATTTCCTGGGAATAATTGCAAACTTGGAGCCTTGCTTCAGAATTACTCGTTATAACTAACTACCAATATCACAAGTAAATATAAGCCTTAAAGACAGATGCTCGTTAAATAATGACAAATTAAAATGGTGTGTACTGTAATATATATCAGCTGTGCTAAAGCTATGTGGTGTGTTCTGTAAAGTAAACTGTGGCAATTGTATGTGGGAAAGAAATTTGTTTGTAAAATGTAATGATAATTTTAAGAGCTGGTTATGTTTTAAGTCTGGTGTACTGAACATAAATACCATTATTAAAGTCTGTGGAAATTGATTATTCATTACCAAAGATAAAATAATGCAAAGTAAAGGTCCATAGGGCATCACGGTGAGGTGCAATCAATGGTGAAGTTGATTGGATTGATGAACAAAACAAAATACAACGTTTCAGCCTCAAGACTTAATCATGTAATCATGTTTACTGATCCAATAAACTTCACCATTGATTGCACCTCACTTTGAGTTCTATGGATCTTTACTTTGGACTATTGCAATAAGATCTGTGGATCCTTCCCTTGGTGTTCCAGTGATACAGGTGGCATCTAACATTTATTCACCTGTACTGCAACATCACTATTTACTCTATTGTCAACTAATAAAATATTCAGATCCCTTCCACGTTTTTGTCAGAGAATCCAAAATGCTTATATACATACTTCATGCAACCTATTGCAATCCCTGTAATAGGCACTGTTAGGACTCTTAAAGGGGTACTACCACAGCTACATATGTGCTTGGGTAAATGCTCAACAATTGCACATTCTCTAGGTCTACAGTGCAAAGACTGAATTCTTTCTCTATTCCATCTGTTCTGTAGTTCTGCAAATATGTAATTGATGCATCATTGAAGGTATATCGCTTTCCCAAGACCTGTACAAAAATATGTATGGTCTGACTTTGTATAAGAACGCTTTCATGATAATTGTGCGCATGTGTGTGGTCAGGTTGTTTCATTCATGAACAAATAGAAATTTGAAGCCTGATTTCTATTTTATATAAACCGCAGATGTGCATGAGGTATACACAACACAGCGCCCTGACAATATAAAAAGGGCCAGGATTGACTGAGATATCTTAGCCACTTTAGCCTCTGCAGATGTCACTGCAGAAGCTGCAGCTTGTGCGGACTTGTAGCAAACGAGGGGCTCTTGGAGTTCAGCTTACGTTTTATTGTTATTTATTTATATTTTTACATTCTAAAGGCCTTGTCTCAAAATTCTAATTAAGGAAAAAGACGGGGGAGGAATGAACTACAGAGAGGAGAGTCCCTTTAAGCTGCCACACATGGTGATAAATAGGTTAGCAGAACCTGAATTTGTTGATGCATTCATAAAACAGCCAAGATGCACGTATAACGAATCAGTTCCTTCATGGATGAGCAGATACTAATTCTGCTGTGGCAGTGAGAGATGCAGAACAGAGACAAATGCTAAGGGTCTTATTGTACAGCAGACTTCTGCCAAGAAAGGATTTCTTCTTCAGATTATTGCTGACGGTGCAGGATTTCTGGGTGCTTTGCACCCCACCCTCCCGCCTTCCATGAAACTGTATCCTGCCTCCGACTGTGTATAGCCTTGGCACAGCACCCTTGTGCACTTCTCACGGCTACAGGCATTTGCCATCTGGGATGTGAGCAGTATAAATGGGGAGATAGCAGCATTTCAGCAATTCATTTCAAAATCTCCAGCAGTTTAGTATTACATTGCTATATGGATATGCTCAACGGCATGTTACGGATCACTGGGTACTATTCATCCCTGTTTTAATAAAATTATTTTTATTCCCTTAATTTTGCCTTTATTTTAATTTCGTATCATTATGTATCTTTCCTAATGTAGGAGTGTGTTAATAAAGAATTCATTTTTGACTGTGACATTGCACGGCTGGATTCTTTGATATAAAACCAGAAATAATCTTCTGAACCCCTTTTTTCTTATTTTCCTTTCCTTGTCTCCTTTTTATAGCAAGTACAAGTTACCGTTAGCAAAAATGTTTACAGGGTCTGATGCTACCATTCATTGTTCATCTGTCCACGGTGGTAACTTCATTAATCTTTTTGATAGATAGACATCTGTGTGACAGTAAGTAGTAGCACATAAGCATCTGTCCATCTCTCAGAAAATATCCCTTGTGGATCTATTAAGTTGTCTTCTTCATCATCTATATCATCCTGTAATCATTTACGCATTTACTTACATAAGTCTTGGTCCATGGGCAGATATTGTCCACTTTGGCCCACATTTTGGATATCTCATTTGTGTTTAGCTAGAAACTTTATATCAGTTTTAAAATCCTATTTCTACTTAACTTATCAGGCTATGCCAACCTCTTTACTCTACCTTGAAAATAGAATATGCTGCATATAAACTAGGAAAACAGAATGGTAATAATGAAAAAAAAAGATGTGTGTCTTGGACTAAACCTTTTAGAATTTAAAAAAAAATTCCATTGCAGGGTCGGGTGGGGGGGGTTTGGAAGAGGGCAACAGTGATCCACCTGTCACTAAAGTCATCTCCTGCTCTTCTGCTTTTACAATTTCTCACATACATTGCCAATCTTACTAGTCTCAATATACAAGTGAACAACCCTTTAGACCTCTCATCGGATGACAGCTGCCAATATTAAACTGGAACAACATTCTCTCCTTGTCCTTCCATTCGGTTTTAACCAGTCCATCTTGAATTTCACAAACTCCAAAACTGACAGCTATGATGTTCTGTACTTTTTCCACTTACTGAAACCAGTCAACCCAAGCATTTCCTTTCTTGAACTGTTTGTCTTTAACCATCTCTGATCCTTCGACCACCCATTCCAGAACTCATCAATCTTTTCTTTACAGAATTCTTTCCCTTTTACTCACTACGCCCTGGTCATATTTTTACACCATATAAAACTGACGGATACATACTTTGTAGTTAACTACATAATTCTCTGATTTTCCTTGTTTCTCACTAATACGGCAAAATGAATAGGACAGTATCTCACGTGTGGCAAAACTTGCTAATGGGTAAATACATTTAACATTGAAGTTCTTCAGCATGATGTTGTTATTTCATTTCTATAAGAATTTAAATGGTTGCCCTATTTCACAGCATGACCTAAATTCTACTATCTGTGCAGAGCACAATAATAGTTAACAGGTACTTGCCCAGGAAGGCTACTTTAAGATTTGTCTAGTTTTACTTATGTCCTGGGGTATAGATTTTATTACCCAGCTGACGTGTACTGATTTTATCGACAAAAGCAAGAAAGACTCTGCAGGTTTGAATAGACTGCAACTAGCACATTCACCAACTGACCTATTTAACAGGCAGGAACTATGAACTGGTTTTACCTGCATCCTTCCACATTGACTTTACTATAACATTTACAGATAACGATAATGCATCCCAGCTTTTAAAGAATATTATTTTCACACATTGTACATAACCATATATTCGTATTCATGAACATATACTCAGTTACGACTATTTACAGCACACATCCACATCCATATCAGTTTTTACTTAATTTGGCAAACAAAGTTTATTATCTACCACTAATTGCAACTGCAGATAATGACAGTATCCCTCCATTATGGGGAGACAGATGGAAGTTTTCAAAGCAAGACATCTCATTACAAGCCTACACTAATTTTGCTGACAGCTCTGCACATAGAATAAATATTCTTTCTTTCTCCTTTTTTTCAAGAAACTGTTTTGCAATCAATGGATTCGACACATTGCATGCATAAAAACATAGACATTAATTTGGAATGATAATAAACCCACAAACACTCAGTGTACAGCAAGTTATGCATATAAAATTAAAAAGTAGGGTGTGATTAATTCTAATTTAAATAAATTAACTAGGGGAAGGTATGCTTCTCCTGGGAAGACACTATTAAAAGACCACTATAGTGCCAGGAAAAAATACTCGTTTTCCTGGCACTATAGTGCCCTGAGGGACCCCCTCCCGCCGGGCTCTGGGGAGAGGAAACAGTTAAACACTTACCTTTCTCCAGCGCCGGGCGGGAAGCTCTCCTCCTCTCTGCCTCCGATCCTCCCTTTCGGCTGAATGCGCATGCGCGGCAAGAGCTGCGCGCGCATTCAGCCGGTCTCATAGGAAAGCATTTACAATGCTTTCCTATGGACGCTTGCGTGCTCTCACTGTGATTTTCACAGTGAGAATCACGCAAGCGCCTCTAGCGGCTGTCAGGCAGACAGCCACTAGAGGATTTGGAGGCTGGTTTAACCCTATTATAAACATAGCAGTTTCAATGAAACTGCTATGTTTATAAAAAAAAAGGGTTAATCCTAGAGGGACCTGGCACCCAGACCACTACATTAAGCTGAAGTGGTCTGGGTGCCTAGAGTGGTCCTTTAAGTGTAGCTGATGTCTATTAGAGTCTTATAAAGCATTATATGATATCATATTTCTTAAAAATGAATTTATTGATAATAATATATAGTAATAAGGCATTATACATGATCTCTTATTTTGAGATTTTGAGTCTAATGTTTCTTTAAAGTAGATATTTTAAGGTTATATGAATTGAACTAACTCTCCCCGGCTACATCTATAAATTTAACCTTAACCTATATTTTCTTTCTCCTCATTATCCCACAAAATGACAGATGATTCATACAGAATATACATTTCTTGAACTCGTTCTGTATTCTACTATCTTTATCCAGAATACTAACAGCTTATCAGACTCCTCACTTCTAATTTTATCTCTGGTTTAAACCACTCAGGTCCAAAGTATTAGATACACATCTCAGCAATGTTCCCTTTGATATGTGTTAATGCCTTCAGGCATATTTAAATTGTTTTTGTGTTCAATTACTAAATTTACAGTGAGTAACATCTATATACCTGTTGCTATTTGTCTATTGTTTTCTCTTGGCATGAAAATACATTATTTTTGCATGTTCTTACACACGAGTCAGGGTTTGTGTATGTTGACTAATTCACCACATACTGAAAATACTTTATAATTACTTCATATTTAATTTATAGCATAAAGTTTAAACGCCCAATGCAAATGTACTTGCCCACTGTTCCCCCATAATGTCTGTTATTTTTTGCTCTTCTATTGATTTTCTAATATTTAAAAATATATATTTTTTCACTCTCACCCATTTTCCAACTTTTGAATAAGCTCATCACATGTAATTTCTATTTGTCGCACCTTTTCCCCAGTCATCACACATTTGCTTAAATGTATCTGCATGCATTCTATCCATTTCTATATGCAGCCTTCAAATTTCCCACGACTCCCTCCCCTTGTACTCACTGAGGGATGGATCAAGATCCGTGGGAAGGGCTGACAGAAGGAGACGGTCGAAAGGCAACGGTGAGGTGCCCCAGAGGAGGAAATCCCTCTTAAATACTTTCTCCATCTGTTCTATTTTAGGATGGGTCATCCTCTCCCTCCTCCTTATACTGGACTATTGGTGTCAGATACCCTGGGACAGCAGGAAAGGATCATATTTATTGACAAGTATCTCATCAAGAAACTCTATTAATACGTCTGGCATGGGCTCAGCTTCTGGACTTGGGCTTCTGAGGCCATAGGAGGAAGGAGGACAAGGAAAGAGGCAATCTTCATCAAAAAGAAGGGGTGGGGGCAGGGAGAATCCGCAGTACATTCACTTGACACCCCTAAAGTGATCACTGGGGCTCACACGTAGTGGCTTAAGCAACATGTTATGGACTGTACTGGAGTGTGTTAGAACAGCCAAAAGATTTCGGGCTGTTATCCAAGGAATTTTAAATGTGCCAAAAGAATAGGTCAAAAGCCAACAGGATCCAGACAAATGGAAATCCAGGCCTTGTTGATCTCTTAGAATAATACATTTGTGGAGCACCAGAAGGAATTAACTAAATTGATATCATCCTAAGTGAAAGATGTGCAAGTAAGAAGAAAATGGAGATTATTATTCTATATTTGATTTCTTTACTGGGTGAACTAGAAAACACAGAAATGTTTTGGAGTGAGACGTATATTGGTCCACTGAAGAACCTGGAGTGCGAAATAAGCTTATTTTCAAAATTAGTTGAGGAAGAACAAATTAGTTGAGGAAGAAAAAAAGAAAAGGATTATTGTTGGCTCCAGGTTTTTATCTAGAAAAAAAAGTATATGCTCAAAACTAATCTGAGATCTATGTATACTTGCCTGGAGTGGCAAATGATTCTCTCCTGGATCTCATCTATTTTCTCTTATTTCGTGGAATGTATTCAGTACAAACACCAAACCTCTAATTGATGCCTAGGACACCAGTCCGTAACATGGGTTTGTTTTGTCACCATCATGCTGGAGTATACAATATAATATACTATTCATTTTATCAACAGTTATCTCATCCTCCAGATATAACTAAGTGATTGTAGCATCCTTGTGTAGTGGGAACCACTGGCCAAGATTGCCATTCCTTCCTGGAATGAAAAGGCAGTAGGTTCGACACAAATCATTCTGCCCATTCGTGCTCATTGCCATGTGCCAGAATTCCTCATGAATAAACTTGGACACACACACAGTAGCTTGTTGTAGTTGCAGGTATGAAATACACAGCCAAGACTCAATGGCATGTTGTACATCTCCTTTGTATGCAAGGGTTCAGATATTATATATCACTGACGTAACAGTAGTCATTCATTATTTCCAAAAGCACGACTAGACGATGCATTTACACCTCGATGGTCTGCTGAAGAATACAAACGGTAGTTTAGTACCGATTTAATTTATGAATTGAGAGACGTGATGGCAAATATTAATACTAGAGGTACATACTGAATTAATGTTTTATATTGGCTAAAACTGTCTTATGAGGGATGCTTAAAGGGACACTATAGTCACCTGAACAACTTCAGCTTAATGAGGTTGTTCAGGTGAGTGCTACAGCTACCCGGAGCCTTTTTCTTGTAAGCACTGTATTTTCTGAGAAAATGCAGTGTTTACATTGGAAGCTTGGAACACCTCTTGTTGCAGTCAATCAGACGGCCACCAGAGGGACTTCCGAGTTCAGAGGCCCTAAAAAGGCCTCTCGTCCGATGCATTCTGGGTGAATGCATCAGACGGGCTATCAGCACACAAAGCACTGTGAACGCGCTTTGTGTGCTGATAGCCTGTCAGCACTGCTGCGGGCGTGGCTTCAGCTGACAGCTTCAGCTTCAGCTGACAGCTGAAGCCCGAACCCACAGGGAGCTGACTGTCCACAATAGTGGTTGAAGGGGGGGGGGGGGGGGGGAGACCTACTCTCCTTCCCCCCCCCCCCGGCCCCCACCGCTGTGCGGCGGGTGGGGGCCCTAAAATTATCAATAAGGGGGGGGACCTACTGTCCCCCCCCCGGCCCCCACCCCTGTGCGGCGGGTGGGGGCCCTAAAATTATCAATAAGGGGGGGACCTACTGTCCCCCCCCGGACAGTAGGTCCAATAAGGGGGGGACCTACTGTCCCCCCCCGGCCCCCACCCCTGTGCGGCGGGTGGGGGCCCTAAAATTATCAATAAGGGGGACCTACTGTCCCCCCCCCCCGGCCCCCACCCCTGTGCGGCGGGTGGGGGCCCTAAAATTAAAATTATCAATAAGGGGGGGACCTATTGTCCCCCCCCAGCCCCCACCCCTGAGCGGTGGGTGGGGGCCCTAAAATTATCGATAAGGGGGGGGGCCTACTGTCCCCCCCGGCCCCCACCCCTGTGCGGCGGGTGGGGGCCCTAAAATTATCAATAAGGGGGGGACCTACTGTCCCCCCCCGGCCCCCACCCCTGTGCGGCGGGTGGGGGCCCTAAAATTATCAATAAGGGGGGGACCTACTGTCCCCCCCCGGCCCCCACCCCTGTGCGGCGGGTGGGGGCCCTAAAATTATCAATAAGGGGGGGACCTACTGTCCCCCCCGGCCCCCACCCCTGAGGTGGGTGGGGGCCCTAAATACAAAGGGGGGGGGGACCCTAGTTAACCCTCCCCCCCCCCCCCCCAAAAAAAAATTATCTCCCTACCTACCCCCCTCACCCTAAAAATAATGAGGGGGGGAACATTAACTAAAAACCTGTAAAAAAATAAAAAGAGATAAAAAAAACTTACCATTCGATGTTTTCTTTCTTCTAAAATCTTCTTTCTTCAGCCCAAAAAAGGCCAAATAAAAATCCATAATAACCGACGCAATTAAAAAAAAAAAAAAAAAAAAAACCGAGCGCAAAAAAAATAATCCATCTTCACCCATGGAGGGCTCCGCGCAGACTGAGCTCCGCAGGGTGGGCAAGGCTTATAAAGCCTTGCCCCGCCCTGCAATTAGGCTAAGAACACTCTGATTGGTGGGTTTAAACCAATCAGAGTGCTCTTTGTCATTTTACAAGCGTGGGAAAGTTCTTTGGAATTTTCCCACGCTTGTAAAATGACACAGAGCACTGTGATTGGATGGATTTCAAGCCATCCAATCACAGTGCTCTGTGTCATTTTACAAGCGTGGGAAAGTTCTTTGGAATTTTCCCACGCTTGTAAAATGACACAGAGCACTGTGATTGGATGGCTTGAAACCCATCCAATCACAGTGCTCTGTGTCATTTTACAAGCGTGGGGAAATTCCAAAGAACTTTCCCACGCTTGTAAAATGACAAAGAGCACTGTGATTGGATGGCTTGAAATCCATCCAATCACAGTGCTCTGTGTCATTTTACAAGCGTGGGAAAATTCCAAAGAACTTTCCCACGCTTGTAAAATGACACAGAGCACTGTGATTGGATGGCTTGAAATCCATCCAATCACAGTGCTCTGTGTCATTTTACAAGCGTGGGAAAATTCCAAAAAACTTTCCCACGCTTGTAAAATGACAAAGAGCACTCTGATTGGCTCAAACCCACCAATCAGAGTGTTCTTAGCCTAATTGCAGGGCGGGGCAAGGCTTTATAAGCCTTCCCCACCCTGCGGAGCTCAGTCTGCGCGGAGCCCTCCATGGGTGAAGATGGATTATTTTTTTTTGCGCTCGGTTTTTTTTTTTTTTTTTTAATTGCGTCGGTTATTATGGATTTTTATTTGGCCTTTTTTGGGGCTGAAGAAAGAAGATTTTAGAAGAAAGAAAACATCGAATGGTAAGTTGATTTTATCTCATTTTTTCTTTTTTACAGGTTTTTAGTTAATGGTCCCCCCTCATTATTTTTAGGGTGAGGGGGGTAGGTAGGGAGATATTTTTTTTTGGGGGGGGGGGGGGGAGGGTTAACTAGGGTCCCCCCCCCCTTTGTATTTAGGGCCCCCACCCACCGCTCAGGGGTGGGGGCCGGGGGGGACAGTAGGTCCCCCCCTTATTGATCATTTTAGGGCCCCCACCCACCGCTCAGGGGTGGGGGCCGGGGGGGGACAATAGGTCCCCCCCTTATTGATAATTTTAGGGCCCCCACCCGCCGCACAGGGGTGGGGGCCGGGGGGGGACAGTAGGTCCCCCACTTATTGATAATTTTAGGGCCCCCACCCGCCGCACAGGGGTGGGGGCCGGGGGGGGACAGTACGTCCCCCCCTTATTGATAATTGTAGGGCCCCCACCCGCCGCTCAGGGGTGGGGGCCGGGGGGGGGACAGTAGGTCCCCCCCCTCATTGATAATTTTAGGGCCCCCACCCGCCGCACAGGGGTGGGGGCCGGGGGGGACAGTAGGTCCCCCCCTTATTGATAATTGTAGGGCCCCCACCCGCCGCTCAGGGGTGGGGGCCGGGGGGGGGACAGTAGGTCCCCCCCCTCATTGATAATTTTAGGGCCCCCACCCGCCGCTCAGGGGTGGGGGCCGGGGGGGGGACAGTAGGTCCCCCCCCTCATTGATAATTTTAGGGCCCCCACCCGCCGCACAGGGGTGGGGGCCGGGGGGGGACAGTAGGTCCCCCCCCTTTTTGATAATTTTAGGGCCCCCACCCGCCGCTCAGGGGTGGGGGCCGGGGGGGGCAGTAGGTCCCCCCCCTCATTGATCATTTTAGGGCCCCCACCCGCCGCACAGGGGTGGGGGCCGGGGGGGGACAGTAGGTCCCCCCCCCATTGATAATTTTAGGGCCCCCACCCGCCGCTCAGGGGTGGGGACCGGGGGGGGACAGTAGGTCCCCCCCCTTATTGATAATTTTAGGGCCCCCACCCGCCGCTCAGGGGTGGGGGCCGGGGGGGGACAGTAGGTCCCCCCCCTTATTGATAATTTTAGGGCCCCCACCCGCCGCTCAGGGGTGGGGGCCGGGGGGGGACAGTAGGTCCCCCCCCTTATTGATAATTTTAGAAAGCGAGCTGAGCTGTCAGTCAGACAGCTCAGCTCGCGAACGCGCATTCCGCGCACATGCGCGGTAAAGCGCTCAGGTTCTTCATAGGGCGGCATTCAATGCCGCTCTATGAAGAACGCGATTGGTCCAGCGCGAAGCCGTCCCATTGGGCCCCGCGATTTCGTCATTTTGACGAAAAAGGGGGCGCGGCCTAGCGGGGAGCTCGGCGCTGGAACGGAGGTAAGTTTTTAATATAAAAACACCGATTTTTTTTTTTTAATTAATGAAAGTTCATATAAAAGCAAGAAGGAAGGCTGGGGGACCTGTCTTTCTTGCTTTTATATGGTGACTATAGAGTCCCTTTAACTATCTGAATATTTTCTGTTTCTGTGCTGTATATTTTTTTCAGAATGACTTTTTATTAATGATACATTATTTGTTTTTTTGGAAGCAAAATAGACGGGGAAGTAATTGACCAATCATGATACATTATCCTACTGGAAATGTAAAATCATATGCACAAATTGTGGGATTTTTAGAATAATCAAATTTTGATTATGGCTGAGTTGAAGAATTTTTCCAGTTCTGCTATTTTGTCATTCTTTTCCAAATGTAGTTTTCAATGTATAACTTTTCACTTTTTAGTGAATAAGCACCTCATTAAATAATAATAATAATAATAATAATAATCAAATATATATATATATATATATATACACACACACACACTGTAATACATACACAAATATATACATGCACACAAACTCACACAAACATTTTTTATATATTTCATTTTTTATTAATATTATTTTGTTCAATTTATTATTTCTTTACATCTTTATGATGTAAAGTTGCAATTTTCAGTCAGTACAACAGGGAGTTAAATAAGATAAATTTATCTGAACATTTTCATGCGGTTTATTTATTTTAATTTTTTTCAGTGTGGGGAGAATAATTGGCAATAATGCAAAAACAGGAAAATATAAAGTAATGCACTGAAGAAGCCATTTACAAAACTCCCGTAAGTGCAGTAGGAGGAATAAAATAATATTGAAAAAGAAATATTACTAGCTGTACTAAGGGAAACATAATCACATAGACTGCTTTATGTTAAAATCAGATTTCTTCTAAAACTTGTGTTCCGTCTGCAGAATGATTGCTCATTAAAATCCCTGTGGTTCTAAGATTTTCAGCTTCCGTTTCTGAGTCTGGTTTTAATTTGTAGAAATAGGTTATGGTTACTATTTCGTAACTGCTTTGTCAAATGTCATAGACAATTATAAAACTCATTAGTTTTCCAGCCAGGAAGAAGGGAACATATATGCCTATATGCTGTTTTGAATGTATATATCTGCCACATTCCTTTTAACAATGGAAGTAATTACTAATATATATATATATATAATGAGAGAAAGAGAGCTATCTCACAGCAGTTAGATTTAGTGCATTAATAATGCCGGTTAGAGATTCTGAGAATAATGTCTTCTGAACCCAGGGTTAGCATTTTTCTCCCCAGTACACAATCCACCATTTTATATTATGATTATTGTGAGCTTGCATGCCAAGGATGTCAATATAAATGAGCACCTGCCCAGCGCCGGACTGGGGATACAAAGCAGCCCTGGAAAAAAAAATCTATGCCAGCCCCATAAGTCATTGCCCCATATATTGCCGTATGTAATATGTAAGGCAATGTCTTGCCACCCCAGATGGTTGAGTAATATATATATATATATACATTTCTTTTTCTAATATATAATATTGGTCCTTTTAATTTAATAATACATTACGCATACTCACATGCAGTGTTTACATTGCTTCCTAGTGACAGTCACTCAGACAGTCACTAGAGGTGCTTCCTGTGTCAGTGCTGCACAGCGTGATTGCACAGTGTGCAGCACCTTTGCAGCCAATCCTGAGCATTGGATTGGCTCAGATCATCATGCTTGATGATCTCAGCCATAGAGGCAGGGCCAATTGAGGGGAGACCAGCACGGCGTGGGGAGAAAAAAAAAGGTGAGTAAAAACACTTTTTAAATACACACAGACACACAGATACACCATGACACACACACAATGACGCGCGCGCACACACACAATGACGCGCGCACACACAATGACGCGCGCACACACAATGACGCGCGCGCACACACAATGACGCGCGCGCACACACACAATGACGCGCGCGCACACACACAATGACGCGCGCGCACACACACAATGACGCGCGCACACACACCATGACACGCGCACACACACCATGACACGCGCACACACACCATGACACGCGCACACACACCATGACATGCGCACACACACCATGACACGCGCACACACACCATGACACAGACACACACCATGACACAGACACACACCATGACACAGACACACGATACAGACACACACACACACACGATACACACACACCATGACACAGACACACACCCCATGACACAGACACACACCCCAAGACACAGACACACACACAAAGACACAGACACACACACAAAGACACAGACACACACACAAAGACACAGACACACACACAAAGACACAGACACACACAAAGACACAGACACACACACAATGACACAGACACTGACACTGACAGAATTACATATTTTACCTGTTGGTGACCGGCTGGGTGGGCTAGTGGACGCAGGGGGAGGTCTTCTGCTGGCCGCTGGCTGGGGGAGGTCTGCTGGCCGGCGGCCGCTGGCTGGGGGAGGTCTGCTGGCCGGCGGCCGCTGGCTGGGGGAGGTCTGCTGGCTGGCGGCCGCTGGCTGGGGGAGGTCTGCTGGCCGGCGGCCGCTGGCTGGGGGAGGTCTGCTGGCCGGCGGCCGCTGGCTGGGGGAGGTCTGCTGGCCGGCGGCCGCTGGCTGGGGGAGGTCTGCTGGCCGGCGGCCGCTGGCTGGGGGAGGTCTGCTGGCCGGCGGCCGCTGGCTGGGGGAGGTCTGCTGGCCGGCGGCCGCTGGCTGGGGGAGGTCTGCTGGCCGACGGCCGCTGGCTGGGGGAGGTCTGCTGGCCGGCGGCCGCTGGCTGGGGGAGGTCTGCTGGCCGGCGGCCGCTGGCTGGGGGAGGTCTGCTGGCCGGCGGCCGCTGGCTGGGGGAGGTCTGCTGGCCGGCGGCCGCTGGCTGGGGGAGGTCTGCTGGCCGGCGGCCGCTGGCTGCGGGAGGTCTGCTGGCCGGCGGCCGCTGGCTGGGGAGGTCTGCTGGCGGCCGCAGGGGGAGCAGGCTGTTTTGTCTCTGCTCCCCCGCCCTCGCGCGCTAGCAAGAGACCGGCGCCGGAATATGACGTCATATTCCGGCCCCGGTCTCATTAAGCTGCGCGCGAGGGCGGGGGAGCAGAGACAGAACAGCCTGCTCCCCCAGCCAGCGGCCGCCGGCCAGCAGACCCAGCTGTCTGCCCGGCCCCAGGTGCCGGCGGCCCACCGGGAAATTTCCCGGTATCCCGGTGGGCCAGTCCGGCCCTGCACCTGCCTTGCAAATACTTTTCATTGAGTTGCATTAGGAAGTCTGTGATTGGACAGCCAGAAAGTCTGGGCTGGGTTAGAGGGGGAGGGCTTGCAGAGGCTGCAGACAAGGGATCTGCACCACTTGCAAGCTCTTATTAGATATACCCCCAATTAAACAAATTCATCATTTAATGCCTGCATGTTCTCTTAGGGAGTATAGCGACCCAAAAATTATTTTAATTATTAATCTTTTTATTTGGGTAGTGGCGTGTTCCTTTTATTAAGATTGCTGAGTCTACACTAACAAAGAAAATACTCCATACTACTTCCTATCAGAGTGTGTGCTTAGGGTTCTACAAGGATGCATATCCCTCCCCTCTGTAACATAGTTACATAGTTACATAGTTACATAGTTAGATAGCTGAAAAGAGACTTGCGTCCATCAAGTTCAGCCTTCCTCACACCTGTTTTTTGCTGTTGATCCAAAAGAAAAGAAAAAAAAAAAAAAAAAAAAAAAAAAAAAAAACACTTTATAATAGCCTAAAGGAAAAAACAAATCCCTTTTGTTCCTCTTGCAGGCAGCCTTATAAAACAGCGGATTATAAACTGCATAATTCACAGTAAGAGATTGCTGAGAAATAGTATATATAGTGTAGCCTGATTATGTACTTGTAGACATGTATGGTACAGCCAGCACAATGTTGTAGGTAAGATATATTGAAGGTCGTGTATGCCTTTTGAGGTTGCAATGGCCACTTTACCACCCTTAAACATATTGGCATGTCATAGGGCTTCTATTCAAGAAATGAATAAAATAATGAGACATGTCTTTGCTCAGAACCATGCAGTCATATGTTTATAATTACGCCAGCAAGAAGTCGACCTGGAGAGGCACTATTGAGGGTTAGGTTGATTGCAATTAACAGGGGGAGGGATGTCACAGAGGGAGCTTCATAATGAGAAATTCCTTGCACCACAAAACACAACCTCTTCGAAACACTGAAGTGGTCATTGTGTTTGGAGTAACTCTTTAAGGTCAAAGTCTGGTTCCCTTTTGCTAGATTCTCCTTTGATATATACTTGTAGATTGTTTTCAGAATTCTTCTATAATAAGAAAATATGGGGATAAAAGATTTAAAGATAGAGATTACCTAGGTACATTTACAGTGGTGGAACTAATGTAGAGAGGGCCCTGGTGCAAGAAAGTATTTTGGGCCCAGTCTAGCGCAAGTGTGGCCAAAAGATAGATCTCCAGCAGTCGTACAATTCCAATGATGCTATGCCAGCTGGGGATTTACCATTTGCCCATCCTTGCAGGGTTGTATTTGTGGGTAGTGTTTTTTCATCTTAATGTAAACATGTTTTTGTATAGAGTATATGTGTGCATGTAATGGTGTACTTGAGTGTAATGCTTGTGTTTGAATGCAGGGGTGTGTTTGTATGTATTGTTGGCTATTAAAGCAGGTGTGCTTTTGCGTGTAGTGTTGGTGTCTGAACGAAGGTGTGTTTGTATATAATTTTATTGTTTTAATTCAGGGATGTGTTTGTATGTAATGCAATGTTTGTGTTTGATGCAGGGGTGTGTTTGCATGTAATGTTGGCTTTGAAGTGTGGCTGTACATTTGTGTGTTTTATTGGTGTTTGAGTAAGGGGGTGTGTTTTGTATATAATTTGGGAGTTTGAATGCAGGGGAGTGTTTGTATGAAATATTTGTGTTAGTTTGCAGGCGTGTGTTTGCATGTTGTGCTTGTGTTTGATGCACATACAATCATATACTAATGCATACACAGATATACATACTCTCTAACACAGATACACACGTATAAACACACTGACACATACACACAAATCCATATACACATAGATACACATACCAATACATAAACACACTGACATATGCATATACCTTGACACATGTGCACACTGACACACCCTGACACACAGAAGCACACAAACACAAAGACACACACCTTGACACAGACATATACTGACACATGTACACAAATTGTCACATAGATACACACAATGACATATAGATACATACGCTGACACACAGATACACACATACACTGATATATACACACCCTGACACACTGATATATATACACCATGACAAACAGATACACACACACTGATATATACACACACCCTGACACACAGATACACATACACACACACACAGATACATACCCTCACACAACTAACAATCATTGGGACCTGGCTGTCCCCCTCTGATACCGCTACTCCGGCTTCTTTATGTTACAGTGGACTACAATTCTCCCACACTCCCAGACTCAACTGTAAAGGCTGCGGTGTAGGAACCCTTCTCTCCCCTCAATGTACCATTCAACCTATCCTCCCTGCCACGGCCCTATCCTTTATTTCCTTTGATGTTCACTTGATACCCACCCAAATGTCTTGCTTGACCAATCCTCACCTCCTCTGTGCATCTCCATTCCATAGCTTTATTGCAGGCCTTTTAACCTTATCATCTCTGTGTTCCTGAGTTAAAAATTTCCCTGCTGGAAACCAGAAGAGCTCTCAGTTTTTCACCATTCTCAACTCTCCAATCTCTCAGAAACCTCCAATGCCTTGATCTCCAGCATATCTCCACCAAACTCCAAACTCTCCTTTTACCCATCTCAAATGTAATTTGCCCTAACTCTGCAACCTCACTCTAAACTCCACTCTCTCCTCTTAACTGGACATCATGGCACCTCCCATATTTAAACGCAGCTAGCGCTCCCAATTACAACCCTGGCATACCAAGCGAACCCGATACCTCCAAAAATGTTACAGAACTGCTGAACGCTGCTGGAGAAAGTCTTACTCTGCACCTGAGACTTCCTCCACTATAAATTTATGCTGCGCTCTTACAGTCTGGCTCTTTCCTCTGCAAAAGTAAATTACTTCAACACCCTCATAAGCACACTATCCTATCAACCCAAATGCCTATTTCACACTTTTAAGAATCTCCTTCTCCCTGTTGCTCCCCCTCCTAATACCACCTTGTCCACCTCAAACATTACAACTCACTTCACTGAGAAGATTTCTACAATCAGGGAAGAGATCTCTAATATCTTTCCCTCCCCAAATAATACATCACAAACCCCACTCCCTCTGCTGTTCTATGCTCATTTGCACCTGCTACAATGGAAAAGGTTTCTGCTCCGCTCCGATCCTCCTGCCCCACCTGTTCCCTCGATCCTATTCTCTCATATCTCATCTGCACTCTGTCTCCCTCTCTTGCTCTTCCTTTCACTAAAATTTTCAATGTCCCCCTTTCCTCTGGCACATTTCCTTCACCTTTCAAGCATGCAACCATAACCCCAATTCTGAAAAAGCCCAACCTTGACCCCAGCTCCCCATCCAATTACTGCCCTATATCGCTACTGCCATTTGCCTCCAAGATCCTTGAGAAAGTTGTGTATTCGAGATTGACATACTTCCTCGAATGCAACTCTGTGCTTGACCCGCTTCAGTCTGGATTCCGCGCTCTTTACTCTGTTGAAACGGCTGTGATCAAAGTATCATACGATGTAATCGCTGCTAAATCTCGCAGCCATTACTCTATCCTAATTCTCCTTTAACTTACTGCTGCCTTTCACACTGTTGGTCATCAACAGCTTCTTCTCATTCCCCGTAATCTAGGTGTACAGGATACTGCTCTCTCCTGGTGCTCCTCCTACCTCTCCCACCCTTTTCAGTGTTTCTTTCTCTGGCTCTGGCTCTGCCTCTTCCCCCCAACCCTCTATTGGTGTTCCTCAAGGTTCTGTCCTTGGTCACCTACTGTTTTCTATCTATACTGCTTCCCTTGGTAAACTCATCAGCTCCTTTTGCTTCCATCATTATTTATATGCAGAAGACATGCAAATATACCTGTTCTCTCCTGATCTCTCTCCACCCATCTTGACTCGTGTTTCTGACTGCCTCACTGTGATTTCCAACTGGATGACTGCTCACTTCCTAAAACTTAACCTGTCCAAAACAGAACTTCTGGTCTCTCCTCCCTCAAGTGTTGCTACTCCTGTGTCTGTCTCCCTCCAAGTTAACGGCGCCACCATCACCTCTACTTTGCAGGTAGGTGTTCTCTTGGACTCCTACCTCTCCTACACCCCTCATGTCCAATCGATTATCAAATCCTGCCCTCTCATCTCAAAAACATAGCTCGGATTCGCCCCTATTTAACATCGGACGCAGCTAAGGTGCTGGTCCATGCCGTTGTTCTCTATTGCCTTAACTACTGCAATCCCCTTCTCAGTAGTCTTATGTGTTCCCAGCTTGCACCGCTGCAATCTATAATGAATGCGGTGAGGCTCATTTTCCTGTCCACCCGCACCTCCCACACCTCCTCCTCTGTCAGTTCCTACATTGGCATCCTGTTAGATATAGTGCTCAATTTAAGAGTCTGGTGCTTGCTTACAAGTCCCTAAATAATGCTTCTCCAACCTACCTATCCTCGCTAATACACAAGTATGTTCTGTTGAGGCCCCTGCGGTCTGCCGAAGACCTACGTTTATCCGCTGTCCGTACTCTCACATCTGATGCTCACATTCAAGACTTCTCCAGGGCTGCACCTTTTCTGTGTAACTCCCTTCCCTTCTCTGTTAGACTTTCACCCAGTCTCAACTCCTTCAAAAAATCTTTCAAGACACACTCAGGAAAGCATATCATTTAAACTGTTAGCAGGCTTACATCCTACCCATGACTCCTCTACTACAACTGTCAAAAAGAACCTACTAAGTCCTCAGTGAATACTTTTCTAGCAACCTATTTCGTTACTCCTACTTATTTCCTTTGTGTCACTATACCCCACTCTCTCTTCCGGTCTCTAGCATTTAAGCTCATTGAGCAGGGCCCTCAACCCCACTGTTCCTGCGCGTCCACTTGTCTGGTTACAATTACGTGTCTGTTAATCCACCCATTGTACAGCGCCACAAAATTTGCTGGTGCTATATAAATAATAAAATAATCATATATACACACCCTGACTCACAGATACACACACTTATATATATATAGCCTGACACACAGATACACACACTGATATATACACACCTTGACACGCAGATACACACACTGATGCATCCACACACAATCTGAAATACATAGACATATACATATATATATTTCATTATTAATATTTGCAGCCATCCTCCTGTTAAGATACTTTTTGTGTGCAGGAGGGTGGTTTTACTTCAGGTCCTGTTGCTGGTTAAGGTTAATGAGGATGTGGGGTCTAGAGCTGCTCTTTTCTTGCTCCTCTGCCTCCTCGCTGCCTTCTTTGCCCTCATGGTGCCTCCTCTCCCTCTGCCTGTGTGTGCCGCTGTTGCATCCTCTCTCCAGCATGCTCGCTATGTAGCTGGGAGGAAGTGATCAGTTGTCACTTCCTCCCAGCGGGCCGAGATTACAGTGGCCCAGTCACGGTCTTAAAAGGCTGCGGTGCCTGACGGGGCCCTTGTTCAGCAGTACCCATCGGGTGGCCTTAAGCGCATGAGCCACCCAATGGGCCCCCCTAGTGGTCAACAACATATGCTGATACATATACAGAACCCTTTAACACCATAGCATTATGTGAATACAACATACGTAGGTATTAGTTATCACTGTATCACTGTATTCCTTTTTGGTCAAAGTCTAAATATTTTTGTTTAGATAGAGGGGGAAATATCAAAAGGCACACATTCCTCTGAAAGTAGCTCCAAAATGTTTTTTTGTTTTTTTTTTAAAAAGCATTTTATTTTACTCCATTTCCCTGCACAGTCTCCAGATCCATTTCAAAAACTCATATCTAGCATGAACCCCTTCAGCAGCTTACCTTTATCCAGCGCCGGGCTCCCTTGGCGCTGGTGACCTCTCCTCCCTGTCCAACGTCAGCTCCCTAGTGGAGCGGAATGCGCATGCGCGGCAAGTGCCATGCGCGCCTTCAAAGGGTCCATAGGAAAGCATGTCTCAATGCTATCCTATGGACGCTCTGCACGATGGATGCGAAACTCACATCCAGCGTTGCAGATGCGCAGAGGCAGGATTAACCCCAAAGGTAAACATAGCAGTTTCTCTGAAACTTCTATGTGAAACTGCTATGTTTGCATCTAAAGGGTTAAAACCTGAGGGACCTGGCACCCAGACCACTTCATTGAGCTGAAGTGGTCTGGGTGACTATAGTGTCCCTTTAACTTCAACATTAAGACAAAGTTTGAAAAGTCCTATATGAGACACGTAGTCCCAATGGACAAAGATGACACTAAACATTTATATTATCTTGTGGTTCTATAACAGAGACAGATATTTTCAACAAAACTGCCTCTTGTAAAACAGATATGTATATATACAGACACCTGCCATTTTACACCCAGCAGTGTCTCACAGATGTTCCCATTGTGGTTCCGCTGTGCTCTTCTGTGCATGGTGGTCAGTTGCTGGAATTCTAAGGAATCCACCATACGTTTGCTCTGCCTCAGTATAAACGTAATGAAAGGTGGTCTGAACAAAAAGGGAGCACTTTAACTTGAAACTTAAATACGGCAATTGCCTTTGCAAATTTTGTCACTTGTCTGTTGTGTAGTTTGCTTTCACTATACTATTCTTGCCCCATTCCATGTTTTATTACTGCTTGCTCTTGTGTGATACTGTTACTAACTCAGCCTGTTCCAGAGTATGCGCCTATCCTGATCCCTGTTTGTCAGAGTGATAATGCTACTGGCCCAGCCTGTTTCTGATTACACATCCAGTGTGATCCAGATCTCTCACACAGTGATACCAATGCTGACCTGGCCTGCTCCTGTCTATCCCAGCCTGATCCCAGTCTTTCAAAGAGTTGCTGACCTAGCATATTCCTGATTATGCTTTCCAACTGTTCCATGCCAGTTTCAGAGTGGTACATTCATGAACTGGCCTGTTTCTTAATATGCTTCCAGACTGTTTACAGCACATCTCAATTTTCATTTGCTGACCTCCTTCATCTTAGTATGCACACCCTGATTAGCTGCCAGTATTTTTGCTGGCTTTACCATACGTAGTGGATGAGTTGGCTGTAAGCAAATTCCCAATAACCACCGATGGCTAAATGCTTAATTGGATGATGGTAGTGACCGATGACTCTTGTGTCAAAAACTTGCCATTAGTCCCCAAACAGTTACAGTTATTTTTCTTTTTTGCTTTTTCTTCTATTCAATGATGCCAGTTTAATTGCTTATACAACAATCCTACCTGAACTACCATTTTAGAGAGAATCTACTGATGGAGATGTATACCCTTTAAATAATATCAATGTCTATCATAGTTTATAGTTTTCACTTTAGTTGTTTCCTAAATTAGGGGAAATGCTGTAAATGATCACAATGGATGGAGAAAAACCAAATGAGCAGCCGTTATCATTAGTCCGCAAGGAGCAGGGTCAGGTAAGTATAACCTACCCTGCCCCCCATGGCCACCAGACACCTATTGGCTCTGTCATTGTCAGGGGTCTTTGCAAATAATGCAAAGACCCCTGATGGTGACAGATCCGCTTTAAGCATTAGACAAAGTCACACTAGATTTAAATATTTTGCGAATAGCTGTTGTATATAAACAAGCTGTAATGGATTGTGTGGTACAAGGTATTATGGGATCCATTTGTCATGAGTAAATAATATTCCTAATCCTAAATCACCTTAATGGTTTCATTTAGTGCTTGTGTCCATTGGGATTTAAGAGATCATATTCAGAATGTAGTCAGCAGTTCACAATTAGCAAGCGGTTATTAAATCTAATTTCATATGAAGTCTTTTTACTTCACCAACTACAAATAAGACAGTCACAACTTATCACTATTTCAATCAACATATCGGGTTTTAATAACAAATGTGCATGCAATTTGAATCCATTGTACAAAGTTCTCATATATTTTTCCTTTTGCTCTAAAATAATTCTGAAACCCTTCTAGTAAAATTCAAAACCCCTTCAGCAGCTCTCCTCCCCCGCAAGTGCCGCGCGCGCATTCAAAGTGTCCATAGGAAAGCATTTTTCAATGCTTTCCTATGGAAGCTCTGCGTGATGGAGGCATTAAATGCCTCCAGTGTCGCAGATGCGCTTCTAGTGGCTGTCCGGAAGACAGCCACTAGAGGTTGGCTTAACCCTGCAATGTAAACAAAGCAGTTTCTCTGAAACTGCTATGTTTGCATCTGCAGGGTTAAAACCCGAGGGACCAGGCACCCAGACCACTTCATTGAGCTGAAGTGGTCTGGGTGACTATAGTGTCCCTTTAAACCTTCAATACAAATTCAGCTATATCCGTTAAGACCTTGGTTTAATATTTTGGATAAACCTTTAACATATTGTTTTAAAAAGAAAAACTATATAAAACTATACATAAAACATACTAATTTCCTCTTTAACACTGCTGATCCCTTACATAACTCGAAGATACACTAGAATTGTTATACTCTATGCCTCACCTAATCGGATGTGCCATAGAAATGTATGCATGCCTACTTAACCCGGCAGTTCTCTACACTTAAATTGATGTCACAATAGCATTGTTTCACTTAATGCCGTAACAAACCCTCTGTGCTATAGAAATGTAGAAAAGTATACATGTCTCTTTGACTCGGATTAAGGTTATTCTTTACACGGAGACAAAATAGAAATGCTAACCAAGTTCATAAAAAGAAAAATTGTGCAATCAAATCTGCCACTGCTTAACCTGATTATACCTGTATACGCTGTTGTGTCGTTTGAAAATGCTATGTACACTCCTGCACATCAAAAAAAAAAAAAAAAACATACTAATTTATCAAAGTATTACATTATTTTCGAAATACAGTGGGACCTCGGTTTACAAACGACTCGGTTAACATAATGTTCGGTTTATAAATGAAAATCCATGAAAAATAATGCCTTGGTTTACAATTTTTTTTCGCAATACAAAGCAAGTTTCCCCAGGATGCATTACACCTGGAAGGTTTATAGCACAGCCTCCTGCATGCTGGAGCCTGTGGGTAGCACGTGGCGTAGAGTGTGGAGGTGTTGGAGCAACTTTTGTATCGCCTTTCTGGAAATTGTTTGCAGTTGTTTTGGGACATTTCTGTGCATTTCTCAAGCTGTGGAGAGGTAGGGAGCTGAGCTTCGTCGTTTGCATGCCTTTATTGTGTGTTCTGCATTGTGGGTTGGTTTCCATGCCAGCTCAATTAGATTTTTTTCTGACCTCCAGAACAGATGAATTGGTTTTCAATGCATTCCTATGGGAAACCGCATTAAATTCGTAAAACGAGATCCCACTGTATTAAATCAGTTTAATATTTTATCCAAAAATATGAAATCATTTGAAAGCTTATCCAAAATTATGAAATGTTTAGTTGGTAAAAAAAATACCAGTGGACGCTCATATTTGATTATAAGAAGACCAGCAATTAATCTTTACAATTTCCCATAATTGTGTTAATAATAATGTTTGTTATCTAGCTACATGTATTTGTTTTGTAAAGGAAAGCTGGGTGTTGCTTAGTAAGCAAAGGGGAAATTAGGCTTGTCGTGGCAGCATAGGAGTCTAAAGTCAGGTCAAGGATGTCGCAATCTGCCAGGGTGAGACATAGTTAGAGATAGGTCCAAGTGTCAGGATCCCGCGGGCGGCTGCGAGGGGAGACTGCAGTCCGCTCGCGGCACTCACCCTCCAGCCGTCCGCAGTCCCCTTCTCGTCATACGCTCGGCGAGCGGCATCCTCCCAGCCTCGGATGCCGCCCGCGTCTTCTTCGTCTGCATCTTCTTTATCCCCCAGCGGCAGCATGCATGACGCTGCACGCTGGGAGACCGCCCATTTTTTGTAAACGCCGGGGTCAGCCACCTGACCTGGCGTTAAAGGCACAGTGCCTCAATCACAGTGGGAGGTATAGATATCTCCCACGTGTGATTGTTAATTCTGATTGGAAATTATCCAATCAGAATTAATCAATGGGTTTAAATACTTACCTTTCCTGTCTCTCTCTGCCCTGTTGTGGTCTTTGCTTTCTAGTATTGTTGTTCTACTTGTGTTTCTCTCTGGTTACGTACTCTCTGGCTTGTTTATCCGACCTTGCGACTTTCTCCTACCCTTTGACCTCGGCTTGTCTCTCGTTATTCTGTCTTCTGGTTCCCCTTACTCGGCTTGTCTCCTGACTATTCTTTGTGTGCTTAGCCCGGACACTCTAAGGTCCGGTACTGGACCTTTTCTGTGTGTTTGTTAGCGTGTTTGGTTCCCAGAAACGTGACATTATAACAGGGCCATAATGGAACCTGCTGACATTCCACATTTATTGGTTAATCAGGAAGCTAGAATGGATGGTTTAGACCACTGTATGGAGCAATTTGCTCAGGCTTTACAAACCATACTGGCTCGTACTGCTCACTTGCAGCCTGGTGTCCAAGAAGCAGTTACTACGATGCCAGAACCTCTTCCCGAGCCAGTACCTGTTCCTGCTCATGTAGTGCATATGACGCCTCCACAGCGTTATAGTGGTGATCCGGCATTATGTCGTGGTTTCCTCAACCAAATTGATATCCATTTGGTGATGAATCCTCGTTCCTATCCCACTGATAGAACTAAGATTGCTTTCCTTATTAACCATCTATCCGGGAAAGCTTTAGCATGGGCCTATCCCATATGGGAAAATACGTCCCCTACATCCTTTGCTGAGTTTTTGACAGCCTTTAAACGTACTTTCGATCTACCCGGTAGAGTTGCTTCTGCTGGCAAAGCTCTGCTCAGGGTTCGACAAGGGAACAGATCGGTAGCGGATTACACTATTGAATTCCGCACTTTAGCAGCTGAAGTGGCTTGGAATAATGACGCTCTCGTAACAGCGTTCCAGGAGGGTTTGGCCGCTTACATCCTGGATGAAATAGCGTCCAGGGAATTGCCTGTCCTTCTGGATGATGTTATTGATTATATCATCCGTATTGATAATCGTATTAGGGAGAGACGTAGTCAGAGGCGTATGAATACACAGATGTTACCTGCTTTGCCCAATACTGCGCTACTAGCATTACCCCCTTTATAGCCAACCTCCCCTGAACCCATGCAATTGGGTGCTACTGGGTTAACTGAGGTTGAAAAATCATATCGAAGAAGGGAAGGGTTATGCTTTTACTGTGGGAAAAGGGGACATCTTCTAAGAACCTCCGCTGAATTGCAGGGAAACTTCAGCACCTTCAAGGCCTATAGAGGGGTCGGCCTCGGGTGTTATGTCCTTTTCCCCTCATGTCCCCATTGCTAGACTATTTATTACGGTTACCCTTTTAGTTAGGAATTGTCAGGGTACCTGAGGTCTCTACCTCTGAGAGAGGTAGAGACTTAGAAGTTTATCCTTCCGGACGGCATGTCTCCTCGGCCCCTCGCGGTTCACTCGGTCTTGCTAACGCCGGCCGCGAGGGAGTCACTTCCTTTTATAACAGGAGGACCGGAGGTAGACGTCATGACGCCAACCCGGAACGTCCTGCCACTCAAATCTCGGGAGACGAATCAGGACTCGCCGGAGGCGTGTCTTCTCTCCCTAGCCAGGATACTTAACAGTGGCTCTCTCATTCACTCATTGCCCTGTCGTGGTTCTAGTCCGCCTAGTCACACAGTGCTTTGTTAATCTCTTGTCTTTTGGTTCCGACCCGGCTTTGGTATTTACTCTCCTGTCTTTCTGTTATCCTTGACCCGGCTTGTCTCTCGCTTACCTGTCTTCTCGTTCCCTCGACCTCGGCTTGTCTCTGACCATTCTATCGTAGTTATACGTTAAGTCCGGCCATTCTAAGGACCGGTATACGTATCAGCTACTCTTTGTACTCTGCGTGTTGGATCCTTGACCCGATCCTGACATTACGACAGGGCCATGGATCCTGCAGGTACAAATTGTCAGCTTGGTTCTCCTGATCCTAGGTTTGACGCCATGGATCATAGGATGGATCAGATGGCTCTAGCACTACAGGCGCTGCTGTCTCGTCCTATTAATCCACCTGAGGAGATGCGTAATATGTCTGCTTCTTCTGTGGGTTCAGGGCTAGAGGTAGCTACTGTAGGTGCTTCTTCCCAAGTTACCCCACCTGTACGTTATGCTGGTTCTCCTGAGAGGTGTCGTGGCTTTTTGAACCAGATCAGTATTCATTTCGAGCTACAGCCCCGTTCATACCCTACGGATAGGGCAAAAGTGGGATTTATTATTACCTTACTCATTGAGAAAGCTCTGAGATGGGCTAATCCGTTGTGGGAGAATGATAATCCATTAGTCTATAACTATAATTCCTTTGTAGCTGCTTTTAAAAGAACTTTTGATCCCCCTGGCAGGAGGGTCAATGCAGCCAGGTTACTGTTGCGCCTTAGACAAGACAACCAAACACTTGTGGATTACGCACTAGAGTTCAGGTCTTTGGCGGCAGAGGTAAAATGGAATGAACAGGCCTATATAGACGTATTCTTAAATGGTTTATCTGATGTAATACTTGATGAGGTAGCGACAAGAGAGCTTCCCGAGAATCTGGAGGACTTAATTTCCTATATCTCTCGTATTGACGAACGTCTAAGGGAGAGACAGAATACTCGAGATAGAACCAGTAAATCTTCCTTTAGACTAGCACCATCATTTCAAAGTTCTGAAACCAAAAATCCACAGGTTTCAGAATCTATGCAGCTAGGCCTTACTCGTCTCTCAGAGGAGGAGAGACAGTACAGGAGAAGGGAGGGACTGTGTATGTATTGTGGGTCCAGAGGTCATGTACGTTTGAGCTGTCCCAGTCGTCCGGGAAACGCTCGCACCTAAGTTTCTCTAGAGGACAGACCTTGGGTGTTTCGATTTTGTCCTCTACTCATAACTACAAAGAACATAGACTCCTATTACCGGTCTCTTTAACTTGGGAGAAGGGAACTTTAGAGACTATGGCATTGATAGACTCCGGCGCTGCTGAGAGTTTTATCGACCAAAAGTTTCTCAACAAACACACTATCCCTTCCCAGTTAAGGAAGACACCCTTAGCTGTTGAAGCCATTGATGGTAGACCTTTAGTTGAGCCTGTGATTTTCCGGGAGACCACACCTCTTTACTTAACTACTGGTATTCTACACAAGGAGGAAATATCCCTACTACTCATTTCATCTCCTTCTGTTCCCATAGTCCTGGGATACTCCTGGCTTAAAAGACACAACCCCGTTATAGATTGGAGATCAGGGGAAATAGTTTCGTGGGGTCAGGATTGTCAAGAGAATTGTTTAAAGAAAGTGTTACCTCTTTGTAGTGTCAACTCACTTAATAACGCTACCGACTCTACCAAAGTACAGATACCGTCTTTGTATCAAGATTTAAAGGCAGTATTTGACAAAGGAAAGGCTGATACCTTGCCACCACATAGGCCTTTTGATTGCAAAATTAATTTACTTTCTGGTACCATGCCCCCCAGGGGTCATGTATACCCTTTGTCTACGAATGAAAACTTAGTTCTAGAGGAGTACATTCGTGAAAACCTAGACAAGGGGTTCATTAGAAGATCCTCCTCGCCTGCTGGGGCTGGATTTTTTTTTGTTAAAAAGAAGGATGGTTCTTTAAGACCCTGCATTGACTACCGAGGTCTTAACAAGATAACCATCAGAAATGTATATCCGATCCCCTTGATCACCGAGCTTTTTGATCGATTAAAAAGTTCTAAAATTTTCACTAAGTTAGACCTTAGAGGTGCTTATAATTTGGTGAGAATCCACGACGGTGACGAGTGGAAAACTGCATTCAATACTCGTTATGGGCACTATGAGTATACTGTAATGCCTTTTGGTCTCTGCAATGCCCCGGCGGTATTTCAGGACCTTATTAATGAGGTTCTTAGGGAGTTTCAGGATGACTGTGTGATTGTATACCTTGATGATATACTTATACATTCCAGGGATATTGAAACTCACCACGGACAAGTCAGAAGGGTTTTACATAAACTTCTTCAGCATGGCTTATACTGCAAACTTGAGAAATGCAGCTTTGACCAATCCCAAACTACCTTTCTTGGTTATGTAATTTCGGGGGAGGGGTTTGAAATGGATCCTGAGAAGCTCCAATCCATATTAGATTGGCCTTTACCTAAGGGACTCAAGGCTATCCAGAGATTTATTGGTTTCTCCAATTACTACAGACGTTTCATTAAGGGTTACTCCTCTATCATTGCTCCCATCACCAATATGACCAAACAAGGGGCTGATACTAAGAATTGGTCTACTGAAGCACTTCTGGCTTTTAGGACACTCAAGGAGCTGTTTGCTTCCGCACCAATTTTAGTTCACCCTGATACTACACTACCTTTCCTACTCGAAGTTGACGCTTCTGAGACTGGTATAGGTGCTGTTCTGTCCCAAAGGTTGGGTGTAGATAAGCCTTTACATCCTTGTGGATACTTTTCCAAAAAATTGTCAGGTACTGAGAGCAGATATGGCATTGGTGACAGGGAACTACTAGCGGTTATAATGGCCTTGAAGGAATGGAGACATTTATTGGAGGGTACTTTGCATCCTGTTACTATTTTGACAGATCATAAAAACTTATCCTATATTGGAGAGGCTAAACATCTATCATCTAGACAGGCTCGTTGGTCCATATTCCTCACTCACTTCAACTACGTACTCACATATAGGCCAGGTTCCAAGAATTCTAAAGCCGACGCCTTATCTCGCCAATATGAACCTGCTGCCGTATCTGAGCCGGTTTTGTCCTCTATAGTACCCAGGTGTAACATTATCGCTAACACTACTCTCAAAGTCCATTCTCCGCTTCTTGATCAGATAAGGAGCTTGCAGCATCTGGCACCTAGACTGACTCCGGCTTCCAGACTTTTCGTTCCTCCTGAACTCCAATTGGAGCTCTTACAGTGTCTTCACGAGAGTAAGGTGGCTGGTCATCCGGGTGTTCGCAAGACGTATTCTTTGATCTCCAAGGATTTCTGGTGGCCTTCGTTACGGAGGGATATTAAGGATTTTATCGGAGTTTGTGTGGTCTGTACTAAAACTAAACTACCGCATTCACTTCCGTGTGGCCTTCTACAACCTCTGGAAATTCCTGACAAACCTTGGTCCTGTGTGGCAATAGACTTTATTGTGGATTTGCCTGTTTCTAAAAAGCACACGGTTATCCTCACCGTAGTCGATAGATTTACCAAGATGGCACATTTCGTACCTTTGCCTAAACTCCCGACTTCTCCTGAATTGGCGGGAATCTTTGCTAAAGAGATTTTTCGCTTGCATGGGATTCCCTCGGAGATCACTTCTGATAGAGGCTCCCAATTTGTTTCACGTTTTTGGAGGTCGTTCTGTTCTCAATTAGGCATCAAATTGAATTTTTCGTCCGCCTATCATCCTCAGTCTAACGGAGCTGCCGAACGAACCAACCAGAAGATTGAGCAATACTTACGTTGTTTTGTTTCCGAACACCAGGACGATTGGGTCGGTTTGATTCCTTGGGCGGAGTTTGCGCACAACAATCTCGTTTGTGACTCTACGCATTCAAGCCCCTTCTTCATGAACTATGGCTTTCATCCATCTATTCTTCCCTCGGTTTCTCCTTCCCAAGGAGTGCCGTCGGTTGATGTCCATGTGGCCAATTTGAGGAAGTTGTGGGATCAGACTCGACAGATTCTTCTACACAATTCTGTACTGGTTAAGAAACATGCTGACAAACGTAGAAGGGCGGCTCCGAATTTTGTTCCAGGCGATAGAGTTTGGTTGAGTACTAGGAATATTCGTCTTAAAGTTCCTTCCATGAAATTCGCTCCTCGTTATATTGGTCCCTACAGGATCTTGACTCGAATTAACCCAGTGGCGTATCGTCTAGCCCTCCCTGCTACTTTACGCATCCCGAACTCCTTTCACGTGTCATTGCTGAAACCTCTAATCTGTAACAGATTCTCCTCCACAATCGTCCCTCCGCGCCCTGTTCAGGTGGAGGGTCAGGAGGAGTATGAGGTTAACTCCATTATTGATTCTCGTGTCTCCCGGGGGAGAGTACAATATTTAGTTGACTGGAAGGGATATGGTCCTGAGGAGAGGAGTTGGGTACCACAAGAGGATGTTCATGCTCCTCGCCTTCGCAGGGCATTTCACTCCCGCTTTCCATCTCGCCCCGGCTCCTTCCGCCCGGTGGGCGTATCTGAGAGGGGGGGTACTGTCAGGGTACCTGAGGTCTCTACCTCTGAGAGAGGTAGAGACTTAGAAGTTTATCCTTCCGGACGGCATGTCTCCTCGGCCCCTCGCGGTTCACTCGGTCTTGCTAACGCCGGCCGCGAGGGAGTCACTTCCTTTTATAACAGGAGGACCGGAGGTAGACGTCATGACGCCAACCCGGAACGTCCTGCCACTCAAATCTCGGGAGACGAATCAGGACTCGCCGGAGGCGTGTCTTCTCTCCCTAGCCAGGATACTTAGCAGTGGCTCTCTCATTCACTCATTGCCCTGTCGTGGTTCTAGTCCGCCTAGTCACACAGTGCTTTGTTATTCTCTTGTCTTTTGGTTCCGACCCGGCTTTGGTATTTACTCTCCTGTCTTTCTGTTATCCTTGACCCGGCTTGTCTCTCGCTTACCTGTCTTCTCGTTCCCTCGACCTCGGCTTGTCTCTGACCATTCTATCGTAGTTATACGTTAAGTCCGGCCATTCTAAGGACCGGTATACGTATCAGCTACTCTTTGTACTCTGCGTGTTGGATCCCTGACCCGATCCTGACAGGAATACTACTGTGACTACCAAAGCCTTGATAGATTCAGGGGCTGTTGACAATCTTAAGGATGAGAGCTTTGCTAAAACCGCATCTTTGACTCTGATCCAAAAGGTTACTCCCTTGGCCGTGGAGGCCATAGACGGTAGACCACTGGAAAAACCTCTGGTGACCCATGAGACCCAAGAACTGATTATGTCTGTGGGTGCCTTGCACAAGGAAAGGTTGTCCTTTCAAATAATCGACTCTCCTACAGCCTCTATCGTTTTGGGCTTCCCCTGGTTGGTTAAACACAACCCAATACTTGATTGGGGTTGTTTGGAGATTCTCTACTGGGAAAAATCTTGTCAAAGAGATTGTATGACCCGTGTTTGTCCTGTTAGCTTGCTTAATGTGCCCACAGCCAAACCACTTTCTGTTTCTGTTCCTCCTTTGTATGCAGACCTAGCAAAGGTTTTTGAAAAAAGGGAGGCAGATAAACTGCCTCCGCACCATGAAGATGATTGTGCCATAAACCTCTTACCGGGTACTATGCCACCTAGGGGTAAGGTATATCCTCTTTCCGAAAAAGAGTACCAAGTCATGGAGGAGTACATACAGGATGCCTTAAGTAAAGGTTTTATCAGAAGGTCCTCCTCTCCTGCTGGGGCTGGTTTCTTTTTCGTTGCAAAAAAGGAGGGTGACCTAAGGCCATGTAAAGACTACAGGGGTCTGAACAATATAACGGTTAAAAACGCCTACCCTATCCCCCTCATCACTGAGTTGTTCAATCGTGTTAAAGGGTCTAAGTACTTTACTAAATTAGACCTCAGGGGGGCTTATAACCTTGTCCGTATCAAGGAGAATGACGAATGGAAGACAGCGTTTAATACGCGTAGTGGGCATTACGAATATCTGGTCATGCCTTTTGGACTGTGTAATGCTCTTGCTGTGTTTCAGGACCTCATAAATGATGTCCTTAGGGATCTATTGCATGTCTGTGCCGTGGTGTACCTTGACAACATACTTGTATATTCTCCTGATTTGAAGTCACACCATAATCATGTTAGGATGGTGCTTAAAAAATTATTACAGAACGTACTTTATTGTAAGTTTGAAAAATGTTTGTTCGATCATACCTCTGTGCAATTCCTAGGATATATAATTTCCGAACAGGGTTTCAGTATGGATCCTTCTAAATTGGAAGCCATACTGTCCTGGCCACTTCCCCAAGGACTTAAGGCTATCCAACGTTTTATAGGATTTGCCAACTATTATAGGAAATTCATAAAAAACTTTTCACCACTTATCTCCCCTATCACGAAGCTGACTAAAAAAGGTCTACACCCCAGGGTTTGGACTCCTGAAGCCCTTAAGGCCTTCGAAACTCTCAAGAAGGCATTTGCCTCTGCCCCAGTGCTACACCATCCTAATCCTTCTCTTCCCTTTGTTATGGAAGTAGATGCTTCTGAATCAGGTGTGGGAGCAGTACTGTTACAGAGGTTGACGAACCCCTCCATCCCTGTTGTTACTTTTCAAAAAGGTTGTCTGATTCAGAAAAGAATTACGATGTTGGGAACAGGGAATTATTAGCTATTGTGTTAGCTTTTAAGGAATGGAGGTACTTATTAGAGGGTTCTAGACACAAAATTATGGTTATAACAGATCATAAGAACCTCTCCTATATAGCTGGTGCTAGAAGGTTGTCCGCCCGGCAGGCTAGATGGTCTCTATTTCGTTCGCGCTTCCAATATGTTGTTACATATAGACCTGGTTGCCTTAATGCCAAAGCTGACGCTATCTCTCAACAGTATGAAACTTTAGAATCTGTTAACCCCACTCCCGAACCTATTGTACCTGTGTCTCAGATAATAGCTGCTACCCGTTTGGTTATTTCTTCTCCTTTCCTTGATAGTATTAAGACATACCAAACCCAAGCACCCCCTGAGACGCCTGTTGGTAAACTATACGTTAAAGTAAATGACAGAAAGAAGTTGTTAACTTTATTTCACACCGCCAAAACTGCTGGTCATCCGGGTGTTACCAAGACTTATAAGGGCCTCCTTCAACAGTTCTGGTGGCCTTCACTTAAGCGAGACATGGTGGATTTTGTACAGGCTTGTCGGGTCTGTACGCAGTGTAAGTCTCCTAATGTGAGACCCCTGGGTCTACTGATGCCTCTATCTGTACCCAAGAAACCATGGACCCACTTATCAATGGATTTTATTGTAGACCTTCCTCCTTCTGATGGGCAGACAGTGATATTGACTGTGACGGATAGGTTCTCCAAAATGGCGCACTTTATTCTGCTTAAGAAACTGACTTCTGCGGTTCAGCTTGCTCAGGTGTTTGCCAAGGAAGTGTTCCACTTACATGGGGTACCTCAGGATATCGTATCTGACAGGGGTCCTCAATTTGTCTCTCGGTTCTGGAGGGCTTTTGTGCTGAGATGGGGGTCTCCTTGTCGTTCTCTTCCTCCTATCACCCGCAATCTAATGGTGCAGCCGAACGTGCTAATCAGTCTGTGGAATTGTATTTGCGCTGCTTCACTGGCTTCGACTGGTCTCGCCTCCTTCCGTGGGCTGAATTTGCCAGGAATACGGTGTCTCATTCGTCTACTGGCTTAAGTCCTTTTGTGGTTGCTTATGGGTTTCAGCCTTCTGTCCTTCCCGGTGCGTTCTCCGACAAGGGAATGCCTGCCTTGGACCAGCACCTCGCTTCTTTGCGGGAGATGTGGGATCAGGTCCATATTGCGCTGTCTCGTTCAGCAGCTGCTCAGAAGAAGTTTGCTGATCGCCGTAGGGGTGCGGCCCCTTCTTATGCTCCGGGTGATAGGGTTTGGTTGTCCTCCAGGAACCTCCGTCTCAAGGTTACCTCAATGAAGTTTGCTCCCAGATTTCTTGGTCCCTACAAGGTGTTACGTAGGATTAACCCCGTTTCATACTCCCTGGACTTGCCTCCCTCCATGCGTATTCCGAACAAGTTTCACGCCTCACTTTTGAAGCCCTTGCTGTGTAACCGGTTCTCTCGTCCCCTCGGACGGCCCGTTTCCCCTCGCACTGTCTCTAGTGACGTGCCCTCCTCGACTCTCGTGTTTCTAGGGGTCGGCTTCAATATCTGGTGGATTGGAAGCGGTACGGCCCTGAGGAGCGGTCTTGGGTTTCGAGCTCTGATTTGCACGCTCACTCTTTGGTCCGCTCCTTTCATGCCCGGTTTCCTTTGAAGCCTTCTGCTTCCCGCCCTCCGGACGGTCTTCGAGGGGGGGGGGTAATGTCAGTATCCCGCGGGCGGCTGCGAGGGGAGGCTGCAGTCTGCTTGCGGCACTCACCCTCCAGCCGTCCGCGGTCCCCTTCTCATCCCAGCCTCGGATGCCGCCCGCGTCTTCTTCTTCGTCCCCCAGCGGCAGCATGCATGACGCTGCACGCTGGGAGACCGCCCATTTTTGCAAATGCCGGGGTCAGCCACCTGTCCCGGCGTTAAAGGCACAGTGCCTCAATCACAGTGGGAGGTATAGATATCTCCCACGTGTGATTGTTAATTCTGATTGGAAATTATCCAATCATAATTAATCAATGGGTTTAAATACTTACCTTTCCTGTCTCTCTCTGCCCTGTTGAGGTCTTTGCTTTCTAGTATTGTTTTTCTACTTGTGTTTCTCTCTGGTTACGTACTCTCTGGCTTGTTTATCCGACCTTGCGACTTTCTCCTACCCTTTGACCTCGGCTTGTCTCTCGTTATTCTGTCTTCTGGTTCCCCTTACTCGGCTTGTCTCCTGACTATTCTTTGTGTGCTTAGCCCGGCCACTCTAAGGTCCGGTACTACACCTTTTCTGTGTGTGTGTTAGCGTGTTTGGTTCCCAGAAACATGACACCAAGGAGGGTGAGTCTCAGATAAAATATAATTTTCAACGGTTGGGGGTCTATCTGAGAGAGAGAATAACATGTCAGCCATGAGCTTTATAATGTGGTTATTCTGATGAGTATGTGTATTTGGCTCTGCATGGAACATGCATATAGTGACCATTATGTTAACTGCAACTTGTTTGAAGGCAGTAATTTGCTGTGCCTATTCTTCATATTTATTAAGAAGGGTGGCTAAACATTCCTAATATCTATCAAACACTGCAGAAATACATGTAGACCAGTGCCGGCTCTTGATTTCCAGTGATATCGCCCTCTGATGGTTACTGGAACAATGGGTCTAAGAATGTACCCAAAAAATCATATCGTAGGGGAAGGGCAGGGATGGATTAATATAGTGGATAGTGAAGCTGAAGCTCCAGGCCCATGAAAAGGCCTGTGAAAAAGATGTATATATGTATATATACTACTTTTCACATACTCTTATTTTGTGCAGAGGAAATTAACTATGGGAACTTAGGAGGAACCCTGCTAACAATGAAATTAGTTAAGGTAAAGCTGACTTTTCACACTGTACAAATGTTCTTGTTGCTTCAGTCTCTCTAACACTGTGGCATGTCCCCTTAATTCTACATTCACTACATTCACCTTTTTCTCTGTCCCACACTGCATACCAAGAGCTTTGGTCAGTTAGTAAGAAAGGAAAGAGAGGAATGGACAAGCGAGTGCTGAGGGACACCAGGGAACTGTCCCCAGAAAGCATAGAGCAATTGCATTATTAGACACGTTCACACTCATTAATTGACACACACTGACAGACACACTTACTGACACACACCGACAGAAACATACCCATTCTCTCACACATGTGACATTTTTATTTAAATCCACCCAACCTCCCTACCTTTGGAAGAGCTGGAGTGGATTTTTTCCTGGGTCCAGTGGCATTCTTTCCCTGGGGTCCAGGGGGGATCCTTTCCCTGGGGTCCATTATGGGGCTCGTATAATTTTCGTGCTCTTCCAGCTCTGCTACCTCGCGCACTCTTTAGTGTAACCCTGTTCTTAGCATCCTCACACGATGCACAAGGGAGCAGTGCTGGAAGAGTACAGACATCAGCACTTCCTCACCGCTCGCTTTCACTTTCCCCACACATACACATTGGCTGTTCAACACTAGGCACTGTCCGCATAGGTAAGCAGGTGCCTACTCTGCCTTAGCGCACCGCCATCTGCCTCATTTGGGGCCCTAAGGTGTCCAGCCTAACAGCTTTCGGTGTACCCCCTGTTTGTAGTGGGGTAAGCATGCCAAATGTTTAAAAACTATGCAGTAAAACTGTTCACGTGACCTGGCACTGTCCCTCTATTCAGTGTTAAACCGATTTAGAGCACTTTAACAATGAATGGGGGTCCCTGACTTCCAACAGACCCTCCCCCACTGGAGATATGGCAAAGACAGAGACTACACCCTTCCTTGTAGCCATACTGATTCATACCAATCAGAGTCTCAGCAAATAATAGTCACCCGTTGCTGTTCAGGCTATTGCTTCCTCATTAACCCAAGCAGCACAGAGGGGACTATTATTTTACATTAACACTGTAACCACTTCAATGAGATGAAGCAGCTGTGGTGCCTTCACTGTCCCTTTAATGTTTAATTTAAGCAAGACTACTTGGCTCCAGTCATCGATTATAGTAAATATATGTGAAGTATAATAGATTTCAAGATGTTCACTTTATTAATTTGGAGATAAATTGCATCTACTAAACTCCATCTTGTGCTTTTTGTTCTGTTAGTTGCAAATGATACGTGGTCACTGCCGTTCTTATCACTCTCATTTGAAAAAGGCAGAATTAATCAGCTTCCTTCAAAGCAGTGGAATAAACAAATGGGGAGGAATAATTATGTAAATCAGATTAAGATGGATGCCTCCAGTAAATTGAGCATTTGGGAAGTTGACAAGTCCACTTTAATTAACATGATTGATACTAAAAGAGAAAATAGCATTTAATAGAATAAATCTTTTGAAATCCAAACCAAATGTATGCAGGCCAGGTGTAATCTAACCTTTAAATATAGATATAATCTATTATATGCCTTTATAAAATGACCTCACCCCACGTACTCAACGCTTTAAAGGAAAATGCACCTTTTCACATGTTTTATCTGTGTTTGATGTTAAATTGGGAAATGTTTCTGGTGTAATAATTACATTGTTTTATCGTTCTGTGATAATGACTTAAAGTCTGTTTTTGTTTCCTGTTGGGTTGACATAAGCATAAATTATCTCACGCTTTTCCAGTTTTTAAATGAAAAAAGCTAAGCAGAGGCATACTGACAAGTGACCATGACCAAGTGCACATCATCGGGAGGGAGCCTAGTCACCAAAGACCATTCCCGATCAAGCTTCTTCGCACGGTAGAATGGTCAACTTGGCTTCCCGATGAAGCTGTCAGATGCTGAGTCAGGTCATTGCTGGTCTTCTTCCGGTCTCTCAAAGAAGAAACTCAGAAGATTTTTAAAGTTTTCTTGGCCTTCTAGTCCCTTTTTTGTCTGTGACCTCTCCTGATTCTTCAAATTTCTTGAATGCCACATCTTGAATATCCAGTTTGTTGAGTCCCTTATGAGAGTGGTCATGCATATATAAAGCATATAAATGTCCTATCTTTTTAGGTTCTGTTGCGGACCGTTTCGCTCACAAGAGGATAAAAACCGCTTAGGCGATAATCCCCTTTCCAGATAGACCAGCAGCTACTGCAATCACCAATCTCCCGAACTGTAAACCACACGAATTCACCAACTCCCGAACAAGAGACACACGTGCCCTGGAAGCAACCGAACAGGAAAAGCAATACGAACAGCTTACACTCCTGGCAATCGGCATATAGTCAAATTCCCCCCAAGAATGAGACAACACTTCACTTTGAGGGTTAAGCAGGAACTCCCTGTACTGGCCCATACAGCCTCTTTTATTCCCAATCCCCAAACACATTACAGCCCACAGGGTTTTGCAGAACAACCAATAAACACATTACAACACATACAATGCAAGTACAGCAGCCAATCAGACACAATGGGACAATAGAAACACACCCAGCATATTCCTCCCCTCTGCTTAGGAGATAATTGAGTCAATTACTGTATCTACTCAATTATCTCCAAGCTGAAAAGTTACACTTTTTATACATTTTAATAACTCCCTGATTTGACATCACATATGGATAAAATATTTCTGTGATCAGCATAACTTGGGGAGCAACATATGTAAAAATCACATGAATCCGTCCAGGGGTTAAAAAGTTAGGTGAGGTCCCTTTATTATCCCTTTCCAGCATGGCTTTACCTGCCCAAACCCTGGGACAACGCCCTGCTGAAGAACAATGGAGCTGGGGGAGGGGAAGAGCCTCACCCTCCCAGAGATTCAAAGGGGAAGAAAAAGTGTCCAAAAAGTTTCCATGTGTCCGTACACTGTTTTTAAAAGGGCCAGCACTGTACAGTAAAAGTTCATAAGCCCAAATCAGTTCTTAAAGGGCAATATATCCCAGGGCCATAGTCAGAAGGCAAGAGGCGGGCAACCAGGCTTCTCCAGTTCACAGTGGCGAGGTTGGTTTCGCCACAGGTTCTATTCCAATAAAGACACTGAGGGACACATATATGGCTTAGACTTTTGCACAGCACTGTATATATTAATATATATATATATATATATATATATATAGTGTATATAGTGTACATGTTTTGATATAAATGAGATTGTTAGTAGAGGCGGCTCTCTAATTAGGCAATTTAGTCGGTCGCCTAAGGCCTCGTGCTGTCTGGGAGTGGGTTACCACGGCAATGCTCTGACTTCTGGAGATCGCAAGACTCCTATCACGTGGTCTGCAGCTCTGTGTCACGTTCTGTTAAGTCTGCGGATTATTTCTGGCCATGGCTTCTGATATCTAGTACTCTTTTTACAATTCTTGTTTAGTTTTTCTTGTTTTTTTTCTGGTTATCTGCTCCATGTCTGGTTTTCTTTATGCTGGGATTTCTGGGTTCATCCTTTATTCCGTTCCTGGAATTACCAGTCTCCTGGATTCCTTTAAATCAGTGGTTCCCAACCTGTGGTACACGTAACGCAGTGGCCCTGGGGGTACGCGAAAAAATTTGGAAAGTGGCGGCGGTGCCGGCCACCGCACGTGCTGGGAATCGCTGGCTGAGTCACCCAACACACATGTGCCTTTTGGGGTCCGGGCGCGCGCTGTGGCGCTTGAATAGCGCGATCGGACCCCTGTGTTCCTGCAGTCAGAGCTGAGAGGAAGTAACAGCTTGTAACTACTTCCTCCCAGCTCACACACAGAGCACGACTCGTGGGAGAGGAGGAGGCGGGGCAGGCAGAGTGGACTGGAAGAGCAGCAGGGCACCAACTCCCACCAGACCTAGCCCGCCAGAAGGTAGGATATATGTGTTTGTAGTGTATGTGTGTGTGTGTAGTGTTTGTGTGTGTATCTGTATGTCTGTGAGTCTCTATGTGTCGGTGTATCTGCATGGTTGTATCTGTATGTCACTGTATATGTCACTGTATGTGTCAGTGTGTGTTTCACAGTGTGTTTCATTGTATCTGTATGTGAATCATATGTGTCTGCGCCAGTGCATGTGTCTGTGCGTATGTCTGTACGTCAGTCTGTGTGTCTGCATCAGTGTATGTGTCTGTGCGTCAGTGTATGTGTGTCTGTGTGTGTATCTGTATGTCAGTGTATGTGTCTGTGTGTATATGTGTATCTCAGGGCTTGACAAATCCCAGGTGCCAGGTCGCCATGGCGACTAAGAATTTTGTCCTCACGCCTGGAAAATGTCAGCCCGGAGCGGCAAGGGAGAATGCAGGTGGCTAGTCATGGGGGAGCAGAAGTGGCTGGCCACCCAGCCGTGGGAGAGCGGAGGCCGGTCTTGAGGCAGGGCAGAGACGGACCGGTGGCCGCTATGTAAAATAAACCCGGGGGGTGAGAGAGCTGTCATCTGCCTGCTCTGCTCCCTCGCACGCCCTGCAGGGATGCTGGGAGCCAGAATATGATGTAATTCCGGCACCGGCATACTTAACTAAACAGTGTGCGACAGGGAGCAGAGAAGGGAATTGACTTGACAACAGCGCCACTGGACCCCAGGGAAAGCCTATCCACTCCAGCTCTCCAAAAGGTAGGGAGGCTGGGTGGGTTTCAATCAAAATAATTTTTAAAATTCAAATTTTAAATTTGTGAGTGTATATCTGTGTGTGAGTGTATCTGTGTGTGTGTGTGTGTGTCTGTGAGTTTGTGTATGTGTGTGTCTGTCTGTGAGTAAATGTTTGTATGTGTGTCTGTCTCTTTCCTTTTTAATACGTTTGATTTTGGCGCCTTTTTCGTCCGTGGAACGCACAAATTCGTCAGTGGACGAATTTGTGCGTTCCACGGACGAAAAAGGCGCCAAAATCAAACGTATTAAAAAGGAAAGAGACTGTACACATCAAGTATTCACCAACTGAGGAAGCCTATTAGGCGAAACGCGTCTTGGTGACTTTGGTGACTATATGGACTTTGTTTTATGCTGTTCTTTTATTTCTGGAATAAATTAATTTTTTAGAAGCACCTATTGTTCCTGTTTTATCCTTCTCATCTGCTGGAGTGGGATTTGGATCTCCCTTAAGGATCCTATTGTTATCCAGACCAGAGCCAGGTTATCTTATGGCTCTACTTTTGTGAGTGTGCTATTTAAAGACACAGTGACCTATCTCCATTTTATCAGTTTTACACTATTGTATCTCCCTCTGTTTCTGTTTCAGTTTAATTGTTTTGGCTGTAATATTGAAGAGAGGGAAGTATTTATATTTGCTACTTACTGCTCCACCTATTTTTGTCGTATCATATGCATACATCATGCCCGGACTGGCCATTGGTGGACCGCGTTGGACCGTGGGCCGGGATGTCCAAGGGCCGAGGCCGCTGTTTTCCATGACGGACAGGTGGGGAGATCAAAGATCTCCCTGTATGGCCCACATGCAGTGAAACGCAGCCCCTGGCGGCTGGGAAGAGAGACAGCCAGGAGGGTAACCCAGAGGAGCTCTATATTGCACGAGATCCGGAGTGTTGCCATGGAATGCTCCTGGTCTCGCGAGAGTGAACTCTAGCCCCACAGGCTAGAGTTCACTCACCACTAGCACCACCAGGGATGGCAGAAGCACGATCCCCCCCAGGCTAAAGGTAAGAAAGGAGGGAGGATACAATGCAATCAATGCTCCAAACATATTCACACACCAGCACCTTCACACACACACTGCGCCCATGACACTCACAGCACCCTCACTCACACACATCGCACCCCTGAAACTCACAGCATCCTCACTCACACACTGCACCCCTGACACTCATAGCACCCTCACTCACACACACAGTGCACCCCTGGAACTCACAACACCCTCACCCACTCACTCACACACATAAACACACATTGCACCCGTGACACTCACAGAACCCTCACTCACACACGCACCCCTGACACTCACAGCATCCTCACTCACACTCACACACTGCACCCCTGACACTCACAGCATCCTCACACACACACAGCTTCCTCACACACACATAGCACCCTCACTCACACACAGCACACACACACTGCACCTCTCACACACACAGCACCCTTACCCACACAGCACCCTCACACACACTGCACCCCTCACACACACAGCACCCTCACACACACACACACTGCACAATACTCTTTTCTGGCATTTTTGTCTCCTGGTATCCCATCTATGGAGACACCAGAGACAAATTTCAAGCAAACACAGTGCAAGCATGTTATTAAATTTGCTGCGCTGTGCAGAACAAATACAGGGCCTTTTTCTCATGCTAAATTTCTTTAGCAGAGCTCTGCGCATGTTCTGCCCTGGAAGAGCATTGAACTAACATGCTCACTTTGTGATGGGGCGGGCTTGTCGTTGGGGATGACAAATCACACCCTATGTGGCCCCGCCCCCTTTTCAGTGGGCCGCTGTAATAAAAAAATGCCCGGGCAGAATTTTTTTTCCAGTCTGGCACTGGCATACATACATACATACATATACAATACATTGGGAAACACATATATGATAATATTCCTGTAAAGGAATTTAGAATATGTGGAGAAATGTCTGACATTGTTTTCTTATCTGTAACTTTATTATTTGGTAAAAAAAATGTTTTAAACCAATGTTCATTTTTGTTTCAAATAACCCCTTCACACTGGCACATATGTATATACAGCTGCCAGGCTATACAACCATACCCAGCAATCGTGTATAAATGATTAGCATCATTGCAAATGAAATTTGTTTATTGCAAATTATGCCATAACTACAGTCAAAGTGCTCACAATGCAGCGGCATAGGGAACTGCGACAATGCAAGCTTCTGAAGATCAATACAGAGATTACATCTCTGTATCAAACGCTGCAAGCTCGCCTTGCAATATATGCACAGCTCCATATGCACACACAAGGCAACACCTATTTTTTTTTTCCACTAATGGTGTTAGTGGGGGGGCCTCATGTTTGAGTTTCGCCTAAGGCATCGCAAAGTCTAGAGCCGCCCCTGATTGTGAGCATTCTGCTATTAGATGTACAGTTTGCTTATTCTGATGTATATGAGACCATGAGCACCCTGATTATAAATGTATAGTGTACGTATTTTGATGTATATGAAATTCTAGCCCTTGACCCCAAAACGTGCGTATGTGTCTTTTGCGTGACGTCACACGCATGTCTACGTTGTCTTTACCGTGCACGGACGTGGGGCTATATAATTACATGGGTCTGCAGCGGCCGGCGTGCACCGACATGCTGCACAAGCCAGGCATCATGGTAGAAGATCGCCGAGCGGCACTCCCCTCGATCTTTGGAAAGGTAATTATCTCCGTTTTTGACACATGGATATGAAGGATACATGACACATGAGCACTCTGATTATAAATTTATAGTGTACGTAATTTGATGTTTATGAAAATGTGAGCATTCTGCTATTAGATGTACAGTTTACTTATTCTGATGTATACGAGACCATGAGCACTCTGATTATAAATGTACAGTGTACGTAATTTGATGTATATGAAACTGTGAGCATTCTGCTATTAGATGTACAGTTTACTTATTCTGATGTTCATACATTTTTGTTTTTTACTGGATACAGTGAGCCCTTACAGGGTTATTCACTTAAGTGAGGATTCAGAGTAAATTTTTAATTGAAGGTCAATAAATTAACTGTTAATTATATGGTGATACAGAATGCTCTGTCGGCTTCTTATTAACCAGTCTATTAGCAGACGACACAGAATGAAAATGATGAAGCTGGCAATCTAGTGATCTAAGGACTTGCTTCTATCCTAGCCTGGGACAAATCAGCTCTTTGGCCATTAGACATAGAGTTATACCTGATCCCAGCTCTCAAAGGCTCCAAGTTTTAATTTAGCCGCAGTCTTGGCCATGTATCGGACACTGATAAATTTAGTGAGGGATTAAGGAGTCTAAAAGATAGGAGAGGCCCTTAAAAGGAGCCTCATGGGGGGAGAAAAACTGACAGCAAAGTAACTTGACTTGCCTTGAAAGGTGACGCCAGGTCTCGGTACACAGAGAAGATGGAGTTAGTGCTGTGTTGATTACTGGGAATGATGTACAAATTCTGTATCAAACTAACTGCCATTTGCTTTGTGTTTTTACATTTGCCACTGCTAAAACATTTAAAAATACATTCCTGCAAGTATTGAAATAATCTAAATACTTCAGTAAAATAGTTGTGTACTTCAAGTTTCAACATGCAAAAAGGAAATTACAAAAAATACAAAAACAAAAAACAACCGAATGAAAACAAAAACAACAACATGAAAATAAAATAAAAAAAACAAAATAAAACTGGCATGAAAATGGCTGAATAAAACCGTCTGCCAATTGGATTCCAGATTCTTGGCTCGTGATCTCTTTCATGTAAAGAGATTGCATAGCATATGGTGGTAAATGGATAGTGTATTCAAGTGAGATAAGTACAGTAAAACACATATTTCTTATTTAAATGTGTGTATGCCTTGTTTGTGTGTGTGTCTGTGTGTATGTATGTATGGAATCTAAAATTATGCCAAATAACAAAGTTGAAATAGTATGTAGCACATTTAGAGAATAAGCACAAGTATTTATTTAATGTGCATGTGCAGAGGAATATTATTTCAGGTTTTGAAGGTGCTTTAAAGTAGAAAACCTCATGTCCAGACAGTGCTCTTTCATAAATGTATTTCTCATGAATACGGTGACCCCGCTCTGTGACTTTACATGGTCCTCCACTTTGTGGCTGAGATGCTGCTGATGTTCCTAAACGCTTCTGTTTTCCAGTAATACCACTTACAGTTGACTGTGGAATGTCTAGCAGGGATGACAGTTCTCAAAAAGCAAAGATGGCATCCTATTATTATTATAATTATACAAATTCCATATCACTTTACAATGGTTGTACTAACAAACATGTAATGTTACTACATGACAGGAGCTTCCTATTTGCATAATCTCTCTTTACTAACTCTATAGCAGCAAAGAAAAAATATTTTACTTATAGTACTGCTGGTACTATTTTCTCGAATTATCATACCCTGCTGGGGTTATACTAGTACTGCTGGTACTATCATAATACTGTGACACTTCGGCTTACAGCTCTGACCCCTTGCCCACCACACGCCCCGTACATTTCTAAAGTGCCTACGGTCCTTGCCCGAAACCTTCCAGAACTCCCCTGCGGACTTCGAAGCCATGATAAACGCAGCGGTAGCCGCGTCCATTGAGAAAGTACTGTCTAAGGTGATGGCGGTGAATGCTGGCCAAACGAAACCCTCCGAACCCCACCGCTCCGATTATGACTCAGACCTCGAGGTTTCAGAACCCCTCACTAGAGAGGAGGCCCAACCTGGCAAACATCTTTGGAAGGGCGAAAAGGGACAACACTATCCATCCAAGGGCAAGACGCCCGCTAAAAGACTCAAGTCGGCACCTGCCACTAACCCTAGTCCCCGGAAGAGGAGGGTGACTTGTCTCGTTCATGGCCATACTAGACGAATGGCAGGCAGTTGAGTTGGACTCAGAAGACGACGCATGGGGATCGGATGCCGGATCACATTCTGCTTTTAGACGGGAAACTTTCATGAGTGACGCCCAGATGTCTGAGGACATTGAGCCTCCACAGGAGGAAGGAGAAACCATCCTGGACCTGTCGGGTCAGACACTATTTGACCCTCAAAACATTAGACACCCAAGGTCTGGGGATAGGACACCCCCAGAGCATTCGGAAAAATGTATGTACCGATGACTACGCAAACCACTAGACAAAGTGGTAAGTAACCAACTGAGGTTGGAATGCCCACGCCCAAACACCTGAATTCGACCAGGTCATGACTACATTCATGACAAGACGCGGTCGCAACCCCCAGTGGAGAAAGGATTCAGAGGGGCCCAGGACAAACTATTGGACAAACCTTTGGCCCTCTCTCTCGAATCATGTACCTGGCGGACGACGCCTTCACGAAGGCCGACCAATTCGATGCAGGCACAGTTAAGGAATGGGCACATGACATACGAGAATGGGCTCAGCGGTGTTTCTGGTTTATCGAAAACACAAACGTTGCCCTCTCTTCTGAGAGGTGCAAAGCAGCACTTCTCTGCATAGATGGAAAATTGGTGGAATTGGGCACCAAGGAGCTTGGATCTCTGGCACAGGGCAAACTGTTTGGGGAAGCTTTCCTCACGAAATTTTACAGACATGTTAACGTCTTCACCTAATTGAAGATGTTTTTTTTAAAGGGCTGGCTGCCAAAGGGGCCATGCTGCTAGCCGATTTTGGCCTTCAGGCCCCTGCTCATCAAGACCCCAACCTTTCTACCCAGAGGTGGGATACAGACAGCCATTCTCCTATTCCAGAGGATCAGATAGGGGTCGCGGAAACGTGGTCGTGGTAGAGCACGTTTCCCGGCAGGTAAGCTACAGTTTTACTCCAGATCCTTTACCGCAGGCAATATTTCTGTATTCTTTAAGGCCTGGACGACCATCTCCTCGGACGCTTTGATTTTAAAACAGTTTGGGGTTATGTCATGGACCTCGCCGACACCCCTTTCTGGTTGACTCTTCCTTGGCCTCTCAACGGAGGACTCACGACTCATCGACATCGAACTGCAGGAACTCCATGTCATGATCTGCTCTGCTCTGTTCTGATGTCTGGACTTGGCTTCTGGTATCCTGTACTCTTTTTGCTATTCTTGCTTAGCTTTCTTGGGTTTTTGGTTTTCTATTCTATGGCTGGTTTTGTTTATGCTGGGATTTCTGGGTTCATTCCTATAGTTCGTCCCTGGATTTCCCAGTCTCCAGGTTTCCTTTAAATGTTTGTTTTATGTTGCCACACCCGTTTGTTTTCCATAATTCCTTTCTGTTTCAGAGTCCTGCAGGCAGCTGCTCAAAGCTTCTGCCCTTTCTTGCAGGTACGTGCTATATATGTCTACTTAGGATGTTTTAGTATACATTAGGCAGTGTAGGACCTGCCAGATATGGGGTACATTGGCGTTGTTGGCAGGCTTATGCAATGTATGATCATAGTGTGACTAAATCCCCATGATTTTCATATATAGCACTTAGTTATTTCTCCTCTTGTTTTGCCTATGTTATCTTGTCTTGTTTTAGTTTGTATCCCAGTCCATGTATAGTCGTGTCTAGTCATACCCATGTTATGTTTGTTTTCCTCATGTCTTGTGTTTATGTTCTGGTTTTAGCTTACTATCTTTCTCTGGTTCTGGGTTCTATTAGTTCTGTCTTGTTTTCATGTTTGGTGTCTATCTCTAGTCTTGCCTTGTTTCTAGTACTGGATACAATCTTGCTGCAGAGCCTCCCTATTAAGCTCCTGGGAGGTCTGCTTAATTTCCAAGCTCCTAGTTCCTGGTATTCGCTGAAGCTGATTCAGGGTCTTGGTATGTGGCTGCACAAACGCTGGTGCTCAACACCAGGGGGCGTGCGGTTACCCTGCACCGGACCCTGCTAATCCACCTCCACGCTGAAGACTCCCACTTAACATCAGGCATAATGGGTCCCGGTCCTCGCCCGGCTGCCTGGACACGGTGTCTGGGTTCCGGGCACCGGACTACCACCCTGACACTCCACGCCAAAGGTGCGATTGAACCCACCCCGGAACCCGGGGGGTTCTTCAGCAACATGTTCCTGGTAAAGAAGAAAACAGGGGACATTCGCCCAGTTATAAACCTCCGAAAGCTCAACGCCCATGTGGTGTACCGTCACTTCAAGATGGAGGGCATTCACCTCTTCCTTCAGGACGGAGATCGGTTCATGAGGTTGGATCTCAAAGATGTTTATCTGTCGGTACCCGTCCATCCCTCCTTCAGACGACTCCTTGGATTTATGTGTTGCGACCACCCATGGCAGTTCACGTGCCTCCATTTCAGACTTCAGCTTGGCCCCATAGTGTTTCACCAAGCTGCTGAAGCCGGTGGTTACTCATCTTCGAGCAAGAGGAATTCGCTGCATTATATACCTGGACGAGCTCCTTCTATTTTGCTCTGACAGTTCTAGACTGACACTACACACATGGTTTACTGTGGACCTTATAGAATCTCTGGGTTTCGTGGTGAACTACCTGAAGTCGGCTACAACCCCATCCCACACCATTCAATTTCTCAGCTTCGAGATAGACTTCAAGTCCAGCATGCTATGCCTGCCAGCTTCATAGATCTCAGCCATACGCGAGTAACTACGCTAAGTCATCCGCTGCCACACAGTTCCACTCCGGTCTCGCTCGGATAGTGGGTCTAATGTCCGCATCCATCCAGGCCATCTTCCCGGGACCACTGCACTACAGAGCGATGCAAAGCCTCAAAGCCTCATTCCTTAGTCAAAACACTACCTACGACCAAACAGTACCGGTGACGGAGGAAGTCAGGGAAGAACTAAGATGGCCGCTGGACAGCATGCAGGAGTGGAACAGTCGGTCCATTTACGGAGACACGCCGGACTTCACACTGGAATTGGACACCAGTCCATGTGGCTGGGGCGCAACGAGTGACGGCATATCGACAGGAGGCATCTGGACTTCGCAGGAACACAATTTGCATATCAACTCCCTGGAACTTCTGGCGGGTTCCTTCGCCATATGCAGCACAGCGAAGGACAGGTCTGATTTCTGCATGCTCCTCAGGATGGACAACATCTCCGCAGTCCGCTATATCAACCGCCTGTGTGGATCCCTTTCCCGTCTCCTGTCAGAAATAATGAAGGAGATTTTTTACTTCTACCTTCCTCGCAATATCTCCCTTTAGGCAGAATATCTACCAGGATAGATGAATCTCTCTGCGGACTGGTTCTCCCGCCATTGGCGAGATGGAAGTGATTGGATGCTGGACCCCTGGATCTTCAACATCCTCTCGCAACTGAGAGGCCCATTTCTTCTGGATCTGTTCGCATCACGCAACAACAGACAGACTCCGGAATTCTTCAGCTGGCTCTCAGACTCGGAGATCAAGGCAGTGGACGCCTTCCTACAAACATGGCCGACCACCGGAGCCTACACATTTCCCCCATTCACTATGATAGCAAGGAAGCCCCACTATCAGAAGATCCAGCAAATATCTCTACTACTTTCCACTCCCCTATGGCAGAGTCAGCTTTGGTTCCCATACCTACTGACATTGTCCTACACAGCTGGCAGAGTCAGCTTTGGTTCCCAGACCTACTGACATTGTCCTACACAGACCCACTTCAAACTCTTTTCATGGATTTGAAATGGAACCCTCACCCGCTGTTACTGGATGCGCATCTACCCCTGGTGGCTTGGACTCTTTCCGGGGTGCCTGGAAGATCGGCGAACTATCGCAGGCTATACCTCCTATGGTACTCGTGGGCACCGGGGACGAGATGGTGCTACCTCTCTGCATGGGCCTCCTGGTCCACTTGGAACGGAACGGAATGGAACGGAACTTCGATCAGTTTACAGCCCCTATATCAGCCATTCTAAACTTCTTATCACTTTTTTCTTCCGGACAATCCGATAGGTCGATTAACGTGGTACGTTCAAGGATTTCAGCAGCACACGTCCTGATTCAGGGGACTCTGATGGGTAAGGACCTTATGATGTGTCGTTACTCTGAGACATTCACTTAAACCACCCCCCCAGGTATTTGCGTCTCTGGGATGTCGTTGGAGTCCTCCATTTTTTAAGAGACTGGCCTCCCAGGCTTTGGCAACTTTCGGCAAAGATTATGGTTTTACTTTGCCTCGTCTCCTTTCCGATGACTCTCGGACATACGGGTGTGTGAGGTCGATGCGTTTTCGGTCTCTCCGGACGGTGTCACGTTCCAGGTATCTTGTCACACCAAGTCAAGTTCGACATTGATCTTTATTTTGTCACGGACCCTCAATTATGTGTGGTCTCGACCTTACAGAGTTATGTGGAAGCTACGGCCCCACTCTGAACCACTGCCTCCTGGCAACTACTGGTATTCTATGTTATACCACATAACCCAGTCTTGGTGATTATACTCGCCAGATGGGTTCAATGGATATTGTCCCTAGCGGGCGTGGAGTCGAAGTTTGGAGCCCATTATTTTCCTGTGTTGCTACTGTTTGATACTTGGGGAAACAAGTAACAAATTATTACATTGTGTCTTTTTTGTCTGGTTGTTCGGCATTATCTCTACTTCAGCTGACTTTCCCTATATAATTCGACAAACAAACTAAGTACCGAACCTCCAGGCCAACCATGCGAGGAGCGTGGCGCCAATTGACCTTCCTAACCCTGTTCACATTCTCTTAATCACAAACACACGAACCAACTGGGTGATCCCCTGGGTGGCCGCCGTTCGTATTTGCGAACACGTGGCGGCAGCCATCTTAGAATACGAACATATTGCACTAGGTGTTGTATTATTTGTATTACAGAGCCGTGTATTATTTGTTCCAGAAGCTCTGCAAGTATGTCCGTCCTTTTTTTATTTATATTGGATATCCCTTGTCTGCACATATATGCACTTTGGCACTCCACATATTGTGTAAGTTTCTTAAAGCACTAAAGCACTTTGGTATTATTGCATTGTAATCAAATGTGTTATATGCCCTTCAGATTTTTTAGGTGTGATTAACACTGTATTTTATTTATTGTAAGCGCACTCACTATTCCTTATTACCTATTTAGCTTGTATACAACTGTGGCAATGGGTCTGATTGAAAAAATAATTCGGAGATGTGTCCTGATACTTGTCCATATAGTGTATGTATGCATGTACATAATGGTTAACATTAACCTATTTTTGACAATGTTATGCTTCTAACTTTGTGAGAAAAGTTTGCGGAAGGCCCTTTTCTATTCCAGCATGACTGTGCTCGAGTGCGCAAAGCAAGGTCAATAAAGACATAGTTGGATAAGTTTGGTTTTGAAAAAATTTACTGGCCCGCACAGAGCCCTGAGCTCAACCCCATCAAACACCTTTTGAAATGGAATGGAGACTGCGAGCCAGGCCTTCTAGTCCAAATTAGTGCCTGACCTCACAAATACTCTACTGGATCAATGGCAAACATTTCCACAGAAACACTCTAAAATCTTATGGATACCCTTCCCAAAATAGTGGAAGCTGTTATAGGTATAGAGGGTGGACCAATAACATATTAATAGCACCTATTTAGAATGCAATGTCATAAAAGTCCCTGTAGGTGTAATGGTCAATCTCCCTATACTTTTGTCCATATAGTGTACACATTCAAACACATGCAGTTTGCTTCAATAAAAATAGATTTATTTATTTATTTAACTCTTATTTAACCTATTGTTTTATTTTTATTGATGGTTGATATGATTTGAGATCTGCTTTTGGTAATAAATATAATTCTGCAAACATTAACATGTGCATTTTCTTATGTGTAATTAGATATGCATTGAGATTTTGTAGATTTGCAGATTTTGCTTAAAGGACAGAAGCAATTATCCATGTTCTGATCCAAAACAAAACCTAGAATTTTAGTTATATGTCTGTTCAACCATAATTTACCCACACCCACACTTATTATATATCATTTTGTTCAAGACAAATAGTACATTAATTTCACATCAGATATTTATTAATGAAACATAATTTAATGTACCGGTAAATAAAATCTTAAAAAGTCCAGTGGACTCTATAACCACTTCAATTACATGAAACCGTTATAGTGCCTACAGTGATCCTTTATGAAGCCCACGGAACAACGCAGAGGGTAAAGAGCGAGTTAAATAGCGGCCATCTTAGAGAGGAGCCATTTTAACAGAAATTCACTCACCTGTTCTTTGTCAGGTCTGTGGGTTTCCTCTGTTTTCTCGTTTCTGCAGGTATGGCGTCGTTAGAAGAAATCCTGGAGGGAGTCCGAGCGGCTGTCAGGGACCGGGGCATGGAGTGGCTACATCAGCAGCTCGGCGCTGCTGCAACTTCCCGGGAGCCGGAGCGGAGGCCTACACGGAGGACGAGGCCGCCACAGCGTCTCAGCCCGGGTGTGGCACCCGCACCTCGTCGTTGGAGGAGCCCGTCGGTAGAGGATAGGGATATGGCGACTGGTTCCGGCAGCGGTTTGTCGAAGCAGGCGGCGCCGGTCACTGGGACGGCTAGCCAGGCGAGGAAGGCCACGGCGAAGGGAGCGCGGGGGAAGATGGCGCCCCGCGGATCTGCGGTTGGCAGGAAGGCGGGAACGGAGCTGGTTTCCAGGACAGCTGTCGAGAAGAGTGGGTCGGGAAGCGGCCAGGAGGCCAGGGAGGCCAGATTGTCGGGAAGCGGTGAGTCGAACACCAGGGGGGGTTTGGGGAGTCAGGGCGAGAGTGTTGCTGCAGGCGCTTCACTAGCGGTCCCGTCTCAGGAGCAAGGGGATCAGGTCAGCAGTGGACAGAGGGCGGCCTTATCGAGAGCCAGGTCGGGGAGCAGGACAGAGGGAGGAGAGAGGGGGCGCTGCGAGCTCAGCCACAATGTGAAGAGAGCGGCAACAGCCAGGGATGCTTCTGGTAGTCAGGCGGTAGTGGTCAGCGGAGGACAGGAGACGACGAGTAGCGGCCAGCCGGGTTGGGATGGGCCGGGGCCCATGACAGCTGGTGGAGGCAGGCGAGGCAGAGACGTGCGGGAGGGCCCGGCAGGCAGCTCCCAGGGGGGTCTGAATAAGAGGCCTAGTGTTTGGAGGGGAAGGAGCGAAGAGCGGCGCAGCGCTAGCGCCAGGCACAGCAGAAGTAGGTGCACGGACAGAGGTCGGATGAGTGTGGACAGGAGCCCGTCGCGGGACAGGCGTAGCGACTCCAGGCACAGTTGCGGAGTTAGGCAGCGGAGGTCCGTTTCTAGGAATTGGAGGGGGAATAGTCGGCTGAGTGTATCCGGTTCTTCGGATAGGAGTGGCCGGGATCGGAGGCTGAGGTCTGTCAGCAGGGACCGCAGGGCGGCAAGGAAGAGCCGGGACTGGGACGGAAGGGAAGAGCGTAGGGAGCACGGGCGGGCAGGGGACCGATCGAACAGACTGCCCAGGTTATCGTCTCCTTACAGGTCGCGGAGTCACACGCCAGCGGTTCCGAGGAGAGACCAGGAGAGCAGGAGTCGGCGATTTACTGAAGCTCCGGGGCCTGTCAGGGCCGGTGGAAGGACGGCATCCCCTGGGCCTGAGGCGGCCGGGGGCAACATTGGTGAGTCGAGCTCTGCATTACATCCAGGAACACTCATAGGCTGTTTGAAATCTTTATTGGACTCCTGGGAGGAAGGTAGGGAGTCACAGCAGTTTGGTAGAGTATGGGCCTCAGACGGGGACCAAGGTAAGGTAGTTACTAGTAGAGGTTCGTTATCGGGGGGGGTTGCCAGTGGGGACGCGAATGCCGCGCTTCCGCTGGTGGAATCGACTGAAGGGGCGTCTGAGCAAGAGGCAGGTTTTGGGGACATCTCGGAGGCCGCACGGCGAAACGTGCACGTGTTCTTCGCGGGTCCCCTTGGCTGTCATTTAAAAGGGGAGGTGAAGGAAAAGATATGGAAAGGTGAGTTCGTGGAAATCTTTTCCCTTCTCCCCCTAGAGGAGTTCCTAGACCTCAAGGAGGAGGACAAAAAGGACGCCAAGAAGGAGGAGGAGGAAAAGAGGCGTAAGTATAGGAAGATCCCGAAGACTTTTGGGAATTGGCTGCGGGCATTTTGTATTTTGGCCAGCGTTATAGGCGAAAAGCGTCCGGATTGCTGTTCCCAGCTATTTTGCTATCTCGACGGAATAGGTGATGCGTACCGGACTTATGGGGGGCTGGCATGGTGGAAGTACGACGAACAGTTTCGTCAGCGGCTAGCAGCGAATGCATCCATGCGGTGGGACCAGATGGACCTGCCGCTATGGATGCGGCTGATGATGGCGCAGAAATCTGCTCCCTTTCCGGGGACAGCCGGCGCGGCCACTGGGAGCGCTGCGTCGGCGGGTCCGAAAAAAGGTTTTTGCTGGGCGTTTAACGAGGGCCAGTGTAAATGGGGGGCTTCGTGTAGGTTTAGACACGAGTGTTCCGGTTGCGGCGGGAGCCACGGGGTCAGTAGATGCTTTAAAAAAGGGAAGAGTAGCACTGGGGGAGGTACGACAGGAACCGCTGCTACAGCGACTACCGCTGGGGCGGTCCCCGGTGAAGGTCGACGTGATGTTGCCTTGGCTAAGGCAATACGATAGTCAGCAAGATGCAGAGTTTTTATGGAAGGGTTTCACGGAAGGCTTCCGGATCCCCTTCAAGGTAAAAGGTCCGAGTGGGGTTAGCGCAAGCCTTAAGTCTGTAATGGAACATCCGGGGGTGGTTGGGGAGAAGTTGTTGAAAGAAGTTTCCTTGGGTAGGATGGCGGGTCCGTTCGCGGCCCCGCCATTGGCGGATCTGCGGATATCCCCTTTGGGTGTGGTTCCCAAGAAGGAACCGGGTAAATTCCGTATGATTCATCATTTGTCGCACCCGAAAGGGGGTTCGGTGAATGATGACATTGACGCGGCCTTGTGCTCGGTCTCCTATACATCATTCGACAAAGCCGTCGAGCTGGTACGGAGAGCGGGTCGGGGGGCGTTAATGGCGAAGGTGGATGTGGAGGCAGCGTTTCGGCTGCTCCCCATCCATCCGGATTGTCATCACCTCTTGGGTTGTCATTTCGAGGACGGGTTCTTTGTAGATTTGTGCCTACCTATGGGTTGCTCCGTGTCATGCGCCTATTTCGAGAAGTTTAGCACGTTCTTGGAATGGGTGGTGCGCAAAGAGTCGGCGGGGGGATCGGTGGTGCACTATCTCGATGATTTCCTATGTGTCGGCCCTCGTGATTCGGGTAGGTGCGGTCAGCTGCTGGGGACTCTGCAGTGGGTGTCGCATGCATTCGGGGTGCCTTTAGCTGCGGATAAGACAGTGGGCCCCACTACGTGCATTTGTTTCTTGGGTCTGGAGATTGACTCGTGTGCCGGTGAGTGCAGGTTGCCAGTAGATAAGCTGCAGATTTTACGACAGGTGGTAGGCGCGGCAATAAGGGCAAGGAAGGTTACGTTAAGGGGCTTGCAATCTCTTCTAGGGAGCCTTAACTTTGCATGCAGGGTCATTCCTATGGGGAGGATATTTTGTAGGAGGTTGGCTCAGGCAACCAGCGGGGCGCGGCGGCCGTCTCACTATATTAGAGTGTCCGCCGACATGAGAGAAGATCTAGAGGTGTGGGATCATTTTCTGACCAATTTTAATGGAACAGTGTTTTTTAGGGAGCTGTCTGTGTCGTCTGAGGCTATAGGGTTGTTTACGGACGCGTCGGGCAGTATTGGTTTTGGTGCTTATTTGGCGGGAGAATGGTGCGCGGAGGGGTGGCCGGACACGTGGTTGTCATCCCCGCTTATCAGAAACCTGGAGTTTCTGGAACTGTTTCCCGTGGTGGTCGCGGTGTCACTCTGGGGCAAGGAGCTTGCCAACAAGAGGGTCACATTTCATTCAGACAACATGGCAGTAGTGCAGGCGATTAATAGCCTGTCTGCTAGCTCGCCTCCGGTGGTGAGATTGTTGCGGCGGTTGGTTTTGCTCTGTATGTCATCTAACATTGTGTTTAAGGCTAGGCACATTCCGGGGTGTAAGAATGTGGTGGCTGATGCTCTATCTCGTTTACAGTGGGAACGTTTTTGGGAAGCGGCTCCTGGTGCAGCGAAGGTGGGGCAGGTGTGCCCAGTCGAAATGTGGCAACTCGGGATGGCCTGCTTGGGGAGTGCATAAGGAAGTCGCTGGCGCCAAGCACCTGGTCAGCGTATGTTAAGGTCTGGAAAGTATGGGAGGAGACGGTGCTTCAGGTAGGGGGAGAGCTTTCCGCGGAGCGGAGGCTGGATGTTTTGTTGTGGATTCTTTGCCAATTGTTTGTTAAGCAGGCCTCGCCGGCCATGGTCGACAGACATATGTCGGCTCTGGCTTTTTTATTTAAGTTCAACGGGTGGGAAGATGTTACTAAACATTTCTTGGTTCGGCAGGCTATCAGGGGCTTCAGGAGAGGGAAGAAAACGGCTGACTCGAGGCGGCCGGTGTCTTTCGGGATGCTTCAACAGTTGGTGGAGCTGCTACCCTCGATATGCCGCTCGCCTTTCGAGGTTGAATTATTTGCAGGTGCATTTGTGTGGGCCTTTTTTGGGGCGTTTCGAGTCGGCGAGCTGGTGAGTGCGAACAAGGCGGGGGTTGGGGGTCTGCAGCAGGAAGACGTGGTAGTCAGCGCTGACAGGGTGAGTATCAGATTGTGCAGGTCAAAAACTGATGTTTTTGGAAAAGGCTGCACGGTGGTATTGTACGGGTTTCCGGGGTCCAAGGTGTGCCCGGTGTTGCGGGGTGCTAGTTATTTAGCGCTCCGGCCAGAGGGTAAGGGCTGTTTTTTCGTACACGCTGATGGGTCAGCGTTGTCACGTTTCCAGTTTACCAGGGTCTTCCGGATGGGACTGGGGAAGATGGGCCTGGAGCCCATGCAGTTTGGTACTCATTCATTCCGTATAGGGGCCGCAACAGAGGCGGCGAGGTTAGGTCTGGGTGACGAGAGGATAAAAAGGATTGGTAGGTGGGAATCCTTGCGTTTCCGATCGTATGTGAGGCCAGACAGGCTGGTGTAAGTTAAAAAAAACAACAAAAAAACGCATTTTGCAAGTTAAGTATTTTGAGTGGTGGTGTTGGTGACGGGACGGTGGTTTGGATGACGAAGTACTAACTTTTATTTCATTTCAGGTTGGACGGTGTGGGTGATCGGCCATTCGTTCGTGTATTGGGCACAGAAGAGAGCTGCAGCTAGAAGGAGCGGAACACAGCTGGGCTTTCCTCGGGAGCGGGTGGCGATCTCATGGTTTGGTTTTAGGGGATTTAGCTGGCAAGGTTTGAGCAGTGTTTTGTTCAGGAAAGTGTATGGGGGGGCGAAGCCGGATGTGGTAGTGTTGCATGGCGGGGGGAATGATTTGGGTCTTGTCCCTCAGAGGGAGTTAGTGAGATGGATGAAGAGGGACATGGACCGGCTGGTAGGGCTGGTCCCTGGCGTTGTAGTGGTGTGGTCGGAGATGGTCCCCCGATTTGCGTGGAGGCACGCTAGGGACTTGGATGTGGTAGCCCGTTGCAGGGACAAGGTGAATAGGGCAATGTCAGCATTTATTAGACGTTTGGGGGGAGTAGTTGTCCGCAGGGAGTTGGAGGGCATGTTGCCCGGTTATTTCAGGAGAGACGGGGTTCATTTGTCAGATGTAGGGACTGACTTGCTGAACCTGGGTTTTCAGGAGGGTATTGATAGGGCCCTGTTTTTGTGTGGTGGGGTCGCGCATGTCCTTAAGGGGTCAAGGCATGTGCTATGGCGGAACAGGGCATGGTAAAGTCGGAAGTTGGCTGGAATTGGAAGTGGATAGGCCAAGGCCTAGGCCGGAGTAGGCCAGGTGGATAAGAGTGTTGGTAGGTTCAAGCTCTTCGGTGGCTACGAACCTAGGGGGTAGGGGTGTCTGGGTACACCCCTACAGTTACGTTTGGTTGGGGCCTCTTTGGTAGGCCGTGTGTTATAAGTTAAATGTTATTGAAATGCTATTTATTGTTTAAGTGCTAGGGTCATTGTCAGGGGTATTGTATGGGGGGATAGTAACAAAATGTCAGAAATGACAATGACCCTAAATTTGTTAATTTGTTTGAGATTTAATAAAGCTGTGGACGTTATACTCCAACAGAATAACCTGTGTCCGAGTCTTATTAAGGTAATTTTAAACTAACACCTGCCGAATAACGACAGTGCCCATGTCATGAAGCCCACGGAACAACGCAGAGGGGGAGTGGGCCTTGACAGGGCCATAGAGTGGGCAGGGTAAAGAATTGGGGGTGGGCTTAGGGTAATGCAGCGTGGGGGTGGTCTAAGAGCGAGTTAAATAGCGGCCATCTTAGAGAGGAGCCATTTTAACAGAAATTCACTCACCTGTTCTTTGTCCCACCCACCCTCCCTTTAGGTTTGGTTTTGTTCCCGTTTGGTCACAGCGGCGGGAACAGGGCATGGTAAAGTCGGAAGTTGGCTGGAATTGGAAGTGGATAGGCCAAGGCCTAGGCCGGAGTAGGCCAGGTGGATAAGAGTGTTGGTAGGTTCAAGCTCTTCGGTGGCTACGAACCTAGGGGGTAGGGGTGTCTGGGTACACCCCTACAGTTACGTTTGGTTGGGGCCTCTTTGGTAGGCCGTGTGTTATAAGTTAAATGTTATTGAAATGTTATTTATTGTTTAAGTGCTAGGGTCATTGTCAGGGGTATTGTATGGGGGGATAGTAACAAAATGTCAGAAATGACAATGACCCTAAATTTGTTAATTTGTTTGAGATTTAATAAAGCTGTGGACGTTATACTCCAACAGAATAACCTGTGTCCGAGTCTTATTAAGGTAATTTTAAACTAACACCTGCTGAATAACGACAGTGCCCATGTCAAGGCCAGAATAGCCTAAATTAAATCATAGCTGATATTTAGAATTTTTCTAGTTTTGCTATTAAATTTGAAATTCACTTTCAACGTAGTGAATAACCCTCAGGGTTAACATCGGATTGTGTCTAAATGGACAAATTTCTATAAAAATGGGCGAATTCCGACCGGAATGGCAATTCTCGTATTTACTAATAGCAATTCTGGTCAGAATTGGAGCAATCACACTAAATCTGTTTAATTCTGTTGGAAGCTTTCAGTGGTTTAAAATCAGTGCTTTTCACATACGAACCATATACAAAGTATAGGATTCAGAATATGTACAAAGTCGAATACTGCCAGGTCAGCCTGATATGAATGCACACCAGGCTGCCTGTCTAGCATCTAAGGCAAACCGACTGATGTTGGTTTGAATGCTTTCTGCTGGATCCAAGTACACTTAACATAGTACTAGTGCATCTAATGATGCTATTGCGCTATGCTGGTTGCGGACAGTAGGAGACACCAGGAACCAGGGAAAGTCGGGACAATGGGATAGGGTGTGTCAGTAGATGTGTGCATGTGTGACAAAATCTAGCCAAATAATATATCCAGTGAGAATGAGTGCACTCATTTACTCAGAGTGGCACACTGGGTTACTGTGAAGTATGTCCCACTGCTTATCCATACCAGTAGTACCAGGTTACATGCAGCAGGTGCTGGGATGTGAGCTGATATCCGGTGATCCACTGCCTGTGAACTTGTATCGTTGAGGAGCGGCAGGGTAGAGTCTTTGCATCATTGTACACAGCTATCCTTTTTCCTTCCAAACACCACAACATCAGCCTGTTCTGCATATACTGTACCTCCTTTCCTCACCTGCTCTTCCTCACTGCCAATAGCTGCATGGAGCAGCAGGGGAGTGGGGGTGTTCTTTTATAATTGATAGTAACTGTATCTATTTATGCAAGCATGTGGGAGTGTGGCAAGTTCTGCATATGTGTGTCTGGAAATTTTATACATATATATATATATATATATATATCTCAATCACAAAAATACCGAACATGTGGGTACTCGTAGGACTTTTTAAAGTTGAAAAAATAAAAAACTTATTTGTGCATTGTCAGAATGTACAAATACTTTTATTTTTTATTTTATAAAATCACTCACAATAAATATACACATATATATAGTCACTAGACTGCATTCAGTTTCAAGCGAATTGCAATTAATCAGAATTTTTGCTAATTGGTTTTCCAACGACTTCCAGAATTCCGAGAAGCTGTATGGTTATATAACAAAGACAGACGACATGGACAATGGCCAAATTGCTTTGTTTGCTTTGTGACTTGGTGTTTTGTCCATGGCACAAAAAATTGATGATTGATGGTTAGGGGTCAGCCACAAAATAAAATAAATAAAGAATAAAGAAAAAGCCAGGTATCAGCTGGATTGAACGCATAAAATACTCAACTAAATTCTCAAAAGTAACCAAAATTGGGAATATTGACCGTATGTAGAACAAATTTGAATGGTAAAATACCATTCTGTTTGGTCGGAATTCATTTGACTAAATTCATACCAGAATGTATGCATTGTCGTTATTTTGAAGAGACGAACCGTCGCATCTGAAGTGGACAATATGTAAATTTTTTCGATCAAATCAATTTTAAAACTGAATTTTTCCCCTCTTGCTCAAGGCTAACATTTACATGCATTCCTTGTAAATCTGCAGTGGGCATGTGTAAGTACAATAATATATATAATATATATATATATAGTGCAGGGTGCAGATTATATATAAGTATACAACCACTAATAAAATATAATATACGGTAACAAACCAATATTGACTAAGTCCATATGTTATGTTTTTATGTAAACAACAGAACATGAAAACACAACAAAACATGTTTTTATCCCATTGTTTACATGCAGTGTACTTGGAGAATCATGGGGGATGGGGGGGGCTAGCATTACCAATGATGTGAATCATGTTATCGATAACGGTCATAATAAGCAGGTCTGCCTGGAAAAGGGGAAACAATGACCATTGAAAAAACGACATTATTGCATTATTGCATTATTGTCGTTATTCGGCATGTGCCAACCATAACTTTAATAACACACATCTAGCAAGCTAGCAAGCAGGGAGGGGGGATGAAAAAATAAATTAAATAATAATAATTAAATAAAAAATAAGAAGAAGAAATAATAATGAAAAAAAAAAAATAATAATAAAAAATAATAATAAGTAAAATAATAAAATTGCCCACCCCCCCCACCACTGCAACACACACACACACACTGCATACATACACACACACACTGCACTCATACACATACACACACACACACTGCACACATACACATACACACACTGCATTCATACACACACTGCACTCATACACACACTGCACTCACACACACTGCATTCATACACACACACACACACTGCATTCATACACACACGCACTGCATTCATACACACGCACTGCATTCATACACACGCACTGCATTCATACACACACACACTGCATTCATACACACGCACTGCATTCATACACACGCACTGCATTCATACACACACACATTGCATTCATACACACACACACTGCACTCATACACACACACACGGCATTCATACACACACACACTGCACTCATACACACACTGCATTCATACACACACACACTGCATTCATACACACACACACTGCATTCATACACACACACACTGCACTCATACACACACACACTGCACACATACACATACACACACACTGCACTCATACACACACACTGCACTCATACACACATACTGCACTCATACACACACTGCACTCATACACACACGCTGCACTCATACACACACGCTGCACTCATACACACGCTGCACTCATACACACGCTGCACTCACACACACGCTGCACTCACACACACGCTGCATTCATTATACACACACTGTAAATAAATATTCAATGAATATATTTTTTTTAGGATCTAATTTTATTTAGAAATTTACCAGTAGCTGCTGCATTTCCCACCCTAGTCTTATACTCGAGTCAATACGTTTTCCCAGTTTTTTGGGGTAAAATTAGGGGCCTCGGCTTATATTCGGGTCAGCTTATACTCGAGTATATACGGTAATATCAATATATAAATTAACAATTTAGGGTCATTGTCAACAGTACTCCTTTCGTTACGCTCTCTCCTGTATCATACCCCCGACAATGACCCTACCAAAATAAACATTAACATAACCAATAATATATACACGTAACTCAACGGCCTACCAAGAGGCCCCACCTCCATTTGTCTAACTGCAGGGGTGAACTCAGACACCCCTACACCCCTTGGTTCGTAGCCACCGATGGGCTCGAACCTACCTCCATACTTTAACTTCCGGCCTACTTCAGCCTAGACCTTGGCCTACCAATTTCTTAACCCACCAAACTTCCAGTTTAACCAAGACCTTTTCCGCCACAGCACTTGCCTTGACCCCTTAAGGACATGTGCGACCCCCACCACACAGAAACTGGGCTTGTGCTATCCCGTCTTGCAAACCTAGATTAAAAAGGTCATAACCTACATCCGATAAGTGCACTCCGTCTGCTCGAAAATAACCGGGTAACCTTTCCTCTAATTCCCGATGCCGTACCACCACTCCTCCTAGCCTACGAATGAACACCGACATGGTCTTGTTCACCTTACCCCGGCATCGAGAAACTGCCTTCGCATCCCTGGCGTATCTCCAGCATAAACGAGGTACCATCTCTGACCATACCACTTTCACGCCAGGGATAAGCCCCCTTAGTTTATCCACATCCTGCTTCATACGTTTAACCAGTTCACGCTGGAGGATCAAGCCTAAATCGTTCCCACCCCCGTGAACTACCACCACATTCGGTAAAGCCCCCTCTGCTACCATCCGAAACAGTGCCGTACTAATGTGCTGCCAATCAAACCCCCGATAACCAAACCAGAATAATGCCACCCGGTCCACAGGAAAGCCCAGCTGCGTTCCGTTTCTTCTAACTGCGGCCCTCCTCCTTGCCCAGTTAATATACGAATGGCCAATTATCCACACCGTCCAACCTGAAAGAAAACATAACAGTGATGAAGCAGCACATACACCCCCCAAAACACATCCGCTTTCAACCCCCACGTCACACCAACCTATCCGGCCGCACATAGGAGCGAAATCGAAGAGATTCCCATCTTCCGATCCGTTTAATCCGCTCATCTCCTAAGCCCAAGCGAGCCGCTTCGGTCGCTGCACCAATGCGGAACGAATGTGTACCAAACTGCATGGGCTCCAGACCCAACCTCTGTAATCCCAAACGGAAAACCCGCACAAATTGGAACCGCTACAGCGCCGTACCGTCGGCATGTATGAAGAAACATCCGCTCCTTACTGGGCGGAGTACCAAAAACCCATTCCCGCTTGCCACCGGACACAACCCTGACCCTGGCAATTCAAATAACGTCACCGTGTAACCTTTCCCGAAGACGTCCGTCTTCGATCGAACCAGTCGGATCATCACCCTGTCCCCACCAACCGTCACCTCTTCCAACCTAAGCCCGCCAACCCCTTTCTTGTTGGCACTAAGCAATTCACCAATCCGAAACGCCCCAAAAAAGGCCCACGAAAAGGCCACCGTAAATAACGCCACCTCGAACCCGGAAAAACATATCTCAGGCAGTGTGCCTAACAACCCCTGCAACACTGCAAACGAGACTGTCCGTCTCATATCTTTCGTCTTCTTACCCTTCCTGAATCCCCGAACCGCTTGCCTCAATATAAAATGTTTCATCATATCCACCCATCCATTAAACTTAAACATAAATGCCAACGCTGACAAGTGCCTATCCACCATCGATGGCGATGCTTGCTTTGCGAACAACCGGCATAGTATCCATAACAGCACGTCCAGCCGATTATCCCCAGAGCCCTCTGCCCCCACCTGCTGCATTGTATCCTCCCAAACCTGCCAAACCTTAACATAGGAAAACCACGTCCCAGGCGCCAGAGACTTCTTTACGTATTCCCCAAGCAGGACGTTCCGAGCTCCCACATCTCCGCAGGACAGGCTAGGCCCTCTTCCTCCGCCTCCGGCGCCGCCTCCCGAAAGCGCTCCCACTGCAAGCGAGACAGTGCATCAGCGACCACATTGTTGAGCCCCGGAATATGCCGAGTGCGAAACACAATATTACATGACATGCACAAGAGGACCAATTGCCTAAACAGTTGTACCACTGGCCATGAGGAAGCAGATAAACCATTGATAGCCTGTACCACTGCCATGTTATCCGAATTGAACACTACCCTTTTATTGGCTAACTCCGGACCCCATAATGCCACCGCCACCACAACTGGGAAAAATTCCAAAAAGGCTAAGTTCCTAATCAATGGGCTCGCTTACCATGGCTCCGGCCACTCCTCCGCGCACCATTTACCTGCTAGATACGCCCCAAATCCGACGCTACCCGATGCATCCGTAAATAAACCCACGTCTGCGGAGGATCCCACCGGATCCCGAAAAAACACTCTCCCATTAAACTCCCTCAAAAACCTCGCCCATACCCTTAAATCATCCCTCATGTCCACCGAAACTCTGACATAATGCGACGGTTTCCTCACCCCGCTCGTCGCCCGTGCCAACCGTCTGCAGAAAACCCTCCCCATTGGAATGAATCGGCACGCAAAATTCAGGCTACCTATCAACGATTGTAGCTCGCGCAAGGTCTTCCTTGCCTTCCCAACTGTGTCCACCAGCCGCTGAAGGGCGTGTAGCTTGTCCCCTGGCAACCTGCACTCCCTCCGCACCGAGTCAATCTCCAACCCCAGGAAGCTGAGGCACGTAGTGGGCCCCACCGTTTTGTCCTCAGCTAACGGCACCCCAAACGTGTGCACCACCCACTGAAAGGTCTGTAACACTTGGCTACAGCGTTCCGTGCGTGGCGGGCCAACGCATAAGAAATCGTCAAGGTAGTGCACCACTGCACCCCCAGCCAACCGCCGTACAACCCACTCCAAAAAGGTGCTAAACCTTTCAAAGTAAGCACACGATATGGCACAACCCATAGGCAAGCATAAGTCCACAAAATACCCCCCGTCGAAATAGCACCCCAATAAGTGATGACAATCCGGGTGTATGGGAAGCAGCCTAAATGCTGCTTCCACATCCAATTTCGCCATCAGTGCCCCCTGACCTGCTTTCCTGACCAACTCAACAGCCTTGTCGAATGACGTGTAGGAAACAGAACACAGGGCCTCGTCGATATCATCATTAACCGATGCCCCATGCGGGTACGATAAATGATGAATCATACAGAATTTACCCACCTCCTTCTTGGGGACTACCCCGAGTGGAGACACTCGCAAACCAACTAACGGCGGGGAAGGGAACGGCCCCGCCATCCTCCCCAATTGCACTTCCTTACATAACTTATCTCGAGCTACCCCTGGATGTTCCCCCACGGACCGAAGATTTTTACACAACTCACCTGAAGCCCTTTCTTGAAACGGAATCCTGAAACCTTCTGTAAAACCGAGCCGTAAAAACCTCGCCACCTCCTGGTTATCGTATATTTTTAACCAAGGCAGCATCGCGCCTACCTTCACCGGTGACGCCCCCAGCTGCAGACGCAGCGGCTGATGCGCCGGCGCCCCCCCCTCCCAAGTTCGGCTTACCCTTCCTAAAGCACCTGGAGACTCCATGATTACCCCCGCAACCGGAGCACTCATGCTTGAATCTGCATGACGCACCCCACTTGCACTGGCTCTCATTGTAGAGCCAGCAAAAACCCTTCTTCTGTCCCGCCGACGCGGTACCCGAGCCCGCGCCGGCCGGTCCGAGAAAGGGGGCACTCTTCTGTGCCATCATCAGCCTCATCCACAACGGCAGGTCCATCTGGTCCAACCACATGGACGGATTAGCCGCTAAACGCTGATGAAATTGTTCGTCATACTTCCACCACGCTAAACCCCCGTAGTTCCGATCGCGTCCCCAATCCCATCTAAATAACAAAAAAGCTGCGAACAGCGATCAGGGTATTTCTCCCCGATCACGCTCGCCAAGATACAAAAGGCTCTCAACCAGTTCCCAAAGGACTTGGGTATCTTCCGATACCTCCGCCTCTTCTCCTCCTCCTCCTTTTTCGCATCCTTCTTATCCTCCTCTTTCAAATCTAAAAACTCCTCCAGGGGAAGCAGGGAAATTATTTCCACAAACTCCCCTTTCCAGATCTTATCCTTAATCTCCACGTTTAAGTGGCACCCCAGCGGCCCCGCAAAAGACATATGGACATTCTGCTGCGCCGCATCCGTTACTTCCCCGCAGAGATCGACGTGCTCCCCTTCCCCACCCGTCGTTCCATGACCCGTTCTTGTGGTGCCCTCACCCCCCTTAGGCACTGCAGATGCCGCGGCCTTCGACCCCGCCTCCCGACCACCATCCGCAACCCACACCTTCTCAAACTGCGTTGGTGACCCCCCGTCCCCCGACCATGATTCTAACAGAGATCTTAAACACCCCAGTAAACTCCCCGAGTGTGGTGCAGCTGGAGACTCACTGCTCGAGCCCCCGGCCGCTGCTGGCCGCGGGGGCGCCATCTCGTCCACAGCATCAACCGACCCAGAAGGAACCAGGGGACGCCAACTCCTGCCTGCCTGTTTGTGCTTTGATCCCGTGGGCGTCCTACTCATCGACCTGGAAGGAGAATACAGCCTGGGTGGTCTGTCCGACTGCAGCCTCACCTGCCCTTCACCCCCGTGATCAGACCTGTCATCCCCACTCCCACGCCTGTAACGTCCCTCCCGCTCGCTTCTCCTTCTCCTCCGTGTGGCACAGCTCCTCTCTGACGACCCTGACTCACTGCGCCGGCGCCTCAGCCACCTGTCCTTGGAAGTGGACCTCCTCCCCCTGCTCCGATTCCCCACTGGGCTCCTGTCCCCTAGCCTCCTTCTGTCTTCAGATCCCCGCCTGCTGACCCGCCAATCTGCTCCTCCATGCTGACGTCCTCCGCTGTTCCCACTGCTGGCGCTCCTCCTATCCCACTGATCCTGGGAGCGACCCCTAAAGGCCTCCCGCCCACTGTTGTCCTGGGTGCCACCGTCCTCCCGGCCAGCCACCCGCCGCCTGGTGTCTGCTGCGCCCGTCTTCCTCCCCGCCTGCACACCTGCACGCCTGTCTCCACTGCGCTCCACACTGCCGCTCCCCATTTCTCTAGTAACCCCTGATACACCGCTGCTGCGTCCGTCTCCCCTCCTTCCTACGCTCCAGGCCATGTACCTCTGGTCCCTTAAATCTGCAGCGCCATCCTTCTCGCCCCTATTTCCAGCCGCTTCCTGCTGTGCCCTGCTGACCTGGTCCCCCTCCATGATGTGTGAGACCTCTGCCCTGTCACTGTCAGCACCCCTGCCCCTCAGTGCTGCAGGGGGCGCTCGTCAAGGGAGGCCTCCTCCTGGCCTGCAACCTCACCGCCCCAGCGTTGCGCCTAGCTGGCGGTCCCGGCCGACGGCCAGCTCCCCTTCCTTGCTTTCCGGCTGCTTTCCGGCTGCTGCCACGTTCTGCCGCACACTGCCTCCCGCCGAGCTCCACCTCCATCGCGCCGCCGGACCCGCTCCAGGACTAAGCCGTTGAGGCGGCCTGGCTCTCCTCTCCAGTCTCCGATCCGGAACCGCATGGGGGGGAGCAGACGTGCTCGGAACCCCTAACTGCTCCTGCAGCCACGCCATACCCTTCTCCTTCACCACGGACCGCACACCCGACAAAATTTCTTCCAAGGAAGCCATGCTGCACCTGAAAAAGAAGAAAAGAAGAGCCTAGCCGACCTACAACAATTTACAGGTAAGAAAGGCTCAAGTTAGAATGAACTTACCCTAAAATGGCCGCTATTTAACTTCCCCTCTAACCCACGCCCCCCTAGCACAATCCTTAGGACAGCCCCTTGACCTAAACTTCACCTGCCTACTCCTGGCTCTGTCAAGGCCCACTTCTCCCTGCGTTGCTCCGTGGTTTCATGTCAGTCTGGCATCAAGTTGGCTGATGACAGCCTGTCTGGCCAGCCCTTACCAACCAGACCATAGAACTAAAGTGGGACAAGACCTTGAAATCAGGACGGTCCCTCTGATAGCTGCACTATTGAGACATGCAATTCCATTTTTAAAAACTGAACCCTATAATGTTTCAAGCCTTACTGGAATTAGTGTAGTGTTAGAATCTTCTTCTGGGGTACGTTACTAAACAGTGGATTAGTGTAGCGTTAGAATCTTCTTCTGGGGTACGTTACTAAACAGTGGATTAGTGTAGCGTTAGTATCTTCTTCTGGGGTACGTTACTAAACAGTGGATTAGTGTAGCGTTAGTATCTTCTTCTGGGGTACGTTACTAAACAGTGGATTAGTGTAGTGTTAGAATCTTCTTCTGGGGTACGTTACTAAACAGTGGATTAGTGTAGTGTTAGAATCTTCTTCTGGGTACGTTACTAAACAGTGGATTAGTGTAGCGTTAGAATCTTTAAATCAATTTTCCTAAATTTATGCCCCAATAAAGCCAAATTACAAAACTAGTATTTACTCTAACCCAGCTGTTTTGGAATTAATTTTACAAATGTGGTTTTCAGTTCATTACAATCCACTGTAAAGCGACTAAATCCCTCAGTGTTTCAGTATAGTCATGCTTAGAAAAATGGTGTAATGAGCCAAATCTTCTCTCTCCGCACTACATGGACCTCCAGTTGGTCTCCTTAAGCTATTTTTTCTTCCTTTGATAAATATACTGCCATTTTGTGCTAGTCTTGCAGCTGTTAGGGAGCCGGGAGGCTTGTGGAAAGCTGCTAATTGGCTGCAGTTTCAAAGAGCAATGAATTTAGTAGCATGTTGCTGAATGCCGCTAATTATAAACCAGGATAGCCTGCATAAATCAGAGAATATGTAATAGGCTTAATACACAAAGCTAATGCAAAGAGTTTAATATTGTTTGTGATTCCATTTCTCTATAAGATACATCTAAGTAATGGCAAAGTGGATTCTGGGTAATAAAACCCACACACATAGAACATTATTTTATCTACACATGATATATTTTATATTACATGGATTAGTTTTAAGGTTGAAGTTAAAGTTTATGAGCTAAGGTCTAGTAGAAGTGCTAAGAAGTTTTAGGGGTTACGAGTAAGTGGTCTCTTTGGTGCTGCTTCCATTTTTAATGGGTGAGGCGCATGGAGAGGACCCTGCAGCAGGTTTGCTCATATTAAGTAATGTAAACCCCATCCCAAAGCATAGTGCAGGGGTAGGCAATCTTTGGCACTTCATACGTTGTGCTTTCCAGCATTGTGGCTGTAAGAACATTATGAAAGACGTAGTCCACAACATCTGGAGTGCCGAAGGTTGCCTACCCCTGACATAGAGGAACGAAATGGGAAGCGGCCACAGCTCTATTGTCTGCTGTTTCCTTTTAAAAGTAAAAAAATATATATAATGAGGAAGCTCAGACTCCCTACTTATAACTCATCTTAATTCTTTAATTCTTAATAATAACAATGAAAAAATAAACTAATCTAATTGCATGGATGAATTTCCATGAAGCAATTTGTTTTTCATTTTTGTTTCACTATACAAGTGTTCTGTCTTTTAGATGAATGAATGAATCACTAAAAATTCAAAAATGAATGCACACGGGCTAACAGTGTGTATTGAAAATCAGTGATTTAAATCACTTCAAAACAGGCAAGTAGAGGCCTCAGAATAGGCCACTCACGTCAGGAATAGATTAATATCGCGATATGTTAAAGAGGATTATGCTTACTTAGAAAGGAATTGTTGTTTTTTAATGACAACCATTCTGTTGGGTATGAAATGGTCACTCATCCAAATGTTTCTTGATCATGAATAAAGGAGGACATAAGATAGAAAAAAAAAAGAGAAAGTTGGTGAAAATCACTTATAGTTGTGTTATGAATAATCCCATCATTTTGTGGATTTCAACCGACTGCGGATACCAAAGAAATTTTTCACAAGCAAAAAAAAAGATTGGGTAGAGGGGACATCCCTGCTAGGTTCAGATGTATAATAAAAGATAGGACAGATATAATTTAATTTAAACTCTTGGTGTAAGGTCAGAGTACAAGGAGGAGATCCACAACCAAGTCTAAGAGTGGCCATGAGAAAATCCTAGCATTAAAACCCATATTGTTAAGTAGATTAAGTAGAGGCTCTGTGACCTGTATTCCTTGTATCTGCAGAGACAGAACTCACTGTTCAAACCATGGTGCCTTCGGAAATATGTGTCAACTAGGGCATATGTTTGCCCCATCCAAAACCTGGAGAAGATGACATTGTAGAGTCAATATTACTTAGAAGTGTTACGCCATTTACTCTGTTCTTGTAGCTTCAGTCCTCTCTGCTCTTGCTATGTCTAAAGGTCACCGCACTGAGGAGATACTAGAGGTCTCCCTAGTTGTTTAAGACAAAGTTGAAAACTGCAAACAACAAAGCAGGCAGTGCTCAGTCTAAAGAAATATAAGGCCTGGAATGACATCAAGAATGTGTATCCCAGCATATGTGTGCAGGTAAGATGAGGAACAGACGCTGCATCCATCGAAGAGAGCTTTACATTATCTATAACGAAGACAATGGCATGATCAAATCCAAACATCCCAGGGATCACTCTCCTCAATATAAGTACACTTAATGTTCTGTGGTTGGCTCCTGGTGGCCATGTTGGCAGATGCTGCATCTGGACAGAAAGTGCCTTCCACAAGCTAGATGACCTGTATGGCACATGGCACAAGGTAGCTGTTCTAAAGACTGATTACAACCTTACTGTGCACAAAATGAGAAACACAGATCCGAGCAGAATCCTAAAGAACCAAGAAATTCTGAAAGCTCTACATGCTCCAATCAAAAATGTCAGGTGCATAGAACTCAAAAAGAACCCCGCTGAAGAACTTGAGGATCATGATGAGACTAAACCCATACCCAAAACAGCAAAACGCAATGCAATTCTGTGCCAGGCTTCAAATATAAAAGTGATGGAGACAAAAACTGTAAAGGAGGTGAAGAAGATGAAGCAGATCAAAGAGAGCATGTAAAGGAGGGGGTGGCTGTTAAGTAATCCTGTGGATTCATTTGAGTTCTACTGGCAGCACGCTGTATTAACTCCTAATAAAATCTGTTTGTACCTCCAAAAAAACAACAAAAAAGTACGTCTCCAACCCCTTAAGGACACATGATGGAAATATTCCCTTTAAAATCTAGATGTTGTGTCCTTAAGGGGTTAAAAGGACTATGCATATTTGTGTTCCTGTATCTGACTCCTATGCATACTGGCTCTTTGCAGAAACCATCAGACAGAACAGGACACACTGAGCTAGCGCATCTTATATATAACTAACACTTAACTTTCTTGAAATATGTGTGGTTAGCCAGAACTATTTCATCAAAGCAGTGCCTCTTAATTACATATTTTAGGTAGTACAGGGAGGATTGATCCACATGGCCTGATGTCGATAGTTCAAAGAAATGCAGGAAAGATGGGTTTCAGAACTCTTAGGGCTGATATGCAAGTAGCACTTAGTTCTGTTATTGACATGCAACAGCAGCCACATAGCTCATATTTCTTGCTTTGAACGGTTAACACAATTGTTTAGGCCACGTAATGCGGACAATTCTTTAGAAAAAAAAAAAGTTTTGAAACTGGAATGACTAGAGGAAAAGCAAAAAAGCTAGAGGTCTGTACAAGTATTTTGTTGTTTTGTTGTTAGAGACCCATGAGGCAAGTATTTTAGGGCAGGAGAGGAAAGAATCTACATTTCATTTAATAGATATATATAGAGCGAATGTATACAAACAACGAGTTGTGGACGACATTTCCTTTACAAGAACAAACAAGAAAATCTAATTTCAAATAATTTTTTTTCAACTCACAATTTAATAATGTTATGTTATTTTTTTTACTGTTGCATTACTATAGGAAATAAACAAGTGACATAAGAGAATGCAATGTTACACTAGAAAAATACATTTGTATTTACTCCAAGCCAGGTGTAAATGTACTTTTCCCTGTTCCACCATCTTTTTTTACTGCAACTCCTGACATCCTTACTGTCAGGGTCAGACAGAATACAAAACGGACTCCATGTGATGCATAGGTCAGCCATGTACCTTCTAATTTTTTGTAGTGGTGTGTGCAGAGAAATATTTTCCTTATTGTTCCTGTAAAAAAAAAAAAATATGTGCGCACTGAAAGCTTGTGCAAATACAAACCTAAAATTGTTTCAAGATTATTTAGTCAGTCTCTCTCTCATGGATAATTTGCCATGTTTTAATATAATACAAATATGATTGTAAGCTATATTATTATGCCCACATGCCACATTACCTACATATATTTCAGGTTGCTTCTATTTTATTATGCTCACATTCATGTAACATTGCCTCCATATTACTATGTCCACATAATCATCCATTCCTTACTGCCTCCATTTAGTTATGCCCACATGATCATCAATTCTCTATTTCCTCCATTTTATTATGCCCACCTGATCATCCTTGCCATACTGCCTCCATTTTATTATACCCACATGGTCATCCTTGCCATAATGCCTCCATTTTATTATACCCACATGGTCATCCTTGCCATAATGCCTCCATTTTATTATGCCCACATGATCATCCTTGCCTTACTGCCTCCATTTTATTATGTCCGCATGATCAACAATGTCACCTTTCCCACATTTATTTTATTTTGCCTGAATTACTTTGTCTATGCAGGCTGCTCTGACTCGGGCTGGCTGCTGATAAATCTGCGCAGTCAGGGCTGGTGCAAGGATTTTTGCCGCCCTAGGCAAAAGAAAGGTTTGCTGCCCCCCCAGTGACATCACAATGCCCTACCCATATGATCTGCCATATGAACTAACGCCAGTGCTGCACACAGTGTGTGTTTACATTAAAAAGCCTGCAGGGACAAACTATAGACACCAGAACCACTTCATTAAGCTGCAGTGGTTCTGGGGACTAAAGTGTCCCTTTAATGTGAGGTAAATTAGAGATTAGTGTCACTAATAATATACTAGATTGCCTACTTACAACCAGATGAGGATGGGATGGGCTCTGGCTGCAGTCTGGCTCCACTGGTCTGGTGTAGAACAGGATCTCTGGAGGCTGTTTGTAACTGTGGTCACAAAATTCAATGTTCTGGGAGAACGGCAAGCAGCTCCATTTTTTGGGGTCCCTTACAGTTGTGTTTGAGTGTGTGTAAGATGCATTGTGTTTCTGTGTGTGTGTGTAAGAGAAGCACTGTGTGTTTGTATGTGTGTGTAAGGGATGCATTGTGTGTTTCTGTGTATGTGTGCAAAGGATGCATTGTCTTTATGTGTAAGGGTTGCAGTGTGTGTGTGTGTGTGTGTGTGTGTGCAATGGATGCATTGAGTGTTTCTCTGTGTGTAAGGGAAGCATGTTGTGTTTCTGTGTGTGTAGGGATGCATTGTGTGTTTCTGAGTATGTATAGGGATGCAGTGTGTGTGTGTGTGTGTGTGTGTGTGCGTAGTGTGAAAGAGCTCCCCGTCCTGCCCCCTGTCCTATAGAGCTCTCCCTTCCATCCCTTAGAGATCTCCCCTACCTCTTAGTGGTCTCTCATCTCCACCCTCCCCTGTCCCTTAGTGGTCTCTACTCTCCTCCCCCCCACCTCCCTTAGTGGTCTCTACTCTCCCCCCACCCCCCCTAGTGGTCTATCCTCCACACACCCCCTCCCTCCCTTAGTGCTCTCTGCTCTCCCCCCACCCTCCCTTAGCAGACTCTCCTCACCGCCCTCCCCTAGTGGTCTCTCCACCACCCCCTCCCTCCTTTAGTGGTCTCTCCCTCCCTCACGTTCTTCTCAACCCCCCTCCCTGTGTTATCACCCCCCCGTGTTCTCCTCCCCCTCTCCTCTTGTTCTCCTCTTCTTCCCCCATGTTCTCCTCTTCTCCCCCCTGTAATCTTCTCTTCTTCTCCCCCTCCCTGTAATCTTCTCTTCTTCTCCCCCCCTGTAATCTCTTCTTCTCCCCCGTAATCTTCTCTTCCCCCACCCCTCCCTCCAATCTCTTCTTCTCCCCCCGTAATCTTCTCTTCTCCCCCTCCCTCCAATCTCTTCTTCTTCTTCCCCTCCCTCCCTGTAATCTCTTCTTCCCCCTCCCTTCCTGTAATCTCTTCTTCCCCCCTCCCTCCCTGTAATCTCTTCTTCCCCCCTCCCTTCCTGTAATCTCTTATTTCCCCCTCCCTCCTTGTAATCTCTTCTCCCCCTCCCTGTAATCTCTTCCCCCCTCCTCCCTGTAATATCTTCTTCCCACCCCTCCCTCCCTGTAATCTTTTCTTTCCCCCCTCCCTCCCTGTAATCTCTTCTTCCCCCTCCCTTCCTGTAATCTCTTCTTTCCCCCTCCCTCCCTGTAATCTCTTCTCCCCCCTCCCTGTAATATCTTCTCCCCCTTCCGTCCAGTAATCTCTTCTTCCCCCCTCCCTGTAATCTCTTCCCCCCTCCCTGTAATCTATTCTCCCCCCCTCCTGTAATCTCTTCTTCCCCCCTCCCTCCCTGTAATCTCTTCTCCCCCTCCCTGTAATCTCTTCTTCCCACCCCTCCCTCCCTGTAATCTCTTCCCCCTCCCTTCCTGTAATCTCTTCTTTCCCCCTCCCTTCCTGTAATCTCTTCTTTCCCCCCTCCCTTCCTGTAATCTCTTCTTTCCCCCTCCCTCCCTGTAATATCTTCTCCCCCCCTCCCTGTAATCTCTTCTCCCCCTCCCTGTAATCTCTTCTTCCCACCCCTCCCTCCCTGTAATCTCTTTGCCCCCCTCCCTCCCTGTAATCTCTTCCTTCCCCCTTCCTTCCTGTAATCTCTTCTTTCCCCCCTCCCTCCCTGTAATCTCTTCTCCCCCTGTAATCTCTTCTCCCCCTCCCTGTAATCTCTTCTTCCCCCCTCCCTCCCTGTAATCTCTTCTTCCCCCCTCCTTCCCTGTAATCTCTTCTTTCCCCCCTCCCTCCGTGTAATCTCTTCTTCCCACCCCACGCTCCCTGTAATCTCTTCTTCCCCACTTCCCTCCCTGTAATCTCTTCTTCCCCACTTCCCTCCCTGTAATCTCTTCTTCCCCCCTCCCTCCCATCTCTTCTTTCCCCCCCCCTGTAATCTCTTCTTTTCCCCCTCCCTGTAATCTCTTCTTTCCCCCTCCCTCCCTGTAATCTCTTCTTTCCCCCTCCCTCCCTGGCTCTAATCTCCCCCCCCTCCCTGTAATCTCTTCTTTCCCCCTCCCTCCCTCCCTGTAATCTCTCCCCCCCTCCCTGTAATCTCTTCTTTCCCCCTCCCTTCCTCCCTCCCTGTAATCTCTTCTTCCCCGCCTTCCCCCCTCCCTGTAATCTCTAATTCTCTCCCCCCCCCCCTTTTCTCCTCACCTTCCCTTCCTGTAGCGTGGCCAAGCTCCTCTCCGGTCCGCGGTACAGGAGTTTCTGTTTCCTGTACCCGGCCGGACTGCCAGGAAATGCACACTGAGTGTGCACTTCCTGTCAGTCTGGCCGGGACCGCGGACCGGAGAGGAGCTCAGCCATGCTACAGGGGAGGGGAGGTGAGGCAGTACGGCAGCCGCCGGAGCGCTCTTTATAGAGCGCTCAGGTGGCTGCAGCATTTAAAGGGCCGGCGATGGGGGTGGGGGGCGCAGGGCGGCTGCCTAGTTCGCCTTATAGGAAGCGCCGGCCCTGTGCGCAGTGCTCCCTTATCTGTACAAAAAAAAAGTGGAGCAAAACTTGCATGGACTGACTAGCTATAATATAAATAATGTAAAGCTGACTTTGTACACTGTGAAAAAAGCTCTTTCTGCTCCTATTTCTCCAAGAGCCCAACATCATCCTGCCATCATGTGACATTATGGCATGCCTCTCTTTGCTATACTCATCACATCCATTACATCCACCTCTTTTCTCTTTCACAGGCTGCATACCAGGAGGGGACTACTTGTTAGCCTTTTACCCTGGGACTATGGGCCCTGTGATAACCCATGTTCAAAAGTACTGTTTCTGCCCCTTGGACTTTTAACTGCAACAGATTCAAACATGTGGCGGCGGCAAAATTGTCCAACGGTGTTTTGTCGTCGAGTGTATGGAACTGTTTTGGGCATGGGACGATGTGCACGGTGGGGCAAAAATAAGACTTCCAGGAAATTTCTGAACCGATCTGGGTGATTTTTGGATATGTTTGTAAAGGATCCTGCTATCCGTGCAGTGCTGATGCTTGTAGCATCTCCCGAAATCCAAGCTGAAAAGAGTGAAATAGTGATTATAGATCCCAATTCCCCAAACATGAGTCGAGACTTCATGAAGGGGTAAAACGATGTGTTTATTGATGGCCAAACTCAGCCCTTTTATGATGGTCTCCCAGCAAGGACACTCCCACATGGGACCTTGTGGAAGACTGTAACAAAATATACAGAACCAATCAATGTACATTACAATTTTTATACACACCCACAGGAAGAGTGTAACCCCTCCTCTCTATCCTGGAGATAATTAACTTAAGTGGTTGAAGAGAACCTAATTATCTCCGGGCAGAGAGAAACATATTATTTTTATTTTGTAACAAAACAGTATTAAAATCTATAACTTATATTTCACCGAACATAATCCCCATATTCCACATACCCCCAGATAGCTTGGATCTGAGCGCATATTATAGGCGAATAGCTCTCAGATCCCACGAACACAGTTCTCAAAAACATCGAGCAAAGTCTAAGTTCACCAGTTGTTCATGCAATTCAATCCGAAGAGAGTTCCATTACTGTAGCTACCTGGGGTCGGTAGGTCTTGGGTGAAAGAAAGTCCAGAAGGGCAAGGTGATTAATATGTTCCGGAGATATTGTCTGTATGGACGAGGACTCGGTACTTATCAGCGGTGGGTGGAGGAATAAGTGTCCGAAAATAGTTCCAGAGGATTGTTGCCTTTCCACCGCTGAGCGTTCGACGGTTTTAAAATGGCGATCGACACGTGTTCGTCAAACGAACGAGGGCCACCATGCTTTTCGTCAATTAACTTGCGGTTAACTGCAAGATCTGGGGGGTAAATGAGGGACACACGACCTCAGTGGGAGGTCGGGTGCTTCGATGGTTTTATTCGGTTCTTTAGTATTATACGAATTAAGCATAATACGCATGGTCAAACGAAATGCTGTTTCTGAGGCTTGTTAAACAGGGATTTCGTTACACAGCTCCCCCTTAGTCCCATGGAACGGCATACCAGCTTAGATCCCAACGGATCGGCTAAGGGATGACCGGATGACACAGTTATTTGTCCAATTCTGTCTGACGAGATAGGCCATCTGCGTTGGCATTCTGCTTTCCAGGACGATATTGTATAGTGAAATTATAAGGCTGTAGTGCCAAGCTCCATCTGAGTAGTCTAGGGTTTTCTCCGGCCACTATGTTAAGCCAAATTAACGGGTTGTGGTCGGTCAGCACGGTGAAAGAACGTCCGTACAAATATGGTTGCAATTTCTTAAGTGCCCAGACTAATGCCAGACACTCTTTTTCGGTGGCATAGCTGACTTCGCGTGGTAATAGTTTCCTGCTCAGATATGCCACCGGGTGGTCCATGCCATCGTCCCCAACCTGGCTTAGAACTGCTCCCAGTCCAAACATGGAGGCATCTGTGTGGACGAGAAACCTTTTAGTATGATCAGGTGCTGCCAACACAGGGGATGCACTTAACGCAGCTTTGAGTTTCTGGAAAGCCCCCTCGCACTCAGGGGACCAGGCTATTTGTCGGGGTAGTGACTTTTTAGTGAGGTCAGTCAGAGGTTTTGCTAGGGCACTATATTTGGCTTCAAATTTTCTATAATAACCGGCCGTGCCTAAGAAAGCCATAACCTGGGTTTTAGTCCGGGGTTGGGGCCATTGGTTCTGGTCTCAATTTCCCTGACCCTACCCGGTGTCCAAAATACTGGACCTCCGCCATGCCTACATGGCACTTTTCAGGTTTTAAGGTAAGTCCTGCATTCTGAATCCGATTAAGCACCACTGATATGTGTTCCAGGTGGGCTTCCCAAGTGCCACTGAAGATAGCTATATCATCTAAGTAAGCACAAGCGAAGCCCTGAAATCCCTCTAGGAGCCGGTCTGCCATCCGTTGAAAAGTAGCAGGGGCATTCTTCATCCCAAATGGCATTACCTTAAAATGGTATAGGCCAAATGGGGTGAAAAATGCCGATTTCGGAACGGCCTCAGGCTCCAAGGGGATTTGCCAATATCCTTTGCACAAATCAATAGTGGTCAAATAATTCCCCCCAGCCATACGGTCCAGTAACTCATCTACTCTGGGCATGGGGTATGCGTCTGTGACCGTCCTATTGTTAAGTTTGCGCTAATCCACACAGAATCGTGTAGTACCGTCTTTTTTAGGAACTAGGACCACTGGGGAGGCCCATGGGCTTTGAGATGCTTCTATTACTCCCAGCTCTAACATATCTTGGAGCTCTTTTAGCATGCTTTCCCGTACTGCTTCTGGGATTCTATATGGCTGCTGCCGCAGGGGTAACTGGCCTGGGGTCTCCACTCTGTGGACTGCCAGGGTCGTATAGCCTGGGACTGCCGAAAACATGCCCCCAAATCCCTCTAACAGTTGGGAAGCCTGTCTATGCTCCTCTGCACTCAATTCGGGGCCTAACTGGACCTGTTCTACCCACTTTAAGCAGCTATCAATAAGCAAATTTCACCCCAGAAGGGGATGACCCAGCAATGTTGCTCCTACCTGACCGACCCAACATGCTTAATAGCGGTCAGCAACTCGACAGAGTCTTACTTACCTCCGCGTGGCAAGTCTGGCCTGGTGCTCACCGGGCAGGAGAGGCGGTTGATCTCCCGATCCTGGGATGCGCAGGAGCAGCTACTTCCCGGCTATGCATACTTATATGTTTTGTGTATCTTCTGTGGGATATTTGATGCATTGGCATCCTTTTTTGCCTATTTTGGCAGTCAGGATTTTAATCTGGGGAGACTTTACTGCATATATTGATTTTAATCCTATAAAGTATTTTATTGTGACTGTTTGCACTCATTGATTGGAAAACAATATCAGATATATACCGTAAATGCTGTTTTCAGTGTTCTTTGCAATTACATTTTCTACAGTTTATTATTAATGTTGGTTGTTATATCTGCTTACTATTTTTACGTATTTTGGATATAAAAAGCCATATCATCATGCATATATTCATACATGATCTTAATGCATAAATACACGTTTGCATTTGAGAATTTGTACCTATACTATTACTGCCAATGAGCAGTCCTGTACTGCCAGGCTTAGCTCAGATTGGTAGCTTTTGGCTCACCATAGAAAGTAGTGGAGATGAGGAGTTATGCTAGGTAGACCACAGGTAAAGAAGGCTAACCTTTCTAAAATGGTGTAACTCCTTAAAAAGGGGACAAGCTTTAGTGGTTGTAGTGCTGTAGTGGTTATGGTGCATGAACATTTCTTTTAGTGCTGTGTGTATTTAAAGTTCACATGAATTGCTGCATATGTAGGCCTATGTGTATGATGTCAATTCATGTATGCAGGACTGGCTGAAGATATTGTGCCTGGATCCAATGACAAGATGCTGAACCATTGAGCCAGGCACACGAGAAAGTTGTAATGAGGTTTATGGGCTGTAGCCTCGGACCAATTTGCCAAATATGTCAGCCAACTTTATTGATCAATCGTATAAATAATATACAGTTCGTCATTGAGATTAAATCAGGAGGATAGGCGGAAAATTAGGAATAAATTGAAATCTATAAATCACTTTCTCTTGATTTGCCTAGCACAACTTAAATTTTAAATATTATTCCCTATAATGTGCTAATGACTAGTGTACTTTATCTTCCATATGTTGTAATTAATTTGTCAAAGAGTTCCAGGCATACGTAGAATCACAGAACATAAGCAAATGTCACAACAGATGACTTATTTAAGTAAAGTTCCCTCCACAAGCCTATCAATCTGCTGCGTTATCTCATTACAGCCCGCTACACTGTAATTTAGAATGTCATTTTGTGAAAATGTATGCGGCAATATGGTACTGAGATTACAACGCAGCACACATCATATGTCTTTACAATAACATTAACATGTTCTCTTTACGGATTATTTGCTGGCATGTGATTTGTCATGCATTGAAGGGATGCTGTAGGCACTATAATAATGTCATCCCATTCAATAAGATGAGAGGTACTGTCCCTCCATTCAATGTTAGACCGTTTTTGAGCAGTTAAACACTAAATAACGGTCCCTGGACACCCACAGCCCTCCTTCTAGAAATACCAATTTATAACAGCAATGGGTGAAGTGACACGCTTAAAGCAATCAGCTGACACTCTCAGCCAATCACACATTGCTGCTAAGGCTAATGCTTCTTTTTTAGTCCAAGCAGTTTAGAGGTGATGGCCTGATGAGGACATTAACATTAACATTAATACATTAAAAATGGTTGTCATGTTTAACTCCTTATTTGCCAACTACCAAATAAATTCTTAACACTCTAAAAAAAAAAAAAATGGTTTAGCAGTGAATGCTGACATTTTTTTGAGAAAGGGGTCCTAGTGTCCCCTCCCAGTCCTCACCCATTGGAGGCCTTGAGAGCCTTAACTAGAATATTTAAGCCAGATATATCTGTTCCCAAATTTGATCGAAACCAGAGCTTTGCATAGGATTTGAATGTGAAAGCACCAATTTTTATCTGGACACTGAATGCATCCAGATAATCGCTTGTCTGTATTTGGCTTTAGTAAATATGAGAATTGCCATTGTTATTAAGCCATTTTCACTGTTCTGTCCATCAGATGTCACAAGATTTATTTCCGTCCAGTGTTGCATTCATTTTTCACCAAGATCTTGTATTGATGATGGGAGAGTCAGACCACTGCGCAAAGCATTCTCCAGCACATCCCAAATATTCTCAATGGGGTTAAGGTCTGGACTCTGCGGTGGCCAATCCATATGTGAAAATTATGTCTCATGCTCCCTGAACTACTCTTTCACAATTTGAGCCCGATGAATCCTTGCATTGTCATCTTGGAATATGCCCGTGCCATCAGGAAAGAAAAAATCCATTGATGGAATAACCTGGTCATTCAGTATATTCAGGTAATCAGCTGACCTCATTATTTGGGCACATAATGTTGCTGAACCTAGACCTGACCAACTACAGTAACCCCAGATCATAGCACTGCCCCCACAGGCTTGTACAGTAGGCACTAGGCATGATGGGTGCATCACTTCATCTGCCTCTCTTCTTACCCTCATGCGTTCATCACCTGATTGCTCCAGAGTCCAATCTGTATGCTCCCTATCAAATTGAAGCCTTTTTTCCAATTAGCCTCACTGATTAGTGGTTTTCTTAAGGCTGTTCATTCCCAATCCTTTAAGTTCCCTTCCCTTCGCATTGTGCATGTGGAAATGCTCTTACTTTCACTATTAAAGATAGCCCTGAGTTCTACTGTTGTTTTTATACAATTTGATTTCACCAAACATTTAAGTGATCGCCGATCGTGGTCAATCAAGATTTTTTTCTGACCACATTTTTTCCTCGAAGACGATGGTTCCCCGCTATCCTTACAGTTTTTAATAATGCGTTGGACAGTTCTTAACCCAATTTTAGTAGTTTCTGCAATCTCCTTAGATGTTTTCTCTGCTTGATGCATGCCAATGATTTGACCCGTCTCAAACAGACTAACAGCTTTTCCACAACCACGGGATGTGTCTTTCAACATGGTTGTTTAAGAAATTAGAGGCTTCTAATTGCATCAGTTGGGATTAAATAACTTGTTGCCAGTTGAAAGATAATCACCCATGCAGTAACTATCCGATAGGAGGCTCCTTGGATATTTGCTTAGTTAAATCCAGGTGGCGACTTTTTTTTGGGCCAGGCAGTGTATTTATTTCACATGCACCTACATAACTAGCAGTATCATACTGTCTATCAGAGACCTAATTAACTAAACATATACACATTTATGTCCCCATTCTTATATCTAAATAACCATCCACACATTACACACACTAAATTAGTCACTTACAAACATATACAAAACAAGCACTCACTTGCACTGATATTTAACTCAAACATACCAACATACATATATTACAAACACCAGATGAAGGAGGCAGAGGTTTATTAGTTGAAGGGGCAGTGGGTAATCAGTTGAAGGGCACGGGGGAGTTTTGGCTTGATGGGGGTAGAGGGATTATCGCTAAAGGGCCAGAGCGGCAGCCCAATTTTCCTACTAGATAAAATTGATTGTTAACTGGGCCATAGGGGTGTGACTGGTGGAGATGATGGGTCACAATCTGTACAGTCTCATCTTAGCTCAGCACTCTTTATGATTGGAAGTATAGGATTGTGGGTGGTCTCTCCTCTGAGGGTAGCAGACTGATCCTGACTCTTATAAAGTGACATTTTTCTCCCCTGGCTTTTCAATGGGGGGTTAGGATGAGTATCCCGGAGGTCCATTACCTGGTTGCTCAGGATTCTGTGGTTAAAAGGATGAACTTTCTAGAAAGGTTTTGTCCAAATTTTTTCAGGATTGATATTTTCACCAACGCAATGCATATTACTCAATCTAACCAGATTAAAAAAAAAATATTATAAAGGATGGAGCAATAGTACATCCAACCTTTTAAACGAGCAAATGTTCATCCTGGTATGACTTCTGCTTACTTTTCGGGCTGTGAGGAAGAGGATATGTACCTGCAAGCCTGGTGGTCCTGCCGCAAGCTATAGCCATAAGGGACTTGTCTGTTTGGCAAACTTTCCAGTTGCCTTAATGTGACTCTACTTCCAGACCCCTGGTTGCCTATTTTAAATAGGGATACAGGGTCCTCACTCTCCCTTAGTTAGATCAGTTCCACCCTTACAGGCCAAAGTTGATGCCAGGATATGGTATTGAAAAATTGACTGCAGCTAAAAAAAAAATCCACTGATCACTTCCTGAAAATCTGGAGTCCATGGATGGAGGCCTTTGCTCCTCAGGCCTTCTGCTTGAATCCCTGGCTAATGTAGTCCTTTGGTGAGGGTGGGAGGATTGATTGATTCTATTCTTTTCTTTCTCTCCTGTTTCTCTTTCTTCTACTCTCTCATTAATGAGCTGCCACCTCGGCTATTATAATGTTGCCAAACTCTTGACTGTCCTGCATACCAGGACTTAGTTTTATCCCTGATTATTTTGTCTTGTTTTTGTTGTCTCCTCACTGGAGTCTGTTACTCAGACGTAAGTAACTTTGTGATCTGGTTCCTATTATCTTTTTGTACCAATATGGAAAATTAAATCCCAAAGAAACCCACAAATACAAACATAAACTATCACAGCAACACACAATGGTTATTCACTAAACAGTGCATTCTGGTGCATTAAAAGCGGAATATCAAAAACTAAACAGAAATAACCAATTGACACAAAAAACAGAAGAAGGGCTGCGCCAAGAGGTAGGTATTAATAATAAAAGTAGTAATAATAGTATATACAATAGTCCTAAGACAATATAATTAGCATAGTCTCACTAACTCAGTGGGACTAAAGTTCTAATAAAATAACCAAAAAGATGAAATAAAAGCCAAAAACAAAGTCTCACACAGAGGTAAATGTCTTTATGGAGTGCTGGATTTTGGGTGTAGTGTCCTCAATTGCTTAAGTTGTTCAGCCTCCTTGCTCGTATGTAAAACAAGAATGGAAAAAGCCAATGGTGCAATATGTACTGACAAGTGAAGATAAGATAAATGGATAAGTAAGTTCAACTCACATTTAAAAGAGCTATATCCAGCTTGGGTGTGAAGAGCATACAGCGGTATATTCCCCGCTTAACGGATGTGTGATAGGAGTCCTCCAGAGGGGGATAAACATAAGTAAAATTGTACTCATATATATTTTTTACTAGCCACTCTGCCACTTTGAGTGATTTACCTGCAAAGTATCAATTTACAACACAACTTCGTTACTAGTTTGTGTTGAATTGAGCTGGATTATATTTCTCAGTATTTTTCCATATCTATAGGTTAAACAGTCTGGTGTATTTTAGACACTTGGTGTTTAGTTTTCTAATATATTTTACTATTAATAAAACTTTATTATTTTTTTGTACCTTGTCTGAGATACAGTCTTTCTTGCAAGTTTTTATATAGTGCTCTACTGGGGGTACTGGTTTTGACGGGATTTGCTCTCTGTTTAGGGATGCTCCTCCCTCATTTCCTTATTTTTTGTATCTTCTGTACTCACAAGTGGAATGCCCTATGGAATCAGCGTGTAATTCAAAAGATGATTGGCACAATCTTGTAACCAAAAAAAACTTTTATTAAGAAAATGACACAATTAAAATAGCCATAACGTGTTTCGCCACTAGGGCTTTTTCAAATGGGATAAAATTTCAAACCTGGCTATTCTGAGTATATATTGGGATGTAATTGCTTAAAATTGACACCAAAAAGTAAACCACAGAGTTCTGCAGCCAATAGGATACAAGAATATACAAACAGAAAAAGTAATGAGGAGAGCTCCTCGTATTGCCGGGGTGCTCCACCTCACCACTACTACCCCTTGTTAGATATCCAATAGTACTAGCTTAAAAACTGACAATCTTTATTGAAACAAATAAATCTCCAACATACTCACAAAAATGAACAGCACACACCCTCATACACCCTAAATAGTGAAAAATTAAAACAAAGACTAGAGACTGTACACCTAACTGGTAAAGTATTCAAGCGTTTTCCTTGTATAAACAGATAAGTCACAGTATATCAAAACAGTGCAGTTCAGTTCAAATATAGCTACCTGCCCTTGAGAAAGGCGGTTATACCGCCGAAACGCGCGTTGGGCGATCTGTGCAGGACGACCTGTACTCATATCACCAATTATTATCTAGCTATGACCTAACGTCTCTGGTCGTGGCTTTTACTGACTGAGACTACAGCTAGCAGGATACTCCCTAAAGAGATCTTTAACTTTATGCTATATCACAGGGATTTTGACATATGTTAATGTAATGACTGAGTCTGTTTTTTCTATAATGGACTCTGTTTAGACAGCACTTTCTTTAACCAATTTGTTTCCTCTATCTCTCATCTCCCTATCCTTTCGATTTAACTCCTGCTAGACTAAATATAAGCAGGTTTTTCTCCTCATTGCTGGAGGTCAATGTTCGATTAGGGATCTGTTGGAAGGGTTTTTTTTTGTTGAGTTTATGTTATTTATTTATTTATTTTTCCCTACTTTTGATCCATATAAAAGGGAGATCTCCTGCCATATGTTGCAGTTAACTATTAACAGGCTGAATCTCCTTGGTATATATCTTTTGATCCACACAAAAAGGAGATCTCCTGCTACATATTGCAGTTAACTATTAACAGGCTGGATTTCCTTGGTATACAACTTTTTGTCAGTGTGCTCAATTGTCTCACTTAATTATACAAGAGCGGTACTGCTCTGATACACTGTGACATATTTGAACTGAACTGCACTGTTTTGATATACTGTGACTTATCTGTTTATACAAGGAAAACGCTTGAATACTTTACCAGTTAGGTGTACAGTCTCTAGTCTTTGTTTTAATTTTTCACTATTTAGGGTGTATGAGGGTGTGTGTTGTTCATTTTTGTGAGTATGTTGGAGATTTATTTGTTTCAATAAAGATTGTCAGTTTTTAAGCTAGTAATATTGGATATCTAACAAGGGGTAGTAGTGGTGAGGTGGAGCACCCCGGCAATACGAGGAGCTCTCCTCATTACTTTTTCTGTTTGTTCCATATATTTAGGGTTATGCCCTTCACTACCCCTGTAACCCTACTACTTCCCGCCAGAGTTCTCTCTGGCTGGTAGTTTTTATTTTGTCTACAAGAATATACATACATAGTTAAAACATGAAAGAAAGGCATACTGAAGGGATAACCAAGGCCTCGATTTACTAAGCTTTCCAGATCATTCAATGTGATTTATCTATATAAATTCCCATATACTTAGCGGTAACTTCTGAAGATAAATAATTTGGAAGGCTATTCTAACAGTATCGAATCATTTGAAAAGCTTATTAAATCGAGGCCCGAGATGGAAAAATAGTTGCATTAGATCATTTAGAATTCTGCTATAATTACTAATTGTGTAACTAGATTTTTGTTTTAATTCACTGCAATTCATTGATAAACACTAAACTGTCTAATTATTTTTCCTACTCTGAGTAGAGGGGATTACATTTAGAGTTCTCTAGACACTCTTGTCCCTGGAAAACCAATGATAGTGCAACAGGTACAGTACAGGATATATTATGAGCATTCTATAACCTTTCTAATATACCATTGTATTCCTTGCCCAGACCTCCATTGTGCATCATGTGGGGATTCAGGGGAATCTGAGCTTACAGTCTATTTACTCATGTGGAAGTATTTTATTACTCTGATTGTGGACCCTATCATTTAGTGAATCAGACAAGATCTATACAAGCCTTAGCAGCTGGAGAGGAGGGAGGTAGTGAAATTATCGCTGGAAAATCTGAACCTTATCGTGTATTATTTATAGAGTGGTAACTATAATTCTACACGTTAAGGATTACAGGATTTGCACGTCTGTTAAGGTTTTTTCCTCAGGCACGTGAAATAATTTCAGTTATGAAAACACTGTTAAAAAAAATAGAAAAAGGAGAGAAATCACATAAACACATTTTTCTTTTACACATTTACAACCGCTTGCTGTAATTCTAATGAAACTGATTACATTATTCATAATTGCAGCTTATTTTTCTGTAGCTAGACTTCAGAAAACAATTCTTGCCCCATGCTTGATTTAAGTTAAAAACAATATACACCTTCAGACGTAAAACTGGGTCATTATTATAAAATTGCACCGTATATGGAACACACGTGTTCTACACATAAATAATCCTTGAGCTAGAATTTATTCATTAAACATAAAGTTGTGAAGAATAGACAACAGAAATGCACAACATGGAGAAAGAGTTGAGTTTTAGAATTCTTAAAGACAGGGGCGGACTGACCACTCGGGCAATTCGGTCACTGACCGAGGGCCCGTGGCAGTCAGGGGCCCGGATGCATAGACAGGTCCTTGGATCTCCCATCTAGCCCAGCATTAGTTCTTGTGCCTGCCTGTGGGGAGTCTGCAACTATCGCAAAATATCACCTCCTAACTACCTCCGCAGTGTGAGACCTGGCAGCACGCGTGTTCCCCCTCTCAGGGCTCCTCACTCTCCCAGCGCTGTGCAGGCACTCTGTGTTGAGCGAGAGGAGGGGAAAGCATGTGACATCACATCCTCTGCTCTCATTCCACACATGCAGAGCAGCCTTAACACAGCTACAAGAGGAGCAGCACATGGGAGACAGAGAGAGGGAGAGCTGAATGCATGCAGCCAGCCAAGAGGATACAGACACAAAAGGTGGGTTGGGGTGAAATAGGACATAGATATGTGGGTCTGTGGGTGTAAATAGGGTGAGGTGGGACATAGATATGTGGGTCTGTGGGTGTAAATAGGGTGAGGTGGGACATAGATATGTGGGTCTGTGGGTGTAAATAGGGTGAGGTGGGACATAGATATGTGGGTCTGTGGGTGTAAATAGGGTGAGGTGGGACATAGATATGTGGGTCTGTGGGTGTAAATAGGGTGGCATAGGACATAGATATGTGGTTCTGTGGGTGTAAATAGGGTGAGTGTAGCGGTACTTACCTTATCCGGGGGCCGGACGCGGTCCTCTCTTCAAGCCGCGCGCGGTCCTGCGGCTGCACGAGCCGCGCGCGGCTCGTCCGACTGTTCAGACAGGAAGGCGGGCAGTGACCGCGAGAAGCGGTCACGTGTCCCGCCTGCAGCTAAGAGCGCGCCGCGAATCTCGGGCGCGCTCTTAAAGAGACAGTGGGAGCCTAAATTGCAAAAAGGCTCCCATTGGCTCCTGTCATGCCAATCACCCCATACACTTACCTGTTGGGGGAGTGGAAGTGACAGGAGCCAATCACATTAGTTTGAAGGCTACTTATACTTACCCTTTTCCCTTAGTTCCTTGCCCTATCGTGGTTTCTGCTACAGTTCCCTTTAGTGCTTGTTGTGTTCAGTTGTGTTTCTCCGTATTTGACCTTGGCTTTGTATTCTGACTTCGTTTTCGCTTTATCCTATTCTGTACTGTTTGCCGGCTTGCTGATTCCTGTGTACCAGTCCCCGGCTAGTTTTCGTTTACGCTGTCTCTTTGTGCCCTTGACCTCGGATCGTTCCTGACTCTGTCTTATCCTATTACGTCGAGTCCGGCCACTCTAAGGTCCGGTAGACGCATCTCTCCTCTGTACTGTCTTCTGTTAGGCTGGATCCTGCGTGTAGGGGTATATACTCGTTACACTACGATAGGGCCATGGACCCCGCAGATTTAGCTCAACAGATGGCGACCCATGAGGCTAGATTTGTAGAGCAGGATCACCGTATGGATCAAATAGCTCAGGCTCTCCAGACGCTCTTAACTAGAACCATTCCAGCAACCGCACCTAACCCTCCTGCACCCCTGCTTCCTGAAGTATCGACTATGCCTAACGCTACAGCACATTTAACGCCTCCTCCTAGGTACGGAGGGGATTCTAAGACATGCAGAGGGTTCATTAACCAAATAGAGTTTCATTTTGAAATCCACGTTCATTTCCCACAGAGAGGTCTAAAGTTGGATTCTTTATGCACCAACTTACCGACAAAGCACTTGAATGGGCAAACCCTATTTGGGAGGCTAATGGACCTATGGTGCATAACTTTCACAGTTTCCTAACAGCTTTTCGCAGAACTTTTGATACTATGAAAAGGTCTAAGAATGCCGCTAGAGCATTAATGAGGGTTAAACAGGGTTCTAGGTCTGTGGCTGATTACGCTATACAGTTTCGTACCCTTGCCTCACAGGTCGATTGGACCAATAATGGGTTAACTACGGCCTTCATGGAAGGTTTATCAGACTCTATATTGGATGAGGTAGCAGCTAAGGAGCTTCCTATTGCCTTAGAGGACCTTATTGACTACCTCATCGATATAGATAATAGGATTCGTGACAGGCTCTATACTAAGAACAGGAATAGACGTTTTGTTACACCTATTCAACCCAGAGTTAATATACCGGAGAGTGTTAAAGTACCTGAAGAGGAACCTATGCAATTAGGGGTTGCCAAACTCTCAGATACTGAGAAATTACATAGGAGAAGGGAGGGACTCTGCCTATATTGTGGTAAGAGAGACCATATGGTAAAGGAGTGTCCTCTGCTCCCGGAAAACTCTCGCACCTAAGACCTTATAGGGGACTGGCCTTGGGTGTGATTTCTAAGTCTCCTACATTGCCTCCTAACCGATTGCTTCTCCCTGTTTCTTTACATATGGGAGAGAGTTGTATAGTTGAAAACATAGACGCCCTGGTTGATTCTGGGGCAGCCGAGAACTTTATAGACTCTGGTTTTGTAAAGAGAAACAATATTCCCATCAGAGAGAAGGAGATACCCTTGGCCGTTGAGGCCATAGATGGTAGACCATTGATATCTCCTGTTGTTACTCACGAGACTGCACCGCTACACATGTACACAGGGGTTCTACACTATGAAACCATTCGGTTCCAGGTCATCACCTCTCCCTCTTCACAGTTGGTGTTAGGGTATCCATGGTTACGTGCCCACAATCCCATTTTTGACTGGGAGACAGGGCAGATAAAATCATGGAGTGAAGCCTGCCATGAGTCATGTACTATTGAAGTCACGCCTGTGAATTCTATTAACGTTCCTACTGTTCCTCCTTTATCTACGACAATACCCTCTCAGTATTTAACTTTAAAGACTGTCTTTGATAAAAGAGAAGCTGACAAATTACCGCCTCACAGACCCTACGATTGTGCTATTGATTTGTTGCCTGGTACTATACCTCCTAAGGGCAGGGTGTACCCCCTATCGGTTCAAGAAAACCGTGTCATGGAGGAATACATTAAAGAGTCATTAGACAAGGGATTTATTAGAAGATCCTCTTCTCCGGCTGGAGCGGGGTTCTTCTTTGTATCAAAGAAAGAAGGTGATTTAAGACCTTGCATTGATTATAGAGGTCTTAACAAGATCACCATCAAAAATGCTTACCCTATACCTCTAATAACAGAATTGTTTGACAGGCTCAAACATGCTACGGTATTCACCAAATTAGATCTTAGGGGAGCATACAATTTGATACGTATTAAAAAGGACCACGAATGGAAGACAGCCTTTAACACTCGGTCAGGTCATTATGAGTATACCGTCATGCCATTTGGGCTTTGCAATGCCCCAGCAGTGTTCCAAGAATTTATTAATGATGTCTTAAGGGACTTTATTCATTCATTTGTTATTGTGTACTTGGATGACATTTTAATATATTCTACAGACATTCACACTCATCACAGACATGTTACGACAGTTCTGAAGACCCTTCTTGCTAATGGTCTTTATTGCAAATTAGAAAAATGTCTATTCGACCAGTCCGAGGTCCAGTTTCTAGGGTATTTGATTTCCGCCGAGGGTTTTCGGATGGATCCCCAGAAGCTCGCTGCAGTCATAGAATGGCCTCTGCCGCAAGGTCTGAAAGCCATCCAGCGTTTTCTGGGTTTCTCTAATTATTATAGACGTTTTATCAAAGGTTTTTCGTCTATAGTAGCGCCTATTACTCGTATGACTAAAAAGGATGGCAATACACGTGTCTGGTCTACTGAGGCACTTCAGGCTTTTGACTTTCTTAAAACTACGTTCGCCTCTGCCCCTATTTTACAGCATCCTGTCCCCTCATTGCCATATATACTTGAGGTTGATGCTTCCGATATAGGGGTAGGTGCTGTCTTATCCCAAAGAGAGTCTCCTGACAAGCCATTGCATCCTTGTGGCTTCTTTTCTAAACAAATGTCCAAGGCAGAGAGGAATTATGATGTGGGTAATCGCGAACTCCTTGCTATCATTTTAGCACTCAAAGAATGGAGACATTTGCTAGAAGGAACTAAGGATCCTATTCTCATATTTACAGATCATAAGAACCTATCCTACCTTAGCGAAGCTAAAAGATTGTCTTCACGGCAGGCTAGGTGGTCACTGTTCTTGTCTCATTTTAATTATATAATCACCTATAGGCCAGGTGACCGGAACACCAAAGCGGACGCTCTGTCCAGACAATTCGAGACTATTGACAAACAGGAGATTGATGTCACTCCTGTCATTCCCCCAGACAGGATAATAGCAACTACTATATTGTCTATTTCCTCGTCCCTCTTGCAGGCCATACAAGCGAAACAAGGCATGGCACCCAGCGAGAGGCCTAATGATAAATTGTTCGTTGACATTCCCGAGAGACGGGATATTCTGTCACTTTATCACGATACTAAGACTGCTGGACATCCTGGTATTTCCAAAACAGTGTCAGCCGTTTCTCGGTATTTCTGGTGGGATACCTTACGTAAGGATGTTACTGACTATATAAGTGCTTGTACTACTTGTGCATGTATGAAAACTTCTCGTAGAGTTCCTTGTGGGCTGTTGCACCCGTTGCCCGTTCCCGAGAGACCTTGGTCTAATCTATCAATGGATTTTATTGTTGAATTACCCCCTTCGAATGGTAACACAGTCATCCTAATGATAGTAGATCGGTTTTCCAAAATGGCTCACTTTGTGTCTCTTCGCAAGTTGCCCACTTCCAAGGAATTGGCTCTTATCTTCGCTAGAGAAGTGTTTCGATTACATGGTATTCCCTTATCTATTGTATCCGATAGGGGTAGCCAATTTGTTTCCAGGTTCTGGAAAGCCTTTTGTTCGGAGATGGGTATTTCCCTCTCATTTTCTTCCGCTTACCATCCCCAGTCTAATGGAGCTGCTGAACGTGCCAACCAGTCTCTTGAGCAGTACCTCCGTTGTTTTGTGTCTCACCATCAGGACAATTGGTCTGACCTGCTTCCTTGGGCTGAATTTGCTCGGAATAATGCCACTCATGATTCTTCCGGCAAAAGCCCTTTTTACGTTGTCTATGGCCAGCATCCCGTTGTTCTTCCGGCTGCATTCTCCTCACAGGGCATGCCAGTTCTGGATGAGCATTTGGCTGGTTTGCGTAATACTTGGGAGCAGGTTCAGCGTTCTTTGGTGGACTCTGCTGCCCGCCAGAAGGCTCAGGCTGACAAGCATCGCAGAGCGGCTCCTTCCTATGTTGTGGGGGACAGGGTTTTGCTTTCCACACGGAATATTCGCCTCCGGGTGCCTTCTATGAAATTGGCTCCCCGCTTCATTGGTCCTTATCGCATTATACATAAGGTTAATCCCGTTTCTTATGCCTTGGGTCTGCCTAAGAATCTGCGTATACCCAATGTATTTCACACCTCTTTGTTGAAGCCTTACGTACGCAACCGCTATACCCGGCATACTCCCCCTCCCCCTCCTGTCTCTGTGGAGGGTCATGAGGAGTTCGAAGTATCTGCTGTTATTGACTCTCGTTTTCTCAGGGGTCGGCTTCAGTACTTGGTACATTGGAAGGGTTATGGGCCTGAGGAGCGCAGTTGGATTTCTGCGGATGCTGTTCATGCTCCCCGCCTTGTACGTTCTTTCCATTCGCGTTTTCCTGCCAGGCCTGGTCCTGCCCGCCCGGAGGGCGTGTCCTCAGGGGGGGGTACTGTAGCGGTACTTACCTTATCCGGGGGCCGGACGCGGTCCTCTCTTCAAGCCGCGCGCGGTCCTGCGGCTGCACGAGCCGCGCGCGGCTCGTCCGACTGTTCAGACAGGAAGGCGGGCAGTGACCGCGAGAAGCGGTCACGTGTCCCGCCTGCAGCTAAGAGCGCGCCGCGAATCTCGGGCGCGCTCTTAAAGAGACAGTGGGAGCCTAAATTGCAAAAAGGCTCCCATTGGCTCCTGTCATGCCAATCACCCCATACACTTACCTGTTGGGGGAGTGGAAGTGACAGGAGCCAATCACATTAGTTTGAAGGCTACTTATACTTACCCTTTTCCCTTAGTTCCTTGCCCTATCGTGGTTTCTGCTACAGTTCCCTTTAGTGCTTGTTGTGTTCAGTTGTGTTTCTCCGTATTTGACCTTGGCTTTGTATTCTGACTTCGTTTTCGCTTTATCCTATTCTGTACTGTTTGCCGGCTTGCTGATTCCTGTGTACCAGTCCCCGGCTAGTTTTCGTTTACGCTGTCTCTTTGTGCCCTTGACCTCGGATCGTTCCTGACTCTGTCTTATCCTATTACGTCGAGTCCGGCCACTCTAAGGTCCGGTAGACGCATCTCTCCTCTGTACTGTCTTCTGTTAGGCTGGATCCTGCGTGTAGGGGTATATACTCGTTACAGTGAGGTGGGACATAGATACGTGGGTCTGTGGGTGTAAATAGGGTGGCATAGGACATAGATATGTGGGTCTGTGGGTGTAAATAGGGTGAGGTGGGAGAGATAAATGTGGGTCTGTGGGTGTAAATAGGGTGAGGTGGGAGAGATAAATGTGGGTGTAAATAGGGTGAGGTAGGAGAGATAAATGTGGGTCTGTGGGTGTAGATAGGATGAGGTGGGAGAGATAAATGTGGATTTAAATAGGGTGAGGTAGGAGAGATAAATGTGGGTCTGTGGTGTAAATAGGGTGAGGTGGGGCATAGATATGTGGGTCTGTGGGTGTAAATAGGGTGAGGTAGGAGAGAGAAATGTGGGTCTGTGGGTGTAAATAGGGTGAGGTGGGACATAAATAGGTTGAGGTGGGAGAGAGAAAGGTGGGTCTGTGGGTGTAAATAGGGTGAGGTAGGAGAGAGAAATGTGGGTCTGTGGGTGTACAATTGGGATGAGTGTAAGGTGTCAGAAAAAAAGAGAGGAGAGACAGATCACACATTAGGGAAGATAGAGAGTCAGAGACACATAATGAATATAAAATCGTATTTAAAAGAAAGAAATTGCATGCAAACACACCACTGAAGTCATGCACATGGTGACACACTGCTTATTTGTTTTTACAGACTGATAATCTACAGGCATATAGTTTTGCATTCACACACATACTGACACTCCTCACAAATAGAGTACTACAGTCACACACTGATACTGACTGCTCAAATAAATACATGAACATTCTGAACATTAATACACACAAACATTCACACAATCCTCTTAATTTACACACACAGCTTCTTCCACACAAATACATTTGAGATCCCTACATATACATAGACACAAACACTACACACAAGTGCACCCACTCCACACTGACACTTCATAGAAATATACTCCTGCATTCACACAACTAATTTGAATACTAATATACCCCTGCATCCACGTGCCATAATTCCCTATGAATCATGGCTGTCAAACTTGGGGAGCCGCATGCGGCCCACAACTAATATGTTTGCAGCCCGCGGCGAGGTTGTGCTGAGTGTAAGCTCTCCCTGCTCAGCTTCCCGCAGTGACGCCGGGAGCCGGAATGTGACGTCACATTCCAGCTCCCGGCATCACTCTGCGGCGCGCGAGGGAGCTGAGCAGGGAGAGCTCAATATCAATGCTCACTTGCTGCCTGTTTGCCCCCCGCTTGCCTGAATGTACACCTGCCCAGAAGTCCCACTAGACCCCAGGTAGGAAATCCACCCAGCTCTCCCAAAGTTAGGGGGCTATAATAATAATATAATAATAATAAAATAATAAAAAGTGTTGGGGGGAAATGTGTGTATGGGTGTATGGCTGCCTATTTGTGTGTGGCTGTGTGTATTCCTGTCTGTGCGTGTGCATGGCTGTCTGTGTGTATGTGTATATGGCTGTCTGTCTGTGTGTATTGCTGTATGTGTGTGTATTGCTGTATATATGGCTGTCTGTGAGTGTATATATGGATGTGTGTGTGTCTCTGTCAGTGTGTCTGTGAGGAAGCCTGTGTGTCTGAGTGATTGTGTGTGTCTGTCAGTGAATGTGTGTGTCTGTGAGTGCATTTGTGTGTTTGAGTGATTCTGTGTGTCTGTGTATGTCTGTTAGTGAGTGTGTCTCAGTGAGATTGAGTGAGAACAGGGGCAGGGGTAGACAGAGGGACTAGGATTTAGTAGACAAAGGTAGACTGGGATTTAGTAGACGAGGGGGTACTGGGATTTAGTAGACAAGGGTGTACTGGGATTTAGTAGACGAGGGGGTACTAAGGTTTAGTAGACGAGGGGGGGACTGGGATTTAGTAGAGGGGATCGCTGTTTGTTTTTTTAATAGTGTACTTTTCAAAATAAACCTACGTTTTTATGAAAATGTACATTTTTGTTTTTTAGCGGCCCACTTAAACTTAAACCTTGTTTATTTGGCCCTTGCTAGCCTTTTAGTTTGACATGCTTGCTATAAATAAACTCTTGAATTCACAGATATGTTTTACATTCTAATAAACTTCCTGTTTTCATACACAAACACTACATGCTCCTGCATTTTATACTTTCTGGGTTTCACATATATCAGCATTACACAAATACATACTTTGACTCATACAATTGTACTTTGAGACTACATAAATATTCTTGCAGTAGACATAATTCATCCCTCCATTTACACACAGTTTTTCAGTAAACTCAAATATATCCTTGAAATCACACCTATTGATATTCTACAAACACACATGCATTCATACTGGCACAATAAACAGAAACGACCATTCACAATGATTTTAAATGCTCAATGCAAACATGCATTGATAATCATATGCATCAAAAGTAATACACAACATTATATGAAAGTTATATTTAAAATTAATCAAATACATATGTATTGGCTTTCAGGACCTAATTTTGCCCGGGGGCCCAAATGGCTGTCAGTCCGTCCCTGCTTAAAGATCAGCTATTTTGGCCTCAAATTTGCAGTTTCCTGGTCAATTCTCCACAACCCCCACTATCATGAATAAACCTCAGTGTTATAATTATCTAATAAGTGTGTCTATTGAATAATCAATAGTAATAGCAGGACTCTGTGGAGATAGTTATTAAGGCAATATGAGTTCACAAAATAGCAATATTGTGTAACAAATGTCTCAGCTTTTTGTATCTTTTCTTCCCATATGTGGGCAAGAAAAATGAAACAATAGCTGAATTTTTCCCACATATGGGAAGAAAAGATACAAAAAGCTGAGACATTTGTTACACAATATTGCTATTTTGTGAACTCATATTGCCTTAATAACTATCTCCACAGAGTCCTGCTATTACTATTGATTATTCAATAGACACACTTACTATTTACACTTTAACCTCAGGTGGCGGTTATTCTCGCAGTGATTCAGTGGTTATGGTACACATATCCGGTCTCATCGTTTAAAATTTGAGAGTTATTCACCAGTGTAAGCTGGAGTTTATCTATTAAGTTACTTTTGAAAATTTATAATTATCTAAGCCTCAAATTTTGAGTTGGGCCTGATAGCAGTTGGACTTGAACAGGATAGCACTTCCAGAACATCGTAAAATAAAATTGAACTTTTATTTGTTGTGTCAGTTGTGTTGACAAACCATATCCTCATGTCTTCAATCATCTGGCTCCCTAGTGTCAGTGCAGTAATGTGGATATTCTGCAGGTTTGCTCTAATCAGAGGATGATGACCTTGTTGATGTAGGATTTAATACAGAATGAGTGTTTTCTCTGTGTGGGAGCTAGTGTAGCTGATCAATATGTTGCCCAGGATTCCTGCCACGCTAGTTGAATCAGCAGGAAACTGAGACATTGCAACTAGGTTTAAGCCAGGAGGAATGACAGTGGAAGGTAGATGATCAATCAATGAAGTTAAAATTGGTCATAGATTGGAGGACGTATGATGATTGACTCAACGATGGCTAACCTTAATTGAAATTATTAATTGAAATAAAGCTAGTACCCAAAGTACTGCTCCAAACTCTTCGTGGTTTACGGATACCGAGCTTTGCTAGGTATTTTAGGATCAGAAGACTTGGATACACGATCAGTTTGCTGTGGAAATAGGAATTTATCAACATGGAAGGGGAAACTGTGCAACAGTAAGTGCATGATGTCACTTGGGAATATATGTGTTGATGGCTCATCTTAGAAATTACAGCCTGTGTGCTAGTCCTTTCTACACATCTGTGTTTGTCACCATAGACAAAGCTATGTTTAAGGACCCGTGAGAGTTGGAGGATGCACAGCTTTACCGCACAGCTTTATGCAGTTACAGGTTAACAGAGCAGTTTACACCAATGCACCCCACTGTGTAATGACATGTGCTTTTATGGCCAAGTTGTAATGATACTGTACTTTTGTGGATTGAGTATCATTGCAGCTTCACCAATATGTTTTACATTGCAGGACTAAGTAGCACTAGGACACAGCACCTAGACCACTTCTAAGAGCTGAAATAGCCTTCCTCTGTATTCATCCATAGTTACATAATGTCTGATTGTACTATGGCAAAGTAGCATTAGTTATGCTTTCTCCCAACATTGACCTTAACGACTGTGCACCTTCAGCTTCTCAATACTATGTATGGCTACTTGTCTCTCAAATAAAAAATAGCAAGCAATGTTTAAAATTGTATTTAAAAAAAAAATAAAGAGCATAAATTATGGAAAGTAACACACGTTTATTGCTGAGATGATGCTGGTTAATGATACTTGTGCCTGAGCTGTCTGAGATGTGTGGCTTCCAGTAAAGGTTCAGCAGTAGGTACTCACTGCTCCCACCTGCTGTTCAGACATAGCTTGGTGACAGCAAGGTGAGCATGTGTTGGAGACAAAAAATAAATAAATGAAAAAATAGAAATAAGGGGAAAAGGGAAATGGAAACCAAGCATGGAAATATGTAGGATTACTAAAGCCTTTGAACGTCGCTGGCTGGTTGTTCTGGTTCATTCATACAGATGTTTATAAATTGAGATCCAGTATAAAGTTTCTTACTTTTTAAAAATAGTCTAAAACTGATTGGTGGAGCTGTCACCTCTGCCTCCAATTATAACAAAAAAAAAGCAGATTTCTAGTGGAACTGACACTTTTATAAATTATCAAAAAAATAAAGACTCATAAAGTGTGACAGTAGTCACCATCACTGGTGGTGAAAGACAGGCACATTATGTAGGTCCCTGGATTATTCTTATGTTTTAGTCACCCTGTGCCATTATAGGTGCAGTGTGTATAATGTATTGTTAAATGTTTTGTGTACTCTCATGCCCTGCTGTTGCTTTCAACCAACTAGATGGAACCTGTTCAGCACCATCTGTTGGTTGTTAGGATCCTGAAACAGCTATATACACTACCTTAATAGCAAGGCTTGTTAATTTGCTTATTCAGGTAGATTTGCATATTAGGATATCTGCAGGCAGGGGAGATACTTCTTGTTAGTTATTTTCCCCATAAGATTTAATGATTTGTATTTTATTATGTTTGTCACAGTACGTTTAATGTAATGTGCATATGGGCTAGTCCTGAGAAAAAAAAAAATAAAGCTGTGTGTTAGTTCCATTGGGAACTGTGTGCCCTGTTTGGCGTATTTGGGGATCCCAGTAGCAGAGTCTTTGTAAAGGCAGTAGCTGGTCACAGTGCAGGCAGAGGTGGGAACAAGTGCCTAGGAAAGGAACTGAAGAGGCAATGTGGACGATACCTGCCTGGAAGGAGAGAGCTGCATCCTGGTTCGGTGGAAGAGTTCTTGAGAGATGCCAATTCAAGCTTTGGTGAATGGATCTGAAGTGCTCCAGAGTCCCCTGTGGTAGCGAGGAAACAAACGGAGTATGGGAGCTCTGTCACATAAAGCAATTCAGCAAGTGGAGTATTCCTTCAACTGAGATTAAACTCTTTTATATTAAGTATACCCACACACTATATACTATAAAAAAAAAAAATATATATATATATAAAACTGAATGAGGTGGTTAGTTTGGGTAGGATTGGATGGTACAGTGCTACGGAATTTGCTGGCGCTATATAAATAAATTAATAATAATGGTAAAGGTGTCTAAGTAGGTGAGTGGATGATAAGTGTGAGACACAGTTGTAAAAAGTTGGTGTATATGTGGCGGCTGCTTGTATGGTTTGGGGTGATAGAGACTGTTATGTGAGAGTTGGGGAAATGGGGCTTTTGAGTTCGTGTTGTGGGGATGGGGCTATAGTGTGTGTTGGGGGGATGGTAATGGCAGTTGTACGGTGGGAGGCTGTTTTATACATTGGGGACTGATGTTATACATATATTAAGCTTGCACTCTTGAATAATTACGGCTGATGCCCGGTGCTGGCCAGGCAAAGAAGTACATAAATCCAAAGTATGACCGCACTCCAAGGCCTTTATCCAAAAGTTAAAACTTAACTTTGAATACATAATATAAAAACACTAATTGCCATTTCAGCTCCCACCTAGAGCTTTCATAAGGATGACAAGAAAAACACAAATGACAAAGATACAAATATATAGTGTGCAAAATCATTAAATATCATTTACTCGGTATAGGGGACATCTATTACTGCCACGTATTGTCTCTCAATTAGCTGTAGAAACCTTGACTTAGAGCTAAAATTTTAACATTGTTGCTTTGTAATAATACACTTGTAATTACGCTTGGTATTTGATACATTTATTTGTAGCTGAGATAGTGCTGTTTTGATCTATTTAAGACTTGTGCTATATTTTTCAAGCATTATTGTATCCACTATGGTTTTAAAAATGAATCTTAAAAATGAATCACAACCTGTTCTTGTGTTCCCATTGTCAGCACGCGAGTTGGGAGCTTATTGCTCACTCAGCCACAGCCATTGTGGTTTTGGCTGCAGATGTTTGCTCAAATAGTTGGTTTGGCATAGCGGCCGATACTCGGCAGCAGCATGCGCTCCAATTGTTGCCTGCCGTCCTGAGGCCATGAGAAATCCAGCTCTCTACATAAATTGTCATTTAAAATGATAAAAATATGTACAAATGGGAATATTTTATAAAATTATATATATTTTGTTTTATATTTTAAAAAAGTATATTGTGATCCAATATGGAGCCTTTTCATCCTATTAGGAGGGATCCATAGTAGTATCACTGCAGCCTTCAGAGTATACAGTGCTAATAGTGCCATATTTGATCAAATCTAAGCATAAGGCCAAGAAACACACGTGTTCCTACTCTGCACTTCAGCTGAGCTCTATGACAGTTCTCTGTGTGTCTGATCTCACACAGTGATCAGACACCTGTTCCAATACTGAGACAGATGTCTGTATGACCAGGCACAAAGGGGGTTACTTAGAGACTCTGTACCCCCCAGGATAACCTCAGCACCAGGCATCATCTGTAATGATGTCATGGTGACGTGAGTGAAAGCATTAATGTGGACGTGTTATTTTAATATGGATGTTACATTGCTCACTTGTCACATCTAATCGGTCAGCTTGGAGCCATTAAATCTGGCTCCACGGAGGGGATACCATGTGATTAATACCTGAATCATCTCAGTGTGAGCAGAGATTTATCCCTGCTTGCACCAAAATGCCACTATATTCCAGGCCATTTAAATTATGCTAAAGTGTCGGAAAGTCATACGGACATTAATAAGTTAAAAATTTTGCAAATAACATAACAATCAAGCTCAGTAATGACACAGCGAGGGCAGGCATTGAATTGGAATTCAAATTTCTCCTCTTCTCTGTATATTTTCTCTATGCTGAGTGACAGCACAGAGATTATAGCAATGATTGAAAGGGAGGTAAGAGTGCTTAGTTGCTGGATACAGAGGTGTGGATTTCTACATTTAATCTTATATCTCATAGCTTTCAAATACATATGTGAAAGGGACAATATACAGTAATATTCATCTCAATGGAGTGGTCTGGGTGCAGTGGTCCTGTCATTTTAAACCTGGAATGTAAAACATTATAGTTTTAGAAGAAACCGCAATGCTTACAAAACATTGTTATTTTCCACATGTTGCTTGTTACTAATGTGATGGACTCAGCTATGTTCTAAATAAGTAAAATCTTTTTAATAAAATTTTATTTGAAAAAAAATGTAATAAAATCAAGTGAAGGAATGTGTTGCATCCAACTACTGTTTACAAAGGATGATCATTAGACTCCATTCGTCAGGATGTCCTATTCACGGAGCCTGCTCACCAAGCATTACATTACAGGGGTGCTTCATTCAACTAGCATTCACATCAGCTGCATTTTAAAGGTTATTAACCCAAACTATTTAATGATTTCAATCCCCCCTGGGATACTGTTTTGAAACGTGACAGGTGGCATTGTCAATTCCCAGAGGAAGTAAAGAGAACCCATGACAATAATCACAAAAAAAATCATGTGTGCAATGCATTATATGTTTAATTTATTCTCTGGAAATGGAGAGTTTGAAAATGTCATTGAAGTAGCTCTGGGATATTTTCAAAGCAGTGCGATTTGAGTGGCTTACATTTCAGAACATATTGAGGGATAAAGTATATACAGTGTTGATGTACTCACACGACACACACTCAATCTTTGCACAAAATGTCACATATGCTATCTTAAATAGGGATTGACCGATATTGAGTTTTTAGAGCCGATCCCGATAATCTGTGAACTTTCAGGCCCTTATTCCAAGCCATATACATTCCCCTATCTGCTCTCCCTTAGATGAAACCTGTCAGCAGGAAGCCATCGAAGAAGATTGAAGTCCAACTTTATTTTGACAAAACAGGTGTTAAACTTGAGCAAAGTGCTAAGTTAGCTAAGTTGCTCCAGCTTGGCAAGTGCGTTTACCTTGATAAACATTTTCCAATGTCTTTTGCTGTGTAGTTGGTTTATATTTGTTGGAATAAACATGTGTGGTTTCAAATACCTGCTACTCGGCAGTTTGTTTTTATCACTGCTTATCTGTCCAATTGGAATTCTAATATCACAAGCGTGAACATAGGAAAAGTAATTAATCAGAGCACGGAAGGTAAACACTGGGATTTGTTGGCGATTGATCTCATGTTCTCTCTGTGTCAAGTATCTGAGCTTTCATCCTCAGACACCACTCAGCCACTTTAGTAATCTTAGATGAGGAGAGGGGTGAGGGTTATATAATGGAGAAACAAATGATATACAGGCAACTGAGTCCAGTGATATAGTCCATAAATCTAGCCCATCTATAAGAAAATAGATCAATTAATCACTACACAGAATTCTGTCTTGTTTGAAATGCACCTTAATTAATTCCTGATGACAGATTCCCTTAAGAATTTTGAGACATACTTGCCTAAACCAACAGAGGGGGTAATCGTCAGATCTGGCTGTCTACAGAATGTTTGGAAATTTCACATTATACGCACGGAAATTTGGGAAATTGTATAAATGGTACATATGGACTTATTTACTAAACTGGGAATTGTATAAAACTGACATGAGAGTTTCAAATCTTACTTCAATCATTAAGAATAGGAAATATGGATTTGTTTGAAAATTCTTCTTTTTTCTGCAATTTCGGCCTATTGTTTGCAAATTCTCAGTCAATTCTTCACAATGTTCATAATTCAGTTTCCATTTACTTCTGTTGCACTACTGAGAATGTAAACAAACCTGTGTGTAAAACCGTCCTTCCCAACTCAGAGAAAAGAGAAGGAAATGTACATAAAAGGTTCATGGCAGTCAGGCACAAGGAAGGTTTTTTTTTTTATGTTTCTGCAAGACTTCTAGTGTTACCATTTAGTCAGGCCATTTCTGAAATATGCAGCTGTCATGTTGATTGCTTAACTTTGCAGTCTGTGCATTCCTAGAACACTAGTTTGACTATTCATCTGATGGAAAATGTGTGCTGCCTGAAAAACAAGGGATTTAATATGTACATAACAGTGTGCATTGTGGGAAACTGATCACATGTACAAGTTGCAGAGAAATCATGAAGTAAATCAGGGCTTTCAAACCTTAGGTAATCCGAGGGCCACATTAAAAAACAAGACTTATCCAAAGGCTGCATGCAACGTTATAAAGTCATTAGTACTACCTCATTATTTCATACCTTAGTAGTTATTAAGTCTACTTATATAAGTGTAGCAGCCATATGAGATAAAATCTATTTAGTATATAGAGAAACTGTCACTTTGGAGATAATAGCCAAATGCTGTGTTGGCATCTCATGTAAAATTGGGAAGTAGTGTCTAAAGGGGATGTAGTATGTGTGTGCAGTTTTCTATGAAGAAAGCAGTGTGTGTGAGGGGTTCAGTGTGTGTGTGAGAGGTGAAATGCGTGTGAGAGGTGCAGTGTGTGTGACGGGTGCAGTGTGTGTGACGGGTGCAGTGTGTGTGCATGAGGGGTGCAGTGTGTGTGTGTGTGAGGGGTGCAATGTGCAGTGTGTGTAAGGGGTGCACTGTGTGTGTGTGTGTGTGTGAGAGAGAGAGTGAGGTGTGTAGTATATGTCTGAGAGTTGCAATGTGTGTGAGGGGTACAGTGTGTGCGAGGAGTGCAATGTGTGTGAAGGGTGCAGTGTTTGTGTGTGTGAGAGGTGCAGTGTGTGTGTGTTTGTGAGGGGGCAGTATGTGTAAGGGGTGCATTGTGTGTGTGTGTGTTTGTGAGGGGTGCAGTGTGTGTGTTAGAGGTGCTGTGTATGTGTGAAGGTTTCTGTGTGTGTGAAGAGTGCAGTGTGTGAGGGCACCATGTATGTGTGATGGGTCCAGTGTGTGAGTGTGTGTGTGTGAGAGAGAGAGAGAGTGAGGGGTGCAGTATATGTGTGAGGGTTGCAATGTGTGTGAGGGGTACAATGTGTGTGAGGAGTGCAGTATGTGTGTGAGGGGTGCAGTATGTGTGTGTGAGGGGAGCAATGTGTGTGTGTGTGTGTGTTTGTGAGGGAACAGTGTGTGTAAGGGGTGCATTGTGTGTGTGTGTGTGTGTGTGTGTGTTTGTGAGGGGTGCAGTGTGTGTGTAAAGAGTGCAGTGTGTGAGGGCACAGTGTATGTGTGAGGAGTGTAGTGTGTGTGTGTGAGTGACAGAGAGTGAGTGAGTGACCTGATGGGCCCCCTTAGTGTGCGGGCCACTTCCCACAGCCTGGTGTATATATACGAGACTGGAAGGCTGGGCTGGATGGAGTTGCTGGTGCTTGGCCATGCTTCAAGAAGTGACTGCCTGTGTCGCCTTAGGGTAGCACTGACCCTGAGTGTATAGCAATTTCTGCAGCTCTACAATCAATCATAGGAGGCTGACTGACTACAGAAGACATGACAAAGTGAGCGCTTTGACAATAACTTTTCACACTACAAATACCCTTAACATTGCTTTCAATTTAACCCCTCCCAAAATCAAAAAATACCCTTCCTTAGTCACAAATTTAAAGGGATACTATAGGCATCCAGGAATAGGTAACCTTTGGCACTCCATATGTTAGGGTCCACATCTCCCTTGGTGCTTTGTCAGCATTATGTAAGAGCATTCTGGGAGATGTAATCCATAACATCTGGAATTTCAATTTCAATACCCCTAGTATGGATCATGACCTTTTAGTTGCACTGCTCATTTCTCTGCCATTTAGGAGTTAAATCACTTTGTTTCTGTCCTTTTGCCCTAGCCTCCCCTCCCCTGGTTATGACTGACACAGCCTGCATGAAAAATATTGTTTCATTTTCAATCAGATGTTAGCTAACTTTAGAAGTGATCATCTCCTGCTCTGGGAATTGAACTTTAATCACACACAGGGTGCTCCTGAAGGGTCTAGAAGGCTATTAACAGAGCAAAAGGGGGGGTGGGGTCAGAGTCAAACCACTGAAGCGGACAGTTGCATGACCTCAGAGCTCTGGGCTACAGCAGCGATTTTTACCCACTACCAATGGTATATCCCTAACCAATTGCACCTCAGGGGGACCCCCAGCCTCACCCGGGCCTCATGGGGTGAAAAAACAAAAAACTGAAGCCTGACAAGCCCCGATTGGGCATGAACATCGGGGAGTTATGGCGGCAGGCCCAAGGCACTCCTGGACCCAAGATGGCGTCCCTCCATGGTGGCTGCTCGGACTTCTCTGACGGGATGTCAGATGAAGCAGAGAGGGAGTACTTACCTACACCAACGATGCCCCCGCAGGCACAACCGCCGCTCACACAACTTGCAACAGTTCCCAACCTGCAACCGTTCAGCAAGCTTATGGCAGACCACCACCAGAAAATCTCAGCCCATGTGATCCGGGATGACCTGCAGGGTATAACCAGCCAGCTAGGGTTTGTGGAAGGCACATCCAGCAAAATCAAAGAGTTACAACATGCGGTTAAAGAACTGCAACAGTAGAAGCTTCTTCCTGAATGCAAGTTTGCCACGCAAGAGGACAAGAGGCGGTAGAAAAACTTGAAAATCAGGGGGGTAGCTGAGTGCATCCAAGAGGTTGAACTGCCAACAGGCAGCTCCTTGCAGCACTACTGACCCCAAAAACAGCTAAAGCGGTTCAACTAGACAGAATATTCTGCATACCAAGACCAGCCTTCTGCTCCTGGAAAACTGGTGATACAGTTCCAAAGCCTTAAAGACAAAACCGCAGTATTACCCAGAGGTCAAAAAACATACCTCTTTGAGGAGATGGACCTGTAATTTAATGCAGATCTCTCCGGGGAAACATTGGCGTGGAGAAGGTCACTGCGGATGTTTACCTCCCTATCATTGGGGCCTAGCTAACACACTGTTCGTCACCCGAGGGGAAGCAACGCACGCAATTCACATCACCAGACTCACTTTGCCCAGCCATACTTACAACTAAATCCACGCATTCCCACGGCTGGAACCTTGCACACACTGCAGAATTTGTGCCTCGACAGAGACCGGCGGATGCATACGCCGCTGTCATGACCTTAATCATACAGGGCCACGCGGACTCTTTGCCAGGACATTCCCCCACTGTTCTATATATATACAAAGAAATTAGTTAGAGAGCTCATGCTCTCAGTAGAGCACCATTAACCTGAACCACTACTACTGACATGTAGGCCCAACCCCTTCCTAGACCTACCCGACTATCCCCTGCACAGTATAGTTGGTTTATCTTATCGTTTATCCAGACCTCTGGCATTCTCTGACTTTGGCTTACCTTAGTTTACCAAATCATTAATTAACTGGGTAAATAAGCACTGCCTCGCCCTGGGAACTTTGTCAGTTCATTGACTCTGGTTCCTGTATTTGTGTTCTTGATCCAGTGTCCAGTGACGGCTCCTGGCCTTGGTTTATACTTAGAAGTATTCGAAAAAGCATTGCAAGCTGTGAAAAGTACTAAAGCAAAGGCCACTGTAGGTGGTCACATTAATCTGGAAGAAGGCCGTATGCATGCTTATGGGAGAACGTACCTCCTGCCAGAAAATGTATTCGACCTCTCAGATGAAGAGGGTAATCCTGACCTGGAAGGAAATGGTGAGTAACAAGTTCACGCCCAGAGGGCGTTCTTAAAGGGGGGGTCCTGTCATGATTCTCACCGTGACATCCAGACAGATCCAGAAGTGCTCAACAGGGGATTTGAAGTCTGGACTCTTTCTGCCTTATTCCTGCTGTCTTGCCTCTGGGCCATACTTCAGTTCTTGTTTCTGCCTAATGTTTACCATCACATTGTCTCCAGCACTGGGGGACCCGTGGCTGCTCCTGTCTATCTAGCCCACCTGAAAAGCAGCAGGAAATGCTAGCAGAATGCTTGGTTGTATAGGGAGAGGTGTTAGCAGTAGAGATGGAAGTGCTCATGCCATTATACAGAACACTGGTGAGACCTCACTTGGAGTATTGTTTTTTTTTTTTTTTTGACATTCTTTATTTAGGTTTTTGTTAATAGGAAACAAATAAACAAACATATATCAGTATAACAATGTATTGATAATGTACGCGTCGGGTGTGCTATAGGGTTATCTTGTGGGAACTGTAGGGGTACTCCCCTCTGCTCTGGCGTACTCTGTCCAGTTGGTTACAAGCTGAAGTTCTATTGAGCAGCGACTGGGACCCTGGGTCTCTTTTGAGCTATAGTATAGTAGGTTGTCTACCAGTGGTGTATACCCTCCCAATCCCCTCTTTCACTTGGAGTATTGTACGCAGTACTAGAGACCGTATCTCCAGAAGGATATTGATACTTTAGAGAGAGTTCAGAGAAAGGCTACTAAACTGGTTCATGGATTGCGGGATAAGACTTACAAGGAAAGGTTGAAGGAACTTAACATGTATAGCTTGGAGGAAAGACGAGACAGGGGTGATATGATAGAAACATTTAAATACATAAAGGGAATCAACACAGTAAAGGAGGAGACCATATTTAAAAGAAGAAAAACTACCACAACAAGAGGGCATAGTCCTAAATTAGAGGGGCAAAGGTTTAAAATGCATGGAATAGGGGTGGGGCCAAGCCAGCAAGCGGAGCAGACGCATGGAGGCTGAGCTCCTGCTGGATTCCTCGACTAGCACCGTTAACTCGCTAAAAACCGAGACATAAAACTTCCGGGATACCCTACCTATATAGAGAAGGTCCCGCTGATACGCCTGACGCTTTCCACGAGCGATTCGGTGATCGGGAACCCACGATGGCTGGCTGGGGCCTACACGCGACGGAGACAGGGAGAGACGGCCGCTCTCCCAGTCCACGAACCGGAGGAACTGACCTGCCAGCAACCTGACCCCCCCCCGACCGGCGGGGGTTATCCCGGTCCAAGCGGACACACACCTACCCGGAGAGAAGGGGAGGTGAAACCAAGCAAGCCAACGACGGTCTCAGCAGCCGACGCGCCAAACATGGCGGAAACCACGTGCCTCCCCCTCCATCAGTCCGAGCTTCAGACTAAGCTGGAGGCTATCTTCAACACCTTTTGGCTTAAACTGGCAAACCGGGCACTCCAACAAGCCTCCCTGCAAACAAGCAGGCACTCACCTGATCGGCTCCCATCTCACGCTGAGCACCGAACCTGGGATCGCACAGCGAAGATGGTCACAAGGGGAAACCGGAAAAGGCCACACACTCCAACCAAGCTCCAGGGACTAAACAGAAAGCAGCCGGCGGGACGCAACATGGAACCCTGCCAAAGGCCCACAGCATTCCTGGGACCTCCCACCCCAGGGACTAAATTGGCTTACATAACCACATCGGCACCCAGAGGCCCGAAACCATTCCGGCGCCAAAGAACCCGCCCGGCAAAGTTCCGCAGCCGACCTGACACACGGCCCCAGCTGAGAAAATCACCTGGACACAGCTCTTTACCTCGAAAGACCCACACTACCCAGGCACACAAGCAGCCCCTCACAGGGCTAGCCACTGCTTGGCGACCTGTAGCCGCCCAGGAGGTAATGGCACAAAGCTACACACAAGCTCACACAGCCGGGGGGTTCACAAGCGAGATGGCTAATGGCAGCGGAAAAAACGACCTACCGCCCCTGGGCATAGGCTGACTGGACAGTATAGGTTGCAATCGGGAAGACTACCTCCTGATCGCTGCCTGTGATGCCTCCACTGCTATAACTGTTCATGACTCCCCAAATGCCCTCTTATGATAGTTAAAATTGTGATCTCTCTTCTCCTGTTGTGCGTATTAGTACCTCGCCAGGTATTTACTCTATTGTTATAAAGCCTTATGATTATTAAAAAAAAAAAAAAAACTAAACGTAATACCTAACGTAAAGTACCACGTATAGCGTGGAAATGTTCTGCATTGTACTTTCAGTTACACTCTGTTTAGGATATTCCTTTTGGTCAATTTTGTCATTTATTATGCTGAGTTCTCATCTTTATATCTGCAACAGAAACCTTTAGTGTTCCATGGGTGTCCAAGCCTAATGCAACTAATCTTAATTTCTTGTTGTATCGGAATTACACAGAGCTGGACTCACTGTTGTGTTTATCCTACCAGCGGCAACTTACAGCATGCCTTTAAATCCCATGACCCAGTTTTGTGTCCCACTATATTTTGGTGAAGGGGACTGTCTGAATTAACGGAAGTCACACACTGCCTTCCTCTTATTATTTAGTTCTAGTTAGAAATAAAACGTTAACTGCCTGTAAAATGGAATGATGTGACCACTAACCTTATAGACAAATTGCATCTAAACTGTGTAAAACTAGACGACTGGTGACCAGTATTTTTCTTTTTTTTTTGTCTTACATCTAATAGAGTTATATTGTTTAATTACTCAACTCATGTCCTGAATGGCAGTCAGACCTGTCCAGATAGCACCCACCTCTCTTACTGATATAATCTTTGTCGATCATAAGCATTATCTAGTTTAATATAGAAAAGTGTAACCTTATATGTCACGTAATGTCTTATCTACACTGTTATCCATTAAGTGTTCCCACTTGTTTTATATACTTTTACTCTAACAATATAATTGTCTAAGCTAGTTAAAATTATAAAAAATGTGCGAATTCTCATGCCACTACCTAACGTATGTCAATACTGTAACATGCTGTTGTGGCGTCTGTTAATATCTTGTACCCACCTGCACAACACAAAATAAAGAATTTAAAAAAATGCATGGAATAGCCTTCCAGCTGAAGTGGTAGAGGTTAACATAGTAAAGGAGTTTACGCATGCGTGGGATAGGCATAAGGCTATCCTAACTATAAAATAAGGCCAGAGGCTAATAAAAGTATTTAGAAAATTGGGCAGACTAGATGGGCCGAATAGTTCTTCTCTCCGTCACATTCTATGAAGCAGATCATTAATTAACTGGGTAAATAAGCACTGCCTCACCCTGGAAACTTTGTCAGTTCATCGACTCTGGTTCCTGTATTTGTGTTCTTGATCCAGTGTTTTCCAGACGGCTTCTGACCTTGGTTTATCCTATCTTTAACCCCTTAAGTCCGGCGGACGTATATTTACGTCCTTTTAAAAGCGGCTCTAAACGCCGCAGGACGTAAATATACGCCCGCCGTTTTTTTATAACTTACCCGGTCGCCGGTGGTCCCACGCCGGCGATCGCGGTTGGGGGGACTCCCAGGGAGCCCCCCCGAGGCAGATCTGCCTCCTCCGGTCCCTCCCGGTCATGTGAGAGTGAGGTCCTTGCGAGGACCTCACAATCACATGGCCGGTATAGCTGGCTCAGGCATTGCCAGCAGGGGGACCAACTGTAATGACAGTTGGTCCCCCTGCTGGCTGAAAATAAAATAAAATTAAGTTAAAAGTGTAAAAAAAAAAAATATATATATACTTAGATCATATATATATATTATATATATATGATCTAAGTATATATATACACATATACACACATACACATACACCGTCTAGGTGTATTTTAATATTAATATATATATAATTATATATACAGTGGCGTACATACCAGGGTCGCAGGGGTCGCGGCTGCGACCGGGCCCGGCCCACCAGGGGGCCCGGCCGCCCCTGCAACCCGGTATGTACCCACAGGGCCAGCCTCTTCTGCTGGGGGGCCCAGGAGCCGGCCACCTCCGGGCCCCCCGAGGCTGGCCCTGCTGTCACCCGGCTGGCGGGCGCGCGAGGGAGCACTGTCCCCTGGGTGCTCCCTCTTCAGCTCCCTCGCGCGCCGCGTACTGATACCGGAGCCGGAAGATGACGTCATCTTCCGGCTCCGGTATCAGTACGCGGCGCGCGAGGGAGCTGAAGAGGGAGCACCCAGGGGACAGTGCTCCCTCGCGCGCCCGCCAGCCGGGTGACCAGCAACACCACTGGACCCCAGGGAATCCCCCCAGCTCTCACACAGGTAAGGAGGCTGGGGGGATTAAATAAAAAAAAAAAAAACAGAAAAAACGTGTGTGTGTGTTTAGTGAGTGTGTGTGAGTGTGTGTTAGTGAGTGTGTTAGTGTTAGTGAGTGTGTTAGTGAGTGTGTGTGTGTGTTAGTGAGTGTGTTAGTGAGAGTGGTAGTGAGTGAGTGTGTTAGTGAGTGTGTTAGTGAGAGTGTTAGTGAGTGTGTTAATGTGAGTGTGTTAGTGTTAGTGAGTGTGTTAGTGAGTGTGTTAGTGAGTGTGTTAGTGTGATTGAGTGTGTTAGTGAGTGTGTTAGTGAGTGTGTTAGTGTTAGTGAGTGTGTTAGTGAGTGTGTTAGTGAGTGTGTTAGTGTTAGTGAGTGTGTTAGTGAGTGTTAGTGAGTGTGTTAGTGTTAGTTTGTGTTAGTTTGTGTGTGTGTTAGTGAGTGAGTGTGTTAGTGAGTGAGTGTGAGTGAGTGAGTGAGTGTGTGTTAGTGAGTGTGTGTTAGTGAGTGTGTGTTAGTGAGTGTGTTAGTGAGTGTGTTAGTGTTAGTGAGTGTGTTAGTTTTAGAGTGTGTTAGTGTTAGTGTGTGTCTGTTACTGAGTATGTTTGTGTGCGTCTGTCACTGAGTGTGTGTCTGTCAGTAAATGTGTGCGTCTGTTCATGAGAGTGTGTGTGTGTGTGTCTAAAGCACTTACCTTTCTCCAGCGCCGGGCTCCCTTGGCGCTGGGGATCTCTCCGTCCCGATCCGCCTCTCAGCTCCGAATGCACATGCGTGGCAAGAGCCACGCGCGCATTCAAACCGCCCATATAGGAAAGCATTACTCAATGCTTTCCTATGGACGTTCAGCGTCTTCTCACTGTGATTTTCACAGTGAGAATCGCAGAAAATCCTCTAGCGGCTGTCAATGAGACAGCCACTAGAGATGGATTAACCCTCAGTGAAACATAGCAGTTTCTCTGAAACTGCTATGTTTTCAGCTGCAGGGTTAAAACTAGAGAGACCTGGCACCCAGACCACTTCATTGAGCTGATTTGATCTGGGTGTCTGTAGTGGTCCTTTAAGTGTATGTGTTTATGCATGCACTGGCGTACATACCGCGGTCGCACGGGTCGCAGCCCTGCGACCAGGTGCCCGCCGCCATGTGTTGCGGCCCCAGCCCGCGCAGAGTAAGCGGGGGGGGGGGGGGGGGCCCACAGATCAGTTTTCGCACCGGGGCCCCATGGGTTGTGTGTACGCCACTGTATATATATATATATTAATATCAAATTACACGTAGACTGATACTGATTAAATATATATATAATTATTGCTATATATATATTTATAAATAATATAAAAAAAATATGTAAATACGTAAAAAAATAAATAAAAAAAATAATTCAAAATAAAATATTAAAAAATATATAGATGTGTTTTATTTCGTTCTAACTGTATTGTGATATTAATATATATATATTTATATCAAAATACATGTAGAACGAAATAATATATATATCTATATATACGTTGCCTTTATGACCCTATGGTAGCCCAATAATGAAGATTACCCCTATGATGACATACTATTTGCAATAGTAGACAACCCAAGGTATTGCAAATGGGGTATGTCCAGTCTTTTTTAGTAGCCGCTTAGTCACAAACACTGGCCAAAATTGGCGTTTTTTGCATTTTTCACACACAAACAAATACTAACGCTAACTTTGGCCAGTGTTTGTGACCAAATGGCTACTAAAAAAGACTGGACATACCCCATTTGCAATACCTTGGGTCGTCTACTATTGCAAATGGTATGCCATTATGGGTGTAAATTTATTTCCTGGGCTACTATACAGTCTCAAAGGCAACGTAACCAATCTGACAAATTTCAATTTCAAATGTAACACGCTATATTTGACCCTGTAACTTCCCAAAACACCATAAAACCTGTACATAGGGGGTACTGTTTTACACGTGAGACTTTGCTGAATACAAATATGTGTATTTTATTGCAGTAAAAGCAAACCGTATTATGACATTGACAGTTAAAATGTCATGTAGAACTAAAAAAATAAAAAAAAATCTTATTTTCTCCCATGTTTTTCATATTAAATTATGTTTCATAGCTAAATATTTGATATTAAATGAAAGCCCTGTTTCCCCTGAATAAAATTATATATAATAAGGGGGGGTGCATTTAATATGAAAGAGGTGAATTACGGTTTGACAGACATATAGCGCAAATGCCAGGTTTTGTTTACATTTTGTTTCGTTCACAACTTGTACATTTGGCTGCGGTGTTAAGGGGTTAATCCTGACCTCTGGCATCCTCTGACTTTGACTTACCCTTGTTTATCCTGACCTCCGGCATCATCTGACTTTGGCTTATCCTCGACAATCCTCCTGCTCGTGTCCTTGCTTGTACTGTGACTTGGAGCTATATCCTACACAGGCTCACAGCCCAGGTGGCTTCTTATCTGGTCACCTTGGTCTGTGTTTTTTTGCAAGGGTGATAACTCTGCACGTCTGACTACACATCAGGTAAGATCCTGACATGTTTCATCAGTTATGTTATGCTTTTGTTGACTCATTGAACCAGCTTATTACAGCCCATGTGACCTTAATGAAGCATCGACCCCTAAGCCGACATAGCCGACTATACACATCGTCACGGTCTCTCGACTCATTATATTATATATAAAAATGTGCACCGCTACTCATGCCAGATTGTACTCCTATGTAAAGTGAAGTGCTGACAATTGCTGTTGTGGCAGTGTTAGCCGTTATGTCATGTCTTTACTATTCACGAAAAAATAAAAGAATTTAAAAAAAAGAGCAGAAGAAATTATAAATTAAACAGAATGAGCAATAAAAGAAGTTTATAGATTATAATTCTCATTACAGGAAGTGTTTAGGAAGGCAGTGTAAGTCACATGATGGGAGGTGTGACTAGGGTTGCATAAACAACGTGATTTAACTTCTAAATGGCAGAGAATTGAGCAGTGAGATGTTCTATACACCAAAACTGCTTCAGTTGTTTTGGTTCCTTTAATGTCCCTTGAAAAAAAAAAAAACACTGTAGGCTCTCAGACCACTTTATCTCAATAAGTGGTGTGGGTGCCATGCCCTCCTCACTTTAATTCTGCAGCTGAAAACATTGCTATTTTTTTAAAGAAGGGCAATGTTCTCATTGCAGGGTTAACCTGCCTCTAGTGGTTGTCATACTGGCAGCCCTTAGAGGTTCTTCAGTGGAAATAGTGGTGTAAAACTCATAGAAACCATCTTATTGGCGCAGCACAGTGGTTTGCAGCGCATGCACACTAGCTTCCCAATGCTTTCCTATTAAAAATGTATTGGATTGGATGAGAGGTGGACCCAGGGGACCAGCGTAGTGAGGGAAAAAAAGGTAAGAAAACTCACCTTTTTAACCCTGGCAGTGAGGACCTGGTCACTTAAATTATGAATAGGGCACTATAGTATTAGGAATTCTCATTCTGAAAACTACAGCCCTGTGAGATTAACATCTGTGTTTGTAAAATTATTTGAAGGACTGTTAAGGGATAATATTCAAGAATTCATTTTGAAAAACATCATTAGCAGTGATCAACATGGTTTTATGAAAGGCAGGTCATGCCAGAGAGTAGTTGTAAATGGAAATATTTCATATTGGACAAATGTGGTAAGTGGAGTGCCCAAGAGTTCTGTCCTGTGTCCACTTATCTTTAATTTGTTCATAAATGATCTTTAAGTGGTAAGTAAATACCATGTGTTGGTGTTTGCAGATTACACAAAATTAGGTAAGGTAATACAGTGGAATATTATATAACATGTCTACAGAGGGATTTGGATAAAGTGGGGGACTGGTCAGGCAAGTGATAGATGAGATTCAGTACACATAAATGCAAAGTCATGTATTTCGGATCGAGTAACAATAATAATGGGGATAAAAAAAACATTACTTATGAGGAAAGGCTGAAAAAATGGCATTTGTTTTCTTTAGAATATATAGATATGATAACATCATATCTATATATTCTAAAGAAAACAAATGCCATTTTTTCAGCCTTTCCTCATAAGTGGCGACTGGGGGGGCCAAAGGGGGCCATGGACCCCCTACATCATGCTGTGCCCCCCCTTGAGCCCTCCCAAATGCCAGCAACCTGCTGGCCATGTGTTTAGATTATATTCCCTCGGGCTGTAACAGTCTGTGACAGCACGAGGGAATGCAGGACTAAGCAGCTCAGCTGGAGGCTGGGGGCTGTCTGTGGCCGGAGAGAGCACTGACAGGCTCCCCGGCAAGGCCCCGCCCCCAAATGAAGCCCCACCTCCCATGCATAAGCTCCGCCCCCACCGTTAAGCAGCAGCCCATTCTGCTGCTGCCAGTGGTGTATCCTGGTTTTGTGCTGCCCTAGGCAGGACAAAACTCAGACCCTCCCCCCCCGCCACCAACCCCCCTCCCCACCCCCTCCGCCGCCTTCCAAATACACACATTCACTGACAGATACGCATACAATAGCTAACAGACACACACTCACTCACTAACATACAAACACACACTCACACTAACAGACACACACTCACACTAACAGACATACAGACACACACTCACACTAACACACACACACAAACACACACACTAACAGACACACTAAACGACACACTAACAGACACAGACACACAATCACACTAACATACACTCACACTAACAGACAAACCACTAACAGACAAACCACTAACAGACAAACCACTAACAGACACACTCACTCACTAACAGACAGACACTAACAGACAAACACACACTCACTGACACACACACAGACACACTAACAGACACACACTCACACTAACAGACATACAGACACACACTCACACTAACATACACACACAGACACACACACACAGACACACACTCACACTGACACACACTAACAGACACACACACTCACACACACTAACAGACACACTAAACGACACACTAACTGACAAAGACACACACTCACACTAACAGACACACCACTAACAGACACACACTCACACTAACATACACACACTCACACTAACATAAACACACACTCACACACTAACAGACACACACTAACAGACACACACTCACTCTAACAGACATACAGACACACACACACACACTACCAGACACACACACTCACTAACATACACACACACTGACACACACTAACATACACACACTTTTTCTTTTAAAAATTCAACCCCCCCAGCCTCCTTACCTTTGGGAATTCTGGGGGGGCTCCTTTTCCCTGAGGGTCCAGTGGCTGCTGGTCAGTCGGTCGGGCGGGCAGCACTGGCGAGGGAGCTGAGCGGAGAGCTCAGGGGAAGTGCTCCCTCGCCAGCGCCGCCCGCCCGACCAGCAGCCTGCCCGGATTGTCAGTTATTGTCAAGGTATTTGCCTGAGCATTTGGGGGCGGCGTTTTTTGCCGTCCCCTGGAAAATGCCGCCCAAGGCAAATGCCTTGTTTGCCTCGCGGCTAATACGTCCGTGGCTACTGCTGCAAAGGTCAGAAGATGGCTGACCCCCAGCAACAGGTAGGCTTGATGTGTGTGTGTGTGTGTGTATGGACTCAGCAGTCTGTGTGTGTGTGTGTGTGTATGTGTGTGTGTGTGTGTGTGTGTGTGTGTGTGTGTGTGTGTGTGGACTCAGCAGTGTGTGTGTGTGTGTGTGTCTAGACTCAGCAGTATGTGTGTGTGTGTGTGTGTGTGTATGTGTGTGGACTCAGCAGTCTGTGTGTATGGACTCAGCAGTCTGTCTGTGAGTGTGTGTGTGTGTGTGTGTGTGTGTGTGTATGGACTCAGCAGTCTGTGTGTGTGTGTGTCTGGACTCAGCAGTCTGTATGTGTGTGTGTGTGTGTGTGTGTATGGACTCAACAGTCTGTGTGTGTGTGTGTGTGTGTGTGTGTGTATGGACTCAGCAGTCTGTGTGTGTGTGTGTCTGGACTCAGAAGTCTGTATGTGTGTGTGTGTGTGTATGGACTCAGCAGTCTGTATGTGTGTGTGTGTGTGTGTGTGTGTATGGACTCAGCAGTCTGTGTGTGTGTGTGTGTGTATGTGTGTGTGTGTGTGTGTGTGGACTCAGCAGTGTGTGTGTGTGTGTGTGTCTAGACTCAGCAGTATGTGTGTGTGTGTGTGTGTGTGTGTATGTGTGTGGACTCAGCAGTCTGTGTGTATGGACTCAGCAGTCTGTCTGTGAGTGTGTGTGTGTGTGTGTGTGTGTGTATGGACTCAGCAGTCTGTGTGTGTGTGTCTGGATTCAGCAGTCTGTATGTGTGTATGGACTCAACAGTCTGTGTGTGTGTGTGTGTGTGTGTATGGACTCAGCAGTCTGTGTGTGTGTGTGTGTGGACTCAGAAGTCTGTATGTGTGTGTGTGTGTGTGTGTGTGTATGGACTCAGCAGTCTGTATGTGTGTGTGTGTGTGTGTGTATGGACTCAGCAGTCTGTGTGTGTGTGTGTATGGACTCAGCAGTCGGTGTGTGTGTGTGTGTGTGTATGGACTCAGCAGTCTGTGTGTATATGGACTTAGCAGTCTGTGTGTGTGTGTGTGTGTGTGTATGGACTCAGCAGTCTGTGTGTGTGTATGGACTCAGCAGTCTGTGTGTGTATATGGACTCAGCAGTCTGTGTGTGTATATGGACTCAGCAGTCTGTGTGTGTCTGTGTGTGTGTATGGACTCAGCAGTCTGTGTGTACGTGTATAAATCAGCCTGTGTGCATTCAGCAACACCTGTGTGCATTCAGTAGTCTGTGTAATTTTTATTCGTGTGAGTTGTTGTGTAGGAAGGGCCCCAGTGCACTGCTTTGCCCGGGGGGCCCTTAACGCTGTTAAGATGGTACTGCTTGTGTGTGTCAGTGAGCTTGTCTTTAGTGAGCTTGTGTGTGTCCCTGAACTTCTTTGTAGTAAGCCTTGTGTTTATACAAGTGAATTTGTAGTAAGCTTCTGTGTGAGTCAGAGAGTTTTGTCTGTCAGTAAGCCTATTTGCGCATGTCAGTGAGCTTGTGTGCTTACTGTACATTACATATTGACTTGTAGAAATGGCACACATTTTTTTCCAGGGCTGCTTTGGATTCTCAGTTTGGCTCTGCCAGCGAGTGCGCTTTACAACTGAATCATCTGTGTAAGCTGCCGCACTATTTAGCCCTGTTACACACGTCTGGGAGCTGCTGTTGACATGTACTAGTAGTCTAGAGATTGGGACATGGGGTATATGCTCAGCTATCTGTATAATACTATAGTGCTGTTATCTGTATAATACAGATCTGTGTGTGTATAATATCCCGGGATAGTCAGTGTTCCTGTATAGTGCTGCTCTCTGTCTTGGGATATTATACAGAAACAGACCTGTATTATACAGAGAGCAGCACTATACAGGGAGCACTGACTGTCCTGGGATATTATACACACAGCCATGTATTATACAGAGAGCAGCACTATACAGGGAGCACTGACTGTCCCAATTTATTATACACACAACCCTGTATTATACAGAGAGCACTGACTGTCCAGAGATATACACAGACAGTAATTGATAGCTGTGCTGCAAAATGTCCTTGGAATTTTTTTTCAAATGTTGGCAACTATGGCACTGTATCAAAGGAAATGTGTTTGTTTTTTTAATAATCCCTGGTGGAAAATAATGAATCCTTTTCTAAAAAAAAACAAAAAACAACAACACATTTTGTCGGGGGCGGGGCTTAACATGCAGCAGGGGCGGGGTCAAACTGCGGTGAGGGCGGGGTTGAACGTGCCCCCCTACTTTTGTCCCTGGTCCACCCTGTGCCCCCCCCTAAAAATTAATCCTAGAGACGCCACTGTATGATATCGCTATACAAATACATTCAGAGTCAGTGCAAAACTGCAATGTGCTAACCTGTTCATAAGCAGGAATATACAACAGAAAAGAGGCCACCCATTGAGATTGGGGGAAAAAAGGGCATTTCCATTTATAGCTGAGGATCTTTACAGTAAGATTAAATGAGATGTTGAATCATCTGTCTGAAGAGTTTGTCTTATCAGATATATAGATATATATATTTTAAAGATTTTTGTTTTGCAACAGACTATTCAAGGTTATAATTATATGTATGTGAACAGGTTGTTAATCAATATGAAATCTGATTGCAATTTTGCCATTATGGAGTCAATGAGGAAGGTTTTCCCTTTTTCGTTGCATAATCTGAAATTGCTGAAAATTGAATACCTGAGTATACCCTCTGTCAGCAGGGGCCAGCGTTATTTATTGTATAACTTTTTAAAAATGACATATTAGGAATTTTAATTAGGACTAATAATTAAATCTATTTTGAGGTAGGTTTCTTTAGGTGCACTCATCGGGAAGAAACTATTAAATGTAAAACTGAGAAATATTTTTTATATTTTTAATTTAAAAAATATATGTATATTTTATTAATATTTAATATTGTGTAATGTATTCATATAGGGTAAGCCCAATATCTCCTTCAAAAATTAGACAGAATATTTATGGGTGTATTTAAACAGAAATGGTGAAATTATGTTGGATAGCAAAAGTGCAAAAAGGCCTTAATTGAAGATTATGTTAGCTTTAGTGTACTAATAATCTTAATTTTAGTAATGACAGGAGGCGAATATTTGCATATCTTTCTTTACTGAAAACTCCAGCAGCATAGTAACAGTAACAACCAATGAGAAAAAAGATATGCTGCCCATAAAAGGGTCTGTCTATGACATCATTTCCTCTTTCTTTGAGGCGAAAAAATAACAGTAAACATATAACAAATCAAGTTAACAATTCAATAACATGGTAGTATGATAAACTTTGGAAGGTCCATGGTATGGCTGTGTTGAAAGTGCTTCATTATCCCGCAGTAGAGATTTTCACGCTGAAAGGAAAAGAAAAAAGGTGAAAGGTTTCTGGCGTGGCAATATGTCCGCATATCAAAACATTAATCTGAATATTAATGACTATTAGGTTGCCTAGTCTACAGTTAGATATAGTACTGTGTATTACAACGTGAGACAATATGACAAAACTCACCATCTAATAGATGAAATCTGATAGGTTATACAATTCATACAATTCATACATGGTTAAGAAATAGCGTCTAGATCAGAAAAAATATTGACAACCGTCAGTATGCTTACCTGAGCACTAATACCTGATCCCGTCAGATCCGAAAATAACCTGGGTGGGATATATTCGCCTCCTGTCATTACTAAAATTAAGATTATTAGTACACTAAAGCTAACATAATCTTCAATTTTACCACATGACAGGAGGCTTCATATTTGCATTTTTAAAGCTTAGAGTTGATTAGTGTGAAGGAAGCATGAGATGTATTACGGAAATAGAACGTCCTGAAAGTACTTTCTCGTGACCAGTCTGCGCAGCGCATGATGTCGGTTAGGGAGGTGCCCGCCGTGAAGGCTTGGGATGCAGCCGCCCCTCTGACCGAGTGTGCGCCAAAATAAGAATCAACTCCTGCCAGCGATAGTAGCCAGCGAACCCATCTAGCCAGTGTGGTCGAAGACACCGGTCTGTGAGGTCTTACGTAGGAAATCAACAGTTGGCCCTTCGAATTGTTTCGAAGGGGGGCTGTGCTTTCCGTATATCTCATCAGCGTCCTAACGACGCATAGTTTGGGGTCTGATCCGAAGTACGGATATGATACAGAGGTGGAGTCCGATTTTGTCCGTCTTGTAATGGAGAAGGTAACTCCTTCTGGAGTGAGGGAGAAGCCGTCCACGTCGAATGCTCTAACGTCTGACACTCGTCGGAACGAGACGAGGCATAGTAACAAGGTTAGCTTGGCTGAAAGCTGCTTCAGTGACAGGTAAGGGTTGTCTGGCCAAGTCCTAAGAAAATCCAGCACCACGTTTACCTGCCATAGATTAGAGTATTTGGGTGCTGGTGGTCTCGTCAGTTTAGCGCCCCGTAGTAATCGGCATATTAGTGGATCTTGACCCACTGGTCTGCCTTGTACCGGGACGTGTGCCGCTGATATGGCTGATCTGATCACGTTGAGGGATCGGTAGGATCGTCCTAGCGTGAATAGATGGGCTAAGTAGTTAAGGATCAGTGTGATAGGGGCATTAAAGGGATCGGAGTCCCGTTCCATACACCAATCCGTCCAGGCTGCCCAAGCGGATATATAGCATTTCCTGGTGCCTGGAGCCCATGAGTCCCATAGGAGGTCTTTAGTCGACTGTGATAGGCCCTGTACCGCCCAGGAGCCCCTGAAATCGTCCAGGCCACCAGTTCTAGTTGTCCGTCCAGGATGAGGGGGTGTGGTTCTCCCCGAGGCCCTGTCAGAAGTAGTGGGAAGACAGGGAGTAATAGGGGGTGTCCGTGGGACATCTCCAGGAGATCTGGGAACCACGGTTGGCTCTGCCAAAGGGGGGTTACCAGTATGAGAGAGATCCTTTGGGTGCGTACGTATCGTATTACTCGTGGTATCATGGAGAATGGTGGGAAGGCGTAGGCTCCTAGGGTGGGCCAGTCCTGTAAGAATGCGTCTGCGGCTTCGCCTTTCGGGTCCGGAAGCCAACTGTAGTATCTCGGAAGTTGATGATTGGTCCTGGAGGCAAATAAGTCTATTGTTAGCGGGCCTGTCCCCCGTTGTAACACTTGGAATATCTCCTTGTTGAGTTTCCAATCGCTGGTGTCTCGCCAGTGGCGTGAGAACCAATCCGCCGTCAGGTTGGAGATTCCCGGTAGGTATTCCGCCTGTAGTGTGATGTTCCGGCGCAGGCAGAAGCTGTAGATGTCCTTCGTGGCTTCTGTCAATGCTCGAGACTTCGCTCCTCCCAGGTGATTGATGTATTGTACCGCAGAGATGTTGTCCATGCGGAGCAGGATACAGCAATTCGACTTGTCCTTGGCCAGGCTGCGGATGGCGAAGGATCCTGCAATCAGTTCCAGACAGTTGATATGAAGGTTGGTCTCTTCCACTTGCCATGGGCCTCCCGTGGAGGCATCTGCGCAGTGAGCTCCCCATCCCCACAAGCTGGCGTCCAATTCCACGATGAAATCCGGGGATGAGCCGAAGATCGCCTTTCCATTCCAGGCTTGTATGTGCAGTAACCACCACCGAAGTTCCGTTCTCACTTCCGACGACAATGGGATCCAGTGGTCGTATGAGTGTCCGGTGCGGAGGTATGCCGCTTTCAGTCGTTGCATGGCCCTGTAGTGTAGCGGGCCTGGGAAAATCGCCTGTATGGAGGAGGAGAGGAGCCCTACAATCCGGGCGAGCATCCTGAGTGGTATTGTGTCCATCCTCAGAACCCTCCTGATCTCCTTCCTTATTGAGGCTATCTTTGCTGAGGGGAGGCGTAGGACACAGTCTTTCGAGTCTATGTCGAAGCCGAGGAATTGCACTGACTGGGAAGGAGAGAGCGCCGATTTTTGTCTGTTCACTATGAAACCCAAAGATTCCAGTAAGTGAACGACAAATTTCGTCTGCAATCGTAGCCTGGAGGCCGATTCGCAGAAAATTAGCAAATCGTCCAGATATACGAGACATCGTATGCCTTGGGTTCGAATGTGAGCCATCACCGGTCTCAGGAGCTTCGTGAAACACCACGGGGCCGAACTGAGGCCGAATGGCAGGCATGTGAACTGGCATGTCCGTCCTCTCCACAGGAAACGGAGGAAACGTCGGTAGTGTACGTCTACTGGCACGGACAGGTACGCGTCTTTGAGGTCCAGACGTGTAAACCAGTCGTCTTTGATGAGGAGGTCCTGTAGCAGATGGATTCCTTCCATCTTGAAGTGTCTGTATACTACAAATTAGTTTAGTTGCCGGAGATTGATAACCGGTCTGTAGTCGCCTGTCTTCTTTTTGACCAGGAAGATGTTGCTTATGAAGCCTCCTCCTTCTGGCGCGTATTGTACTGCGCCTTTCCTGAAGAGCGTGTGGATCTCCTCGTCTACCAAGTGTTCTTGTTCCTTCGACATGTGGATCGGAGGAGGGGTTCCGATCTGGATGGGATCCTCGAAGAAATCTATGACGAAGCCTCGTACTGTCTGTAGTACCCAGGGGTCCTTGGTAATCAGCTCCCAGTTCTGAAAGAAAAGGGACAGGCTGCCTGCAATAAAATGTGAAACATTTTGGGGTGTATGTGAACTCACCATTGGAGAAACGGCCGCGTCCTCGGCCTCGAAATCCTCTAGATCGTCCGGTTCCTCGGGACGCATAGGGTCTCTGCGTCGTAGATGGGAAGAAACTTTGGGTTTGTGAGAATGGTCTGGAACCTGAGGACCAAAAGCGGCTGGTGGCACGGTTCCGCTGCCGACCAGCCCTTCCAAAAACACCTCTTGTAGTTGGTGCATGAAAAACTTGCTTGAGTGAAGTTTGGGCCTTATTCAACGTGGTGAATAGGTTTACATGTTTCTTTAATTCCGCTATGAAAGCATCGCCAAACAGTTGTCCTTGGGCTTTCGGTCCAAGTTCTTTCGCTCCGAGCTCCAGGAGCTTGCTATCGATGCGGATTAACGCTGATTTTCGTCTTTCCGTGCATAAGGCGGCGTTAGCGTTGCCCAACAGGCAGACCGATCTTTGAGCCCATTCCCGTATGATGTGAGGGTCTAGTTGGGAGCCCTGGCTGAGGGCTAGGTCTGCGAAGTAAAGTATTTTGGCGATGGGGCCGAGCAAGTCCAGCAATTTATCTTGTGCCGCCTTCATGCCTTTCTCTATGCCCTTACGGGGATCACGGCCCGAGCGGGACATGAATACCATCACTGTATTGTCGAACTCAGGCGTAAGTGCCACCTTATCGGGTAACAGGGGTCTGGGGCACTCGGCCCGGAGGCGTGCTCGCACTTCTCGTTCCAGCGGTCTCCGCAGCCAGAAGTGAATAAATCTTGTCAGGTGTTCTGGTAGGTTCCACTCGGAAGACCGCGGGTGTCGGATGGTACGCGGGTCGAAGAGTGGATTTCCTTGGTCATCCATAAATACTCCATCCCCGGCCATATCGGTGGGGGTATTGACATCTCTGCCTCCGTCGGCGGTGTCAAGAAAAGTCTCTTTAACATATCTCGAGGAGGTGGGAGGTAGGTCCTGCCACTCCTCCTCTTCGGAGACTGAGTCATCCCCTTGCCACTCGTCGATCACGTCCAGGGTGTGTGGCACATATGATTCCTCCTCATCGGAGGATTGAAGCGGTTGGGGCGCGGGCAGTTGTCGGCCCGTGTCCTTGCTCAGTTTGACGGGTATTCTGCTCTTGGCCTTAGTGGACGGGGGGCTCGAATTCTTGCGATGTCGTTTCATCTTGGGCATCTCCGAGCCAGCCGCTTCCATCCGTTCTGGGGGACTCATGTCGCCCTGACTTAGGGGTCTAGCCTTCAAGAGGGCTTTTTCAACGGATGCCGCTACTGCAGCATTAATCATGGCCTGAAGGTCTTGACTGGCTTGTGAGTCCTCCATGATGTTTAGAGTTTTTTTCTCGTCCTGTTGGGCGATAATGAAAAATCAGTGGAGGTAGTGTAGAAGAGTCAGTATCTGTAGTGACAGACTCTTGGTACAACTGGGGGCCGCCCAGTTTTTAGTGAAATTTGTTTAGAGAGGCGTATATGTAAGGGCTGTCGCCTCATATAGAGGCCGCCTTCAGTTATGAGCTCAGTAGTGGTGTATGTATGGGTTCGCCACAGTTGTACACCAGAGCTGTATGCACGTTAAGTAAATAATCAGGGTTTGATGCCAGTGCAGTTAATACCATGTGCATATACTCGGGGTTCACCCCGGGTGGTGTGCCGTGGCAATCAGAGGACACCCACATAAGATAATGGTCAGTGACCTTGTATGCATATCTGGGGGGTCACCCCAGGTGGTGTGCCATGGAAAAAAGCCCAGAGGACACCCACATAAATTTGTACTTTCCGGTACAGTGATATCATACGACCCGAGGCGGGTGCGGTAATGTGGTATGCCCTTGGAGGGTACAGTAGTGTAATATGACCCTGTAAAGGGTATGATATTAATATGCCTCTTTCAAAAAATATTTACAGTACCACAGTGATTGGTGGATTCCTGTAGATTGTAGCATGCAATAAATCATATGTATGTATATAATCCTAGTGAGGTATGACAATATTCTGCATATCCGTTTAATACCTCAGATATAAAAAACTTTAATGTGGTGAATACAGTAAACATCCAATGTATGCAGTATTACATAGAGTCCAAATATAATAATATAAGTATCGCTTTAAGGTTCTCGAGCGGAGATCGGGTGATTCCCGATCCGCTGAATTGAAGAGAGAGACGGCCGCCGAGGATCTCGCGGGTCGCGAGATCCAAGATGGCCGCCGGCCGCGAGTACCGTCGGCCGCGTGGATAACAGCTCGCGGTCGCGGGGAGAAGGCGCGGCGCGCGAAACAACCCCAACAGACTAACTACCTGGATACCCCTACCCATCCCCACACATGGAAAACGGATCGGTCCGCGTGGCAAGCGCGGCACGGGTAGCCGTGACGCCCGCGGACCAATCGGCAATAACGCAAGTAAAAAATTATACAGTTAAGAGAGAAGTGTAAATACAGAGGGAAGAAGTAGGGGACTAGGGGTAGAGAGCCAGGTAAAAAGGGATTGTTGGATAGGTACAAATATATAGAGAAAACAAATCAAGAGAGTAAGTTGACCCAGAGAGGTAAAAAATACTCTGACCTGTAGGCTGGAGCAGCAAAGAAAGAGGAAATTATGTCATAGACAGACCCTTTTATGGGCAGCATATCTTTTTTCTCATTGGTTGTTACTGTTACTATGCTGCTGGAGTTTTCAGTAAAGAAAGATATGCAAATATGAAGCCTCCTGTCATGTGGTAAAATCACAATTGCGTCACATCTCGAAAGAGCCTTGGTCCCTTACAGGTTAAAGTGGTGATGTTTCTCTAAATATGTGTATCCACAGGTTTTTGGTGTTGAACAGGACATGGCAGCCATTTTAGTAAATAGTGACTCTTCAGTAAGCATTACCAAGAACCATGGAAACAAGTCCACACACCAACAAGCAATTATAACGTTTACTTTTAAAATATGAAATACATTCTTAGCCTATGATTTGAGACTGCTTAATGGAACATTATAGCTTTGGGAATACAAACCAGTATTCCAAACACTCTAGTGTCACTCTGCGATTAACTATAGGTCCACATAAAGTGTTAAAACCCCTTTTCTCACTTTCCTCTTCTCCTCCTCCGACATCACAGCAATCCAGAAACCAGACGCACATGCACAGCAACTGCTGCGTACACATTAGGCCTTCCTCATAGGAAAATGTTGAATTCATGCTTTCCTATGGGTATTTAGAAGACGCTGCATATCCTCATGCAATTCATGAGGACACCCAATGTCGTTTTACAGAGTTAAACTCTAGGAAGCTAGTAAGCGCGGTAAAAAGTCTGGAAGACAGCCAGTAAAGACTGTCTTCACCCTACAATGTAAACATTGCCGTTTCTCTGAAACTGAGATGAAGTGGTCTGGGTACCTGTAGTGTCCATTTAATTGTGATAGGAGTACCACATGCTTTGATTAGTTGGCAGATAATCTAAGTAATCATATTATCACATAGAGATTATTTAATACAAATATAAATAAAGGTAATAGATTACAACATATACAACTATAGCAAATAGTAACCAATAATGTATGCCACATGTAAACTATAACGATTGCAAGAATAGTGTCAAGTATTGGCTAAACCAATTATTGAAACATACCATTTTTCACAATATAATACGCATGCCTTCCTTATTTCTGAAAGGTGTTCATTATTGATGTCTGTTACTGTGCTGGTAATCTTGCATCATTGTCAGCTTTCCAGTGGAGGGCAAACCTGTATTGCATGGGAAACTAATATTACTCAATAGGATATGAAACCAAGAAGTTAGTTGAAGGTTAAAAACAAACAAAAAAACAACAACTCTCGGCTGGCTGTGCGTGCTGTGATTTGTAGTTCAACAGTCAAAGGGAAAAAAAATAAAACACAAACGCACACAACTCTCAGAGCAGCCTATCCTTATTGAATTGCTTGTTCTAAGACTCTTTACCGAGATTTTTTTAAATTAATGATGGGATCAAAACTTTAAATAGGAACACATGACAAATAGAATCATGATCTAATGCTTCCTGATGTATACATTTTCCATAAGACCTAAACAAGATTCCTGTTTTGATATACATGCTATATTTTTATTATTATTATTATTGCCATTTATATAGCGCCAACAGATTCCGTAGCGCTTATTTTCAGTATACTATTTTACTTCACTCACTGTAAAGCTATGTGAAATGTGAGAGCTTTATAAATAAATGATATACTCCCTATGATTTATTACATTACTGACCTTTGGCAGGCAGTCTGCTTAATAGAAGAACTACATTAAGTGGTGAAAACACTATCCCGAGAGAGCTTTAAAGCTACGCTGTCTTATTTAAATAGGATTCAGAGTGTATTATTTGTGTTTAATATATAGTTTGTAATGTCAGCAGGCCATATTTTGAAGGTATGTTATTTTGTTGAGGGATCAGTGAAAATTATGAATAAAAATGCTGCCACATAATGTAAACGTCATTACGGGCTTAGTAAATGACTAGAGAGAGTGGGGTACCATCACAAAATTCAATGCGAAAATTCTGGAAACTATGCCAACGGACAAAACATTGAAAATTACCAATAACTTGTATTAATCTGATTTTATTTCACATAATATTTTGTTTTCTTTCAAATGTATATTAAAGATTTAGCAATTGACTTCACAATCCAGTTCAGTCCTGGCCCAGCCAGGCACAAACACAGAAGATAAGTAGAAACATTGTTTCTTCACGCACATGTTCAACGTCAGAAAAGGGCAGAGCTTACATCAATGATTGTGTTTAATAGTTGTGAACTAAAAATGTGTCTTTCACCCCAGATTACTGCATTAGCCAATCAAACTTTAGGTGGTATTAGTAGGCTGAAAGTTCTGCTCTAACCTGCTCCCAGCTTATTATTACAAATAGTTAAATTATTTGGGTCGGCACATAGATACATACCAAGATACATACCACTATTGAACCAATTCAACTGAGACTACACTCGTCCTTGGCCCAACCAATTCAAATCAGCGATGGGCTACTGTGATAGGGTGAAAAGTCTCAGCTGACACTCTCCGCCAATCACTAGCATTCATCACTGATTTGTCTAATGCAGAGGCATCAGTCAGAAAAGCAGAGAGCTGCCTAGCTGCCAGCAACAGGGACCCTCCTTCAGCGTTAAACCATTTCAAACAGTTAACTTTGAACGTGGGGAGAGGGGATGTAGGAACTGGGGACTCCAGGCGCTATAGCCACTTCAGTGAGATATTGGTATGGTTATAGTGCCTAGAGGGTCCTTTAACCCCTTAAGGGCACATGACATGTGTGACATGTCACGATTCCCTTTTATCCCAGAAGTTTGGTCCTTAAGGGGTTAAACTATTTGATTGTCTCTTCCCAGACCCGTAGCTTTTAGGCTGGTAAAACGTAAAATTATTTTTTGTTCTGCTGTAGCTGAGAATCTACCTTTTAGCCACCCCTACTTTAAGCAGTAGATTATCTTATTTTAGACCTGTAGCCTTTCATTTCAATGCAATAAACATTCTCACTGTCTTGCAGCACAGCATTTGGTGTTTAAGTGACCCCAGGGACTGGTTGATTAATATGCGCCACAGATATAAAACAATTGATTTTTGCAGCTGCATTGCTAATGTGGCTGCACCTTTTCAAATGGCTTTTCCTTTTGTGCACTTCCACTGCATTTGATTCAGACACATTTGACGGATAAAGCCGTAACATAATATCTTCTGCCATCCAATAGAGCATAAGCAGAATTTTACATTCCCTCAAAGCTTTCAAAATCACATTAAAACTACGCAATAGCATATTTATTAGTAGATTCAGCTAGCAGCACTACCCGTAAAGGTACATTAGCGTGCTCTTAAAATACAATCGGACTGCCAGAATACCATACGAATGGGATAGAAAATAGCAGCCATTGCATGTTTTTTGCTAAGATATAGCAGGGGAAAATGATATCTCCCTTCTCCATACATACCTTCCAGCTATCTTTATGTGGTCTGTACAACTTAGGCATGCTAAACACTACCCAAGCTGTTACAAACAGAAAACATGTGCATTTACAAATAACCTATGTAGTGGTTATGGTGCCAGGAGTGGCCTGGCAACCTCCCAGAGTAATTTTTCAAATCATTTAAGAATGGTTTATGTCCCTGCAGGAGATACTTGTCTCCATTAAATGAAGCATTGCCCGATACAGAGTCATGCAGAGGGCAGCTCTGTTTTAGATCAGTGGAGCTAACCATATTCTCCTTGCAGGGATTTCCGAAAGCAGGCATTGCAGCTACAGGTACCCTGGAGTACCCAGGTAAGTTGTCTGAGTGTTCTACGCAGTGTCTTATCTGTTCCTAGAACTGGACTCTTCTGGACAGTGAATTCAAATGTCCCACCTGGAATTTGCTGAAGCCAGTGCCCCAACTTGGGGGTCACAGCCCTGAGTGCTCCTGTCAAAAAATGGGACTGCTAGTGCCATCACTTTCCACATGCTTTCTTGCTCCTCTTTCAGTCCTTGACATTTGCCCACCTTCTCATGTTCCTTCTTCATGATGTTATGGTCACTGGGTATTGCCATATCCACTACTACTGCAGTCTTCCAGTCCTTGTCTACCACCACGATGTCAGATTGGTTAGTCAGTACTTGCTTGTCTGTCTGGCATTCTAAACAACTCCTTGTGGTAACTCCCATCTTGACTTAGGCAGGTCCAGCGACCGCGGTATGTACGCCAGTGCATGCAGATACACATACACTTAAAGGACCACTACAGACACCCAGATCACATCAGCTCAATGAAGTGGTCTGGGGGCCAGGTCCCTCTTGTTTTAACACTTCAGAGAAACTGCTATGTGCTATGTTTCACTGAGGGTTAATCCAGCCTCTAGTGGCTGTCTCATTAACAGCCGCTAGAGGAGCTTCCGCGATTCTCACTGTGAAAATCACAGTGAGAAGATGCTTTCCTATGGGCGGTTTGAATGCGCGCGCAGCTCTTGCCACGCATGCGCATTCGGAGCTGAGAGACGGATCGGGGAGGAGAGATCCCCAGCGCCAAGGGAGTCCGGCACTGGAGAAAGGTAAGTGCTTAAGACACACACACACACACTCTCACGAACAGATGCATACACACTAGCTAACAGACACACACACTCTCACGAACAGACGCATACACACTAGCTAACAGAAACACACATTTACTGACAGACACACACTCGGTGACAGACATACATACACACTCACTGACAGACAGACACATACACACTCACTGACAGACAGACACATACACACTCACTTACAAAACACACACTCACTAACAGACTCACACAAACTAACACACTCAGTAACAGACATCATCTTCCGGCTCCGGTATCAGTGCGGTGCGCGAGGGAGCTGAAGAGGAAGCACTCAGGGGAGACTGCTCCCTCGCGCGCCCGCCCGGTGATACCAGGGCCAGCCTCGGGGGGCCCTGAGGTGGCCAGCTCCTGAGCCCCCCAGGAGAAGAGGCTGGCCACAGTGGCATACATACCGGGTATGTACGCCACTGTGCACTGTATGTTCTGACACCTTTCCATCATGGCCAGTATTAAGTTCTTAAGCAATTTGAGCTTCAGTAGCTTTTCTGTGTGTGATAGGACCAGATGGTCTAGCCTTCACTACACATGTGCATCAATGCGCCTTGGGCGCCCATGACCCTGACGTTAGTTTAATGGTTGCCCTGCACAACTTTTGGTAAGTACTAATCACTGCATATTGTCACAATTTGGCCCTTGTCAAAGTCACTCAGATCTTTTTGGTTGCCAATTTTACCTTCTTCCAACACATGACGTCCCACTCCTTGACAGATGCCATTGTAACAATAATCAATGTTATTCAGTTCACCTGTCAGCGGTTTTAATGTTGTGTGTGTATATATATATATATATATATATATATATATATATATATATATATATATATATATTAGGATATGTCCAGGTGCATGGCTGTTCTGAGAAATTTTAGATGACTTGCTAGCAATTTATTCAATGTAATATAGAACAAGAACAATTTATCGTATTTCTAAACACATTTATTGTAGTTTAAAGACACATTGCTGTAAGTATTATTGCTGTGGAGCTCTGTTATACACTCAGACACACCCAACAATATAGAACTCCTAGAAAAGAGGGACTGATGGATTGGTTCCCAAATTAGCAACTGACTCTTCTAAACAGAGACACTTGGCACGTGTGATATGTGGTCCTGGTTAAGCATGAAAAAAAAAACCTGTATTCCCTCATATTTGTAATTGGGCAGCATGCACAGAGGTTCACCTGTCGCAAAAACTGAGTGGGGGCGGAGAAAGTTTCATTATGTCACCACTTCCTACATATCTCCTTCTGCATTTCAGAAACTCTTTAATGCAAACTTCCCCTTTCTGTGTCATTACCAGAATATAAACAGGAGTGTAAGAGAGGGGCACGTAAGTAGTCGTAATCTCTCTGTTTGTGCTGAGAGCCCCTGTGCAAGGGATCTGAGGCCAGAAAGTTGCAGCACGGTGGCTATCCAGCTTGTCTGACAGGTTAGTGCACTGTTCATAGCAGGTTGTCTTTATGATAAGTTACAATGTCACTGTAAGACTGGAGGGCTGGGGACGCTAGGGTGTGTGACACACTATAGTGATGATATCCTGAAGCAGCGGGTTATTGGTAATTGTGGATGTAACTTGAAACTGAAAGGAACTTAAGGCAAAGGAGGACTGGCAGGTTTTGGCCAGGTGACACATACACTCAATCAATAACCTTTTTTTGCACACAAATCTTACAAACTTCGATATGGATGGTCCTAGTTATATTGGCCATGTGATTTATGGGTTTTTACAGATGGAAGCTGTGGAAGCTGCACGGCTTGACATCATATATCCTTAGCTGTCATCTGTATGACCTGTTTGGTATGCGGGAGTATTCACCTAGAAATCTGCATGGTTAATAGAAATACTAGATAGCCACCAATGACAGCTTGCATGTTTTATTAGCTTCATGATGAGCACGGTGTCCTCTCACACGGTGGTCCCATACTCATCATAGTCTGGCAACCCAGAGACTTTCCAACACTTGAAATGGACAAAGAGGGATTTGGGACCAAAATAGGGACTCTCCCTCCCAAATAGGAGGGACACACGGGAGGTGTAGTCCTCTAGGCTAACAATTCCTTTCTGTTGCCTCATTCCTGCAGTAACATGCCAACTGGCACCTGCAGAGGGACAATAGGGGCAGGGACTGCAGAGGGTGCAGGGGGTATGGGTCTGCAAGGAGATAGGAACTGCCGTGGAGCAGGGGGTAGGGGGTTAGGGGCTGCAGGGGAGTAGGGGCTGAAGAAGGTGTAGGTGGGTAGGGGCTGCAGAGGGAGCAAGGGGATATTGGGCTACAGAAGGAGCATGGTGGTTGGAGTTGTAGGGGAAGCAGGGGGTAAGGGCTGCAGGGGGAGAGCAGAAGGTAGGGGGGCTGCAGAAGGAACAGGGGGATTGGAGTTGCAGAGGGGGTAGGGGCTGCAGGGGGAGAGAAGGGGGTAGGGGCTGCAGAGCTTGTAGAGGCCATGGGATGATGGGAGTTTGTTTAAAGGTATAGGGAGTTTGGGAGTAGAAGGGCTGTGATGGGGCAGTAGTGGGGGAGAATATAAAGCAGCCACCTAAACAGTGAGGGTTATTCTATAGTATTAGGATACAGGTATAGCGTTTCTTTAACCCCTTAAGAACCCATGACATGTGTGACATGTCATGATTCCCTTTTATTCCACAAGTTTGGTCTTTAAGGGGTTAAGGAAAAAAAGGACCAAGCAACAATATGCTGCAGCTGCACTAATCACCAAATTATTATACTGGTTTATACCTCCAACACTGATTATCTCACTTGTGCTAATGCATAAATATTGTCTGCTGCCGCTGCCACCAATGTGATGACAATTAATAGTGCATATGGTTTCTAGATCTCCATAAAGTTCCTCCAAAGAACCGGGATTAAGTGATCATCCACAGGTGCAAACCCGCACTCGTTTACTGTATTCTCTACTTGATGTCATATCACAGAACAATACTCAAAGCTGCATACAACCAATCAGTCACACTGTATGCCTCAAAGATGTCTCCATCATTACACAATATGATGCATAATGTGTCTTTGTAACAGGTTAGACTAGAACATATTCCTTTTTCTGACAGGTGAGATTGCCATCAGGTTTTTCCTGTCACTGTTTGGAAGACTTTTTATCTTCATTTCTGTGAAACCAAGGATGTCCCTCCCACGCCAGCTTCGGGATGAGAGGTAAAAGGCACATGTCACGAAGACTAGCTATACATACATTTACACATGCAAAATATCTGTAATCCATACTGTATTTTAAGAGCAAACTGTTGGCAGCTGTTAAAAGTACAGTAATTCTGTGAAAGCCCTACTTGCATGTTTCATGTAAAAGATATTAATTAACTATACTGAATAATACTTACTTTATACTTACTTACTGAATATCCTTACTCTAATCATTAAGCCAAGCTTGTAAATGTTACCATCATAGTAAAGTTATCTATTTATGGATTTATGTAGATTATGAACTAAGCAAACTCTTATGAGATTATAGCCAGTAGTACACCGCCAGATAATATAATCTCATTCTGTGCTATAGTAATTTAATCACCAGTATACTATCGTAAAATGCCATATCAATCACAATATACCACTGTATATTGCCCTCACAGTCACCAATATACTACTCTATAATGCCATCACAGTCACCAATATACCACTGTATAATGCCCTCAGTCACCCATATATCACTGTATAATGCCCCCACAGTCACCAATATACCACTGTACAATACCATCACAGTCACCATTATACCACTGTATAAAGTCATCAATCACCAATATACCACGGTATAATGTCATCACTGTCTCCACTATACCACTGTATAATGCCGTCAGTCACCCATATATCACTGTATAATGCCCTCAGTCACCCATATATCACTGTATAATGCCCCCACAGTCACCAATATACCACTGTACAATACCATCACAGTCACCAATATACCACTGTATAAAGTCATCAGTCACCAATATACCACGGTATAATGTCATCACTGTCTCCACTATACCACTGTATAATGCCCTCAGTCACCCATATATCACTGTATAATGCCCTCAGTCACCCATATATCACTGTACAATACCCTCACAGTCACCAATATACCACTGTATAAAGTCATCAGTAACCAATATACCACGGTATAATGTCATCACTGTCTCCACTATACCAGTGTATAATGCCATCAGTCACCAGTATACCACTGTATAATGTCATCACAGTCTCCAGTATACCACTGTATAATGTCATCACAGTCTCCAATATACCACAGTATAGTACCATCTTGTTTGCTAGTCTTATCTCAGCTACTGACCTTCTTTGCTCTGCTTTCTGTTCCTTAGTGATTTTGACCAGTTACCTGAAGATGTTGCTGTATCTGCTCACGTAGCAGATGTGGAGGAGAAAAGAGGCTTTACTGTATATTATGTAAGTCCTATAATTTCCATATATGCTTGGAGTTTGTTGTGTTTTGATTTCTTCAGTTTGACCAGTGGCATAGAACCATTCCAATATTCCATCTGCTTTACTTGTTGCTTCTTTGAGTGCACCTCCAGTAGGGTAAATGGGTAACTTCATATTTAGAATCTAAAAGAAATATACAGATTTTATTCCACCTTACCAGAGTCTGTGAAATCCTTAAATATGTCCGTGTCTCTAAGGACTCAGCTATAGCATTAGCAGACACACATACTCTTTACTTAAACCTCTCTCTGTTGCTCTGAATCAAATGTAACCTGTTGTTCCTTGCAGGCTTTTGTGATCGAGGTGAAAACCAAAGGTGGTAGCAAGTATTTTATATACAGAAGATACAGCCAATTTTTCACTCTCCATGCCAAACTGGAACTTAACTATGGCCCGGAGAATAGCATACCCCCGTATGTCTGCATACTTCCTGTCTTACCACGTAAGTGCTCTACAAACCTTAAATCCCACCATTTGTAACAGCCACCAGCACTGTGCTCTTTTCTTACTTGTTCTGAATCTTACAAGACTTCTAACCCTTCTAAGTTAATCAACATCTTTTCACATCTTATGATAAGAAGGTCATTCTGTTTCTTTATATCCAGTGAGCAGTCTCTCTATTTGTGATATGCTTTCTGTCCAATATAGTTTGTTATCAATACTCACTTTCAGGTCCCAGTTGCAAAAAGTAAGTCTACGAACCCATCACTTTCTCCACTGTTTACCATCCTTTAAGTAACTCACATTATCCTGCTCATAAACATGTGTATCCTAGGGTGTATTATCAACAGATAATTAAAGCTGTCTTTATTGCAGGGCAAAAGGGGCAAACAACCTTGGGCCCCATAATTTACAGGGGTCCACTGCAACATCTGTCCCTTGCTCCCCTTGGCAATGATGGTCACTAGCTGTGGAACTAAAGCCTATGCAGCCAGTGTCCTGCAAGCTGCAGGGGGCCCATCAGGTGTACCACATATTATTATAGTATTTGTTTATACATCCCAGAATACAAATACAAACACTACATACAAACACACTCCGCATTCAAACGCAAACACTACACACAAGTAAACCACTTGTTTCAAATGACATTAGCACAAACACACAAGTGCATGGCGATAGACGTTCACACAAGATATATGACATTTCACATTTTGGGGGAAAAGCACGAGTTACCACCCACGGTAAAATAATTCCAAACGGCATTTGATGTTTCTGACAAAAAAATTTAATACAGCAGAATCGTGTAAACATGGGGACAGAAGTTAAATTAAATGGGTATGGAACCCGAGGGGAAGCCACAAAGTCATGACTTGGGGTCCAAACCTTTTAACATGTGAACAGACCTTTTAGTGGACTGTTGTTCAAAGGGAGCATATTTGCTCCCTAGTGACACATATTGGTGGCCATAACCATTGCATGAATGTTTAATCTCAACTGAACATTGTCTACGTGAAGCATATCACTTCACAGAAATGAAATATCCATAACAATAACCATATACCTTAGTTTAGATAAAGTTGTTTTATAATATGGTTTAATACAGTTAATAAAGCCATTTTAATATGTGCATGTTTTTCAGTTTCTTTTCGAGTGGGGTGGTAGAGGGAATTCGGAGTACGTGGATGCAGGGGTTCAAGGTGAGGGGTGAAAGTTTCGGAGGGTGGGAGGCCAGGGTCAATTAAGGGTTATTCTAGCTTTAGTGACTGAATAATCCAAATTTTATTAACGACAGGAGGCGAATATTTGCTTTATCTTTCTTTACTGAACCTCCCAGCAGCAAAGGAACAGTTAACAGTAATGTAAAAAGTTCAACCAATCAGATTGTATAACAGTATTATATGATGTCATCAAACTCCTCCCATATCCTCTTTCTTGCTGTGGCCGATGATATGTCTGTGTCAACCCTGTAAACCGTAACGATGAACTGTGGACTAAGTTGAAGTCCTGATGTAGTCAACCATGTAAATATTCAGCGTGATTGAAGAATCCATATGTACAAGTGTAGGTATTTTTCACACTAAGGGAACAGAGAAAAAAGACATGAGAGTATAGGTTCTCATACTAGATGAATGCAATTTTACGGCATGCATGTTAAGAACAATAACTGTAATTACTTCTTGTAAAAAAATGTTGAATATTTCAAACACTAGGTTAGAAGTGTTGTGGCGTGAATCTATGGCAGATGGTGTATGAATTGTGTGGAACAGATAGACTGGAACATATATAGTAACTTACCTAGGCGGGTATAATAATAATGAGAATAAAGAAGGGGGGGGGAAATATTCGCCTCCTGTCGTTAATAAAATTTAGATTATTCAGTCACTAAAGCTAGAATAATCCCTAATTAAGACAGGAGGCTTCATATTTGCTGTTTTAACGCTCCTAAATGATAGAGGATGCAGCGTGTGACATAGGTTTGAAGTAGAATGTACGAAAGGTAGACTCCCTAGAGACCAATCCGCAGATGACAGGATGTCTGATAAGGAACTACCCGCACGAAAGGCTGAGGATGCAGCTGCTGTTCTGACCGAGTGCGCTCCGAAGGAAGAGTCAACTCCTGCTTGCGTTAGTATCCATCTGATCCACCGTGCGACGGTGGGGGTCGACACAGGCTTGTGTGGTTTGACGTAGGATACGAGAAGGGGTCCTGTAGGGGGACGTAGAGAGGTTGTGGCATTTATATAATGCCTTACGCAGAGCGCCACGCAAAGTGATTGTCTATTCGGGAAATAGGGGTAAAAGACAGATGATGAATTAGTCTTAGTACGCTTGGTAATATAAAAAGGTAATGCCTTCGGGTGAGAAGGTTATGGCGTGGAAATCGAAGGCTCGAATGTCTGAGACCCTACGGAAGGATACCAGACATAGGAGTAAGGCCAGTTTGGCAGAAAGTTGGCGTAATGTCAGATTCTCATTAGAGGGCCATGATTCTAAAAGGGAGAAAACCTGAGTGACATCCCAGAAATTAGAATATTTAGGACAGGGACGTCTGGCTAGCCTGATTCCTCGTAAAAGTCTACAGACTGAAGGGTGTTTTCCTATTGATGCATTATCAATAGGGTTGTGGGCCGCAGAGATGGCTGATCTAAAAACATTAATAGATCTGTAAGACTTGCCCTGATCGAAAAGGGTAGATAGGAAATTCAGAATAATGGTCAGAGGTGCTGAAAAGGGATCGGTATCCCTTTTCAAACACCAGCCGGCCCAAGATCGCCATGCAGAGAGGTAAGCTCGTCTGGTACCTGTGGCCCATGAGTCCCATAGGAAAGCCTGAGCTGTCTCTGAAAGTCCTGACACGTTCCAGGATCCCCTGAAACGGTCCAGGCCACAAGCTGGAGTCGGCCCTGAAGGGCGAGTGGGGGACAGAGCCCTGTTGGGTCTTTGAGGATGTTGGGAAGTTGAGGTAGAAGAATTGGGTAATTCGCAGATAATTCTAGTAGGGTTGGGAACCAAGTCTGGGCTCTCCATAGGGGAGTGACAATGACTATCGTTACTACTAGGGCTTTGACCCTGTAAAGGGTGCGTTGGATCATGGAGAAATGTGGGAACGCATATGCGCCTGTCACCGGACAAGGATGCAGAACTGCATCGACTGCCCGGGACTGGGGGTCTGGGAGCCAGCTGAAAAAGGCCTCCGTCTGGCGATTGAGCCGAGATGCGAATAGGTCCAGTGAGAGGTGTGGTGACATTCTGTCATCAAACTAATATGGTGACTAGGGGTCATGTGACCAAGCTCATGTATGCCTTTCTCACAGTGGGATAAGCTTTACCTTTGATATGGTAATTCAATGCCTTTACAGGTCAGGAAAGAGATAACCACTCCCCCCTATCCCCATTCCTTTCTGTTCCTTCTTGGCTGTGCTACTAAGCAGACCCTTAAGCAGACATGGGCTAATTTTTATCATGGTGAACTGTGAGTGGGATCTGGTGATTTTATAAGATTTAGTTGTTATTGTTAGTTAGGTTGTTGTTGCTGTTGTTGTTGTTGTTGTTGTTGTTGGTATAGTTAGTTAGATTGTGTGTCATTATTTGTATGTTGTTGTTGTTTTGTCTCTGAATAAATATTTGTTAAAGTAGACGGACCAGAGTTTATATGTGTATGCGTACATAATAATTTATAGAGTTTGGTAATACACCACATGTGGCGACCATGAATTTTAGACTTCTACAACAAATGTTTGTGAGGCGCAATAACTACCATATTGATACATAATCTAAGAGCAAGAGACTTTATAGCATAGGATTCGTTGTTGAAACAAATATACATATGTGTTTTGTTGACTGTTTTAAATTTGTGTATTGTGACTGACATATTTTGTTGCAAATTGTAGTATTTATAGGTTTAACTTTGTTTCTGTACAGTTTTAAAGTATTGGTGATAAAAAGGGAAAATTGAAAAGTTTCACTGCATTGGAACCTTTGATGTTTTGGCCATTTTAATAGCCCATGTGCTGTATTGTCTCTCTCTTGTTGCAACTAACTAGAATGAAACTTAATCTATTTTAATTGTTTTCTTAGATGTTACATTTTGAGGCTTCCCTGCATTCTAAGTTTAAATAGCAAAATTTTTTGTTGTTGTTATCTTTTGTCTGTTTGAATAATTGAATTCAGGATAGGAGCATAATGTTTGTGCATTATGACTGACAGAACGTATTTTGTTGCAAATTGTAGCATTTATAGTTTAATTTTGTTTCTGCACAGTTTTAAATTATTGGTGATTAAAGGGGAAGATTGAATAGTTGCACTGCATTCGTATTATTGATGTTTCGGCCATTTTTAATAGCCCATGTGCTGTATTGTCTCTCTCCTGTTGCAACTAACTAGAACTAAACTGAATATATTGTAATTGTTTTTAGATGTTACATTTTGTACATTTTGTGGCTTCACTGCATTCTAAGTTTAAATAGCAAACTGTTTTTTTTTTTTTTTTGGTTCTCTTTTGTCTGTTTGAACCATTGAATTCTGGGTAGGAGCATTGTGTTTACATGATAAAGGTATTGGGGCTAATACAGTGTGGTGGCTATTGTTTAGCCAGGTTACCATTTCCATTTTTACACTGGAGTGTGTTTAATAGAAAATGAACAGTTTGTATTTGAGGTAAATATTATGAAGTAAAGGTGCCTATGCTAGATTGTTATATGGTTGGGAATTATCATTGTGACGTTACAATCAGGTATTTTACAGTTCCCATATCTTCCTTTAAATCATTCTGTTTATTTGTAAACCCCCCACCCCCTCCCCTTAAACAAAGGCAGAAGGGTGGTTTTGTGTTTTGCTATCTGTGGGCATTTGTTGTATTGAGACTGTGAAGTTTTTTTCTTAAAAGACAAGAGTTTGTTTGAATAGGTTAATGTAATTAAGTTTCTCAAATGGTTCAATCTATTTGGAGCCAGTTTCAGTTTTTTTTTTTTTTTTTTTAATTAATCCCATTGTTAAAAGCTTGTTGTTGTTTTTTTCTTAGTCTGCTAGTCTATTTCGATTAAAGACTCAGGGAGAGCTCAGTTTTAAAATGTCATTTCTGGGTACTAAGTATTTTTCTGTAAAAGTACTAGAGTACTTCAAGAATGACATTGACAAACATGATGGACCATATGAGCTTCCAGAACCAGCAGGCCCCAATTGTGGAAAATATGAAGGTTTTATGGATGTTTTGACACAGATTGTTACTAATAAAAAGTGCAATATTAAGAAAAGGAAAAGCTTGGTGGCACAAGCGGTTGTTGCTGCAATAAGGGGTTTGGCAAGCATGGTAGTCGAATTGCAGCAAGCTAATTTAGTAACCACTAATAAAATGGAAGATGCTCTTGATGAAAGAGATTGTTTTAAAATATCTGCCTTAAGAACAAACAAAATGATCGAAGGGTTGGAGAAGGAATTAAAGGAAATAGAACAACAGAGAGATCACTGAACTCCAAGACCTAGTCATGGAATATAAAATGAAAATTAAAGAAAACACAAATAAATGGGATAAGGAGATTCCTAGAGTATGCCCAGACCAGTCGTATTATATACCTGAAAGTAAAGAACCAGTGCTGGGAACAAAGCACAAGGGAAATGTGCCAATTATAAATTGTGTCCCACAAGCCCCTATAATAATAACTGAACATTTTAATGTAAGCGAACTGCCTACTAGCTTCTCTAGACAGACAAGGACTATGTCAATCACAGACAAAGATAATTTCCAGAAATGGTGGGGAAGTATGCCAACTGACGACTTTAACACCTTTACACATTGGTTTATGAGGGGAGCAAATAGAGCAAAAAGAGGAGGTCTTAACTTAGAAGAATGGACAGAACTGTTAGAATATGCTATGGGTCCTTTGGCTAGCAGACTATTTGGATTTAACAACAGTGTGTCTGATCAGGCAGGAAGAACTGCTGCAACAAATTTCTATCTAGTCAGCATAGAGAAAGAAATAGCTAATATTATGATGAGGCCAGCAGATGGTCCTAGAGAGGTAGCTCAAAGGATATTGTTCTGGTATACGCTACGCCAACCTCAACAGCCTCTGGTCTTGGGCTCACCAGAACACATTGCTAAAGTAATGGAAGCCCTTCCCTGGGAGTGTCAAGAATTTGTCAGGCTTTTTGATCCAACACCAGCAGACTTAGAGATTGTACTAACTAGAGCTGACAATTGGTGGATTAAGCATCCTTCCTCAGAACAGGCCTTCTCCGTTTCAGCCATAAGAACATTCAAGGTTGACTCTGGTAGAGATTTAGATGGTAAATGGAGAAGCCAGAGGTGGGATGTACCCCAGAACAAGAGGGATAATGAGAACTGGAGACCAAAACAGGACTTTGACAAAAGATGGAGAGATCCACAGAGGGACCATAGGAATAGGGACAGTGCTAAAAGAAGCAATGTAATGGGAGATAATTGGAAAAATAGATGGGAGGGGCCTAAGGTAATCAATAATAATTGGAATAATAATAATACATGGGAGAGGCTAAAAAGGAGGGAGAAGAACTGCAAAAATCACAGTTGGCAAGAAAAACAGAGAAACAACAGGAACAGTTATTGGGAGAATAATTGGAGAAGGAACCATAGATGGGATGAGCATCAGACTAATAGACGGAATTGGGATAATTGGAGGAATAAAGAAGGGAATAGAGACTACTGGGACCTAAAGAGACAGACTGAGAGATTGGAGGCAGACGTGAAAGCGCTTAGGGAACAGATGAGGGAGGGAAATACTGATCAATTAGGGGTCCCCAGTAATTAATAACTCCCATAATGTTTGTTGTCCTCTACATCTGTATGTATGTATGTTTGTTTTTCTTTTGTTTCTATATTTTATCTGTCTCACCATTATCTCGTAACACTCCAGTTTAAAGAGGACCTTAGTATGTATTGTTATATATATATATATTTTTTTTTTTTCATATTAAGGATAAGCCTCTAAATTCATTAATTACAGTCAGGTGGGCCAAATTCCAAATATTTTTTGTTTTTATTAGTTTAGCACGCCTGCACTGCCAGCTATGTTTTTTTTTTTTTTTTTGATGCTGGATTAATAATTTAAAAAATCATAGTTTAAGTGAATTGTGGCCAACGTGAGGCTTATATTTGATCACACTGGAGAGATGTGATAGTGTAACTTTCTGTTGGTTTACAACAGTAAAAACATTAAAAGCATTTTTTTTTTTATTTGGTTCCCAACAAATATAGCCTCAAGTTGATTTTTGATTGATCTATAGATTGCACGCTGCCAAACTGTGTCATGGTAGCATTCAGTCTATTTTTTATTTTTTTTTTCTTCTCTCTCTCCATCTTTGATGCTTTGTTTTTTTGTTTTTTTTTTGCTTTTTGTCATTACGAATATAGGGAAATTAGATTGCCTTGAGTGAAGATGGCATAAAGAATAAAGTGACAATGTATGCTATTTGTTCTATTTGGCTATACGCAGGGGATTAAATAGTTGTGGGTATGAGAATTTGCACCTATGTTCAATTGCGAATACATTTTTCACCCTTACATCTTTCCCACTCACATTCATGTATTATAATTTTCGGTTAAAACTATGTACATTTTGTGATTATTGCATGTATTCACCAGTAAATTATAAATTACTAATATGGTTTTGTGTTCAACTCTCCATCAGGTGTGGAGTAAATGTCTAAATTAATCAAAATTTCAGGAGACATTTGTGGGTCTTTTACCTACATCTAAAATGTAAACATAGCCTTAAGACACCACAACCAAATAGATTTTATTAGAGAAAACTAGTTAAGCCTTTGACACAAGACAATACGCTGATTACTGTTGTACATTTTTCATTGTCTGTGTTTGATTCAAAGAACATTTTAATTGGAAGGCCCAGAGAGGTGAAGGTAACTGACATGTCCTGTCACAGTTTACTATACAGATGAAGAAGTGCTGGGATTACCAAGACAAACTATTATCATGAAAATGATTACTATTCAGATGAAGAGGTACTGGGATTACATGTCAAACTATTATCCTGAAAATGGATACTATACAGATGAAGAAGTGCTGAGATTACCGAGTCAAACTATTAACACAGCCCAGAATGAGGATAAAGTAACAGCAAGAAGCAGGAATTTGTGTCATTTCAAGGTGGTCACAGAATGAGTTTCCCCTACACTCATGAACTTGCATGTGCCATTAACCCCTTAAGGACCAAACTTCTGGAATAAAAGGGAATCATGACGTGTCACACACGTCATGTGTCCTTAAGGGGTTAAACAAACAAACCTCAAGCTTTGTAATGGATTGGCTAAGACAATATTCAAGGAGAATTAATTCTAAAATCACAGCTATCAAGCACACAGATCAGTCACAGTCTTCAGATTCCAGTCCCAGACTAAACTAAACATCATATTGTGTCATAAACTAGTGATAATTACTGTGTGGGGTTGATTGTGTCTGGATTTTACTTTACTTCACATGAACACATTACCATATAATATTAATGAACAACTACCAGGGTGCTTACCAACCCACTAGGGCAGTAGTTAATTTAAAAACGGAACAACTGAAAACAATAGAAATTGGGGGAATGTGGGGTGATGCAACCCCTGTTTGACTATATTCTTTCTCTCACTTTTAAATGTGCTCAACATAAGAGAAAAAAAAGTGAGGGAATGTGGTGACATTCTGTCATCAAACTAATATGGTGACTAGGGGTCATGTGACCAAGCTCATGTATGCCTTTCTCACAGTGGGATAAGCTTTACCTTTGATATGGTAATGCAATGCCTTTACAGGTCAGGAAAGAGATAACCACTCCCCCCTATCCCCATTCCTTTCTGTTCCTTCTTGGCTGTGCTACTAAGCAGATGTGCAGACGCCATGTGCTATCTTGGTGAACCATGTTATACTCTGTTGCTTCCTTTTCTTCCTTGGTGGATGTGATGTTGGACTTGCAGCAGTGAGCCATTACTAGATGTGAAGGCCTAACCGTGGGTGAGATCAAACGTGTGGGGAAGGGGATTACTATATAGATAGATAGATTTAAAAGGGTTGTTGCTCCGTGGGTCTGGGCTGTGTGTTTGTGATATATTTATAGTATTGTGTTGTTGCCTTCTAAATAAATACCTTTTAATGTAGACGAACCTTGTTTAATATTTATATTAATTTGGTGATACACCACAAGAGGGGGCCACAAAGACAGTGAATTTGATAGAATAGGTGAGGGGCCAATTGCCAATCGCTTACATCCCTCCAATGGTGGGAGAACCAGTCTGCGACTAGGTTGTCCGTGCCCGGAAGGTATTCCGCTCTGATAGATAAGTTTCTCTCTAGGAAGAATTGGTAGAGTTCCTTGGTAAGGTCCGACAGTAACTTGGATCGGGAACCTCCCAAACGATTCACATAATGTACTGCAGAGACGTTGTCCAAGCGTAGTACTAGTGAACAATTGAAGCAGTCGTTTGTGAAACTGCGAATTGCAAAAGATCCTGCGATCAATTCTAGGCAAATGATGTGCAGTGCTTTCTCGGAGGGGGACCATAGGCCTCCTGTGGACCGTTCAGAGCAAGTGGCGCCCCAACCTAGGAGACTGGCATCGGATTCCAGAATGAAATCCGGTTGGGATCCGAAGATGGCTTTGCCATTCCAGGCTTCCATGTTGTGGAGCCACCAATGAAGTTCTATACGAACTTCGTCTGTTAGGTGGATGTATTGATTGTAGGAGGTGGAACGGTGTAAATAGTATGTCTTGAGCCGTTGCATGGCTCGGTAGTGTAAGGGTCCTGGATAAATGGCCTGGATAGAGGTGGACAGTAGGCCTGTCAATAATTTTCTGACGGGTGAGGCCTGTAGCCTGTGAAGGCAATTCTGCTGTTCGTTCGGCCTCTATAACGTCCAGCTCTCCCAGAAAAACGGCCTGACTGGGAACGAAAAACTCTCCTAAAGGAGGATTGGGCCTTATTTAGGGTAGTGAATACCGCTACGTGTTTGGAGAGATCTCCAAAGAGTAATCCGTTGACCTCTGGTCCCAGTTCTCGGGAGCTCAGTAGTCTTGAATTTCATCGCCCCTATGAGATGTAGAACCCTCCAAGGGGTCAAAAATATCTTGTGCTGGGCGATTAATTGATAATTTCAGGGACTTGGCAGGAGCCTTTCCCTTGTCCGCGGAAATACTACTCCCTTTCCAAGGGCGTTTGCGAGTTGGTTCTTGGTCTGAGGGCTGAGAGTCCTCTGAGTCAGAGGATATGTGAGTGATGGGATTGATATCGCCAGTTTTTTCATGGAAGGCTGCTAACGCCTTAGGGATGGATTCGGCTATTGTGGAGACTAGCCAGGCTTTAAGTTCTTGAGACATTGTGGGTTCATTATTAACAGACATGTTTTAGTTTTAATAAATTAGTTAACAAATAATCTGAGATCAGATTGAAATGGGGTTCACCCAAAGTGTTTAGTGGATTAAATATGGGGGTCACCCAAATCAACGCAGTTGGTGTAAAGGGCGGCAAACAATAGTGGGGAAGACCACTAATTTTTTCCAGTGTGTTGTACCACTGTATCAAAGAAATGGTGGGGTTACCACACAAATAGTTAGACCCTTTATTAAAAGGTGTATGTCTGTCTGTAGTAAAGTGTGATGCACTTTAAGTAATATATGTTATACCAGTGAGGGTCACTCACTTAAGTAAATGGTGTGTAAACACTTGTTGGAGATTAGTGATGTACCGAACTGTTCGCTGGCGAATAGTTCCTGGCGAACATAGCGTGTTCGCGTTCGCCACGGCGGGTGAACACAAGCGTGGTTCGATCCGCCCCCTATTCGTCATCATTGAGTAAACTTTGACCCTGTGCCTCATGGTCAGCAGACACATTCCAGCAAATTAGCAGCAGACCCTCCCTTCCACACCCTCCCACCTCCTGTACAGCATCCATTTTAGATTCATTCTGAAGCTGCATTCTTAGATAGAGGAGGGAAAGTGTAGCTGCTGCTCATTTGATAGGGAAATTGATAGCTAGGCTAGGGTATTCAGTGTCCACTACAGTCCTGAAGGACTCATCTGATCTCTGCTGTAAGGACAGCACCCCAAAAAGCCCTTTTTAGGGCTAGAACATCAGTCTGCTGTTTTTTTTTCTGTGTAATGTAATTGCAGTTGCCTGCCTGCCAGCTTCTGTGTCGGCGTGTCACCTTCAGCGTGTACTCTGCCAACCTCTGCAAGTGCACTTTGCCACTCATATCTGGTGTCACAATAGCGTGCCTTTAAAAAGAAAAAACTTTTTCCACTGTTATAGATTGAATAGCAGTTAGTTGTCTTCAAGCGGGTGTCAGGCCTACAGCGTGTACTCTGCCAACCTCTGCCAGTGCACATTGCCACTCGTATCTGGTGTCACTATAGCGTGCCTTTAACCCCTTAAGGACCAAGCTTCTGGAATAAAAGGGAATCATGACGTGTCACACACGTCATGTGTCCTTAAGGGGTTAAAAAGAAAAAAAGTTTTTCACTGTAAGCTAATAGCAGTCAGTGTCCTTCAAGCGGGTGTCAGGCTTTCAGCGTGTACTCTGCCAACCTCTGCAAGTGCACTTTGACACTCATATCTGGTGTCACTATTGCGTGCCTTTAAAAAGAAAAAAGATTTTCACTGTAAGCTAATAGCAGTCAGTGTCCTTAAAGCGGGTGTCAGGCCTACAGCGTGTACTCTGCCAACCTCTGCAAGTGCACATTGCCACTCATATCTGGTGTCACTATAGCGTGCATTTAAAAAGAAAAAAAGTTTTTCACTGTAAGCTAATAGCAGTCAGTGTCCTTCAAGCGGGTGTCAGGCTTTCAGCGTGTACTCTGCCAACCTCTGCAAGTGCACTTTGACACTCATATCTGGTGTCACTATAGCGTGCCTTTAAAAAGAAAAAAGATTTTCACTGTAAGCTAATAGCAGTCAGTGTCCTTAAAGCGGGTGTCAGGCCTTCAGCGTGTACTCTGCCAACCTCTGCAAGTGCACATTGCCACTCATATCTGGTGTCACTATAGCGTGCATTTAAAACCAAAAAACTTTTTCCACTGTTATAGATTGAATAGTAGTGTCAGGGTACCTGTGGTCTCTACCTCCGAAAGAGGTAGAGACTTAGCTGTTCCTCCATCCAGACGGTCTGATGGCTCCCTTCCCCGCGGTCTATCCGGTCATGCTAGGCCGGCCGCGAGGGAGTGACTGCCTTTTACAGCATCTAGGCAGGAAGTAGTCATCAGGACACTCCCGCGGAACAACCTGTCAGTCAATGGCTGCAGGACCAATCAGGACGCCTTGGGGGCGTGGTTACTGCTCTGAACAGGGTATTTAACAGAGCTTCTTTCATTAGCTCATTGCCCTGTCATGGTTCTAGCTTGTTCTAGTCACTCAGTGCTTGTGTATTCTATTATCCCTTTTTGGTTTTGACCCGGCTTGTTTACCTTACTCTGCTTATCTCTGTTACCCTTGATTCGGCTTGTCTCTCGCTTACCTGTCTTCTGTTACCCTCGACCTCGGCTTGTCTTTGACCATTCTATACTGTACTACTTACGTTAGTCCGGCCATTCTAAGGTCCGGTATACGTATCTGGCTACTGTTTGTACTCTGCGTGTTGGATCCCTGTCCCGATCCTGACATTACGACAGGGCCAATGGATCCTGCAAGTACAAACAGTCAGCTGGCTGCTCCTGATCCTAGGTTTGAAGCCATGGATCACAGAATGGATCAGATGGCGCTTGCGCTACAGGCTCTATTAGCTTGTGCCAATAAACCACCAGAAGAGATACGTAATACCCCTGTTTCTCCTGTCGGTTCAGGTCTAGAGGTAGCCACAGTGGGTGCTTCTTCTCACATTACCCCCCCAGTACGCTATGGTGGGGCTCCTGAGAAGTGTCGTGGTTTTTTAAACCAAATTAGTATCCACTTTGAATTGCAACCTCGCTCTTACAGATAGATGCCCTACAGATAGGGCAAAAGTAGGATCTATTATCACCCTACTCATTGAGAAAGCTCTGAGATGGGCCAACCCACTATGGGAGAACGATAATCCATTAGTTTATAACTATAACGCATTTGTAGCTGCTTTTAGAAGAACATTTGACCCTCCAGGTAGAAAGGTTAATGCAGCCAGATTACTGTTGCGCCTGAGACAGGAGAACCGAACACTGGTGGATTATGCACTAGAGTTCAGGTCTCTGGCGGCAGAAATCAAGTGGAATGAGCAGGCGTATATGGATGTATTTTTGAATGGCCTATCTGATGTAATCCTTGATGAGGTTGCTACCAGAGAACTCCCTGAGAATTTAGAGGATTTAATTTCGTTCATCTCTCGTATAGATGAACGTCTAAGAGAGAGACAGAACACTCGAGAGGGGAACCAGAGACCTTCTTTTAGGTTAGCTCCCGCTGTTCCAAGTCCTGACTCCACGATATCTTTGCTTACTGAACCTATGCAGATAGGGTATACCCGCCTCTCTGAGGAGGAAAGACAGCACAGGAGAAGAGAGGGTTTGTGTATGTATTGTGGAGCCAAAGGTCATTTACTCTCGAACTGTTCTAACCGCCCGGGAAAAGCTTGCACCTAAGTCTCTCTAGAGGACAGGCCTTGGGTGTTTCTATTTTGTCCTCTACTCCTGATTATAAAGATCACAGGCTTCTGCTACCAGTTTCCTTAACTTGGGGGAAGGAAGTAGTAAGAAACATAGAAACATAGAAACATAGAATGTAAGGGCTATGGCATTGATAGATTCCGGTGCTGCTGAGAATTTTATCGACCAAGCCTTTGCTAGTAAGAACAATTTCCCATCCCAGCTAAGGGAGACACCTTTGGCCGTTGAGGCCATAGATGGTAGACCACTACTAGACCCTGTTATCTTTCGTGAGACCATACCCATTAATTTAAATGTGGGTATCCTACACGTGGAGAATTTATCTCTTCTGCTCATTTCGTCTCCTTCCGTTCCCATAGTTCTGGGGTACCCATGGTTGAAAAAACATAACCCTATTATCGATTGGGAGTTAGGAGAGATACTCTCGTGGGGCCAGGGCTGCCAGGATCGGTGTTTGTGCAAGGTTTCTCCATTAGCTAATATTAACATACCGGAGAATCCTACTCAGTCCACAGAAAGACAAATACCAGACCTTTACCTAGACTTAAGGGCAGTGTTTGACAAGAAGAATGCCGATTCTTTGCCTCCACACAGGTCATTTGACTGTAAGATTAAGCTTCTACCCGGCACTATGCCTCCGAGGGGCCATGTATATCCTTTGTCTGTTCAGGAAAACTCGGTTCTAGAGGAGTATATTCGGGAGAATTTAGAAAAGGGATTCATCAGGAGGTCTTCTTCTCCGGCCGGGGCTGGGTTCTTTTTCATTAAGAAGAAGGATGGCACGCTGAGACCTTGTATCGATTACCGAGGCTTGAATAAAATAACTGTCAGAAATGCCTATCCTATCCCACTGATTACCGAGTTATTTGATCGTCTTAAGGGCTCCAAAATCTTCACCAAGTTAGATCTCAGAGGGGCTTACAATTTGGTGAGAATCCAGCAAGGTCACGAGTGGATGACGGCATTCAATACCCGGTATGGCCATTACGAATACACTGTTATGCCATTTGGACTATGCAATGCTCCTGCAGTATTTCAAGATTTGATTAATGAGGTACTTAGGGAGTTTCAGCATGATTGTGTTATTGTTTACCTGGACGACATACTAATACACTCTAAGGAGATTGAGACTCACCATAGACAGGTCAGAAAGGTATTACACAAGCTGCTGCAACATGGTCTATATTGCAAATTGGAGAAGTGCAGTTTTGATCAGTCTCAGGTAGACTTTCTTGGATACGTGATTTCTGGGGAGGGTTTTAAAATGGATCCTGTAAAACTTCAATCTATTTTAGACTGGCCCTTGCCCAAAGGACTCAAGGCTATCCAAAGGTTTATTGGTTTTTCCAACTACTATAGGCGCTTCATTAACCCCTTAAGGACCAAACTTCTGGAATAAAAGGGAATCATGACGTGTCAGACATGTCATGTGTCCTTAAGGGGTTAAAGGATACTCCTCTATCATTGCGCCTATTACCAATATGACCAAACAAGGGGCTGATACTAAGTTCTGGTCTAAGGAAGCTCTGGGTGCTTTCAAGACTCTCAAGGAACTTTTTGCCTCGGCTCCCATTCTAGTCCATCCTGATACGACTCTGCCTTTCTTGCTCGAGGTCGATGCCTCTGAGACAGCAGTTGGGGCTGTTCTGTCTCAAAGGTTAGGGGTGGATAAACCGTTACACCCTTGTGGTTTCTTCTCTAAGAAATTTTCTGGGCCTGAGAGCAGATATGACATCGGGGAAAGGGAACTGTTAGCAGTCATTAAAGCCTTAAAGGAGTGGAGACATTTGTTGGAGGGGACCCTACACCCTATTACGATTTTGACGGACCACAAAAACTTGTCCTATATTGGGGAGGCTAAGCGCTTATCCTCTAGACAAGCTCGTTGGTCCTTATTCCTGACTCACTTCAATTATGTACTTACTTACAGAACCGGTTCTAAAAACTGTAAAGCCGATGCATTATCTCGCCAATATGAACCTTCTACTGTACCTGAACCAGTTCTTTCTTCTATAGTTCCGAAATGCAATATCATTGCTAATACGAATCTCAGGATTCATTCTCCATTACTGGCCGAGATCATTAAGTTGCAACATCTAGCACCTAAACAGACTCCTGCGGGCCGTCATTTCGTTCCTCCTGCTCTTCAACTGGAACTTTTACAGTGTTTACATAATAGCAAGATGGCGGGACATCCTGGTATTCGCAAAACTTACGCGTTGATCTCTAAGGACTTCTGGTGGCCTGCTTTACGGAGGGACATTGAGGAGTTCATCGCTGCATGTGAAGTTTGTACTAAAACCAAACAACCCCATACGCTTCCATGTGGATTCCTGCAACCCTTGGAGGTTCCAGAAAAACCATGGTCCTGTTTGGCCATGGACTTTATTGTCGATCTACCTATCTCTAAAAGACACTGTTATCCTCACCGTGGTTGACAGGTTTACTAAGATGGCACACTTCATTCCCCTGCCTAAACTCCCGTCTTCTCCCGAATTGGCAGAGATATTCGCTAAGGAGATTTTTCGCCTACATGGGATACCCTCTCAAATTGTATCGGACAGAGGCTCCCAATTTGTTTCCCGCTTTTGGAGGTCCTTCTGCTCTCAACTTGGTATTAAATTAAACTTTTTTTCTGCCTATCATCCTCAGTCTAACGGAGCTGCTGAACGTACCAACCAGAAAATTGAACAATATTTACGATGCTTTGTTTCTGAACCCCAGGATGATTGGGTCGGTTTGATTCCTTGGGCGGAGTTTGCACACAACAATCTCGTTTGCGATTCTACTCATTCAAGCCTCTTCTTCATGAATTATGGTTTTCATCCGTCTATTCTTCCTTCGGATTCCCCTTCCCAGGGGGTGCCGTCGGTTGATGTTCATGTTGCCAATTTGAGGAAGTTGTGGGATCAAACTCGACAAATCCTTGTGCACAAATCTATGTTGGTCAAGAAACACGCTGATAAACGTAGAAGAGCGGCTCCGGTCTTTGTTCCAGGTGATAGGGTATGGCTGAGCACGAGGAACATCCGTTTAAAAGTGCCCTCCATGAAGTTCGCTCCTCGTTATATTGGACCCTACAGGGTGCTGACCCGTATCAATCCAGTTGCGTATCGTTTAGCTCTTCCTAATACCTTACGCATCCCGAACTCGTTTCACGTTTCATTGCTGAAACCACTCATATGTAACAGATTTTCCTCCACAATAGCCCCTCCTCGCCCCGTTCAGGTGGAGGGTCAGGAGGAGTATGAGGTTAACTCTATTATTGATTCTCGAATCTCCCGGGGGAGAGTACAATATCTGGTTGATTGGAAGGGATATGGTCCTGAGGAGAGGAGTTGGGTACCTCAGGAGGATGTTCATGCTCCCCGTCTCCGCAGGGCGTATCACTCTCGCTTCCCATCTCGTCCCGGTTCATTCCGCCCGGTGGGCGTATCTGAGAGGGGGGGTACTGTCAGGGTACCTGTGGTCTCTACCTCCGAAAGAGGTAGAGACTTAGCTGTTCCTCCATCCAGACGGTCTGATGGCTCCCTTCCCCGCGGTCTATCCGGTCATGCTAGGCCGGCCGCGAGGGAGTGACTGCCTTTTACAGCATCTAGGCAGGAAGTAGTCATCAGGACACTCCCCCGGAACAACCTGTCAGTCAATGGCTGCAGGACCAATCAGGACGCCTTGGGGGCGTGGTTACTGCTCTGAACAGGGTATTTAACAGAGCTTCTTTCATTAGCTCATTGCCCTGTCATGGTTCTAGCTTGTTCTAGTCACTCAGTGCTTGTGTATTCTATTATCCCTTTTTGGTTTTGACCCGGCTTGTTTACCTTACTCTGCTTATCTCTGTTACCCTTGATTCGGCTTGTCTCTCGCTTACCTGTCTTCTGTTACCCTCGACCTCGGCTTGTCTTTGACCATTCTATACTGTACTACTTACGTTAGTCCGGCCATTCTAAGGTCCGGTATACGTATCTGGCTACTGTTTGTACTCTGCGTGTTGGATCCCTGTCCCGATCCTGACAAGTAGTTAGTTGTCTTCAAGCTGGTGTCCGGCCTTCAGCGTGTACTCTGCCAACCTCTGCAAGTGCACTTTGCCACTCATATCTGGTGTCACTATAGCATGCCTTTAAAAAGAAAAAAAGTTTTTCACTGTAAGCTAATAGCAGTCAGTGTCCTTAAAGCGGGTGTCAGGCCTTCAGCGTGTACTCTGCCAACCTCTGCAAGTGCACTTTGCCACTCATATCTGGTGTCACAATAGCGTGCCTTTAAAAAGAAAAAAAGTTATTCACTGTAAGCTAATAGCAGTCAGTGTCCTTCAAGCGGGTGTCAGGCCTTCAGCGTGTACTCTGCCAACCTCTGCAAGTGCACATTGCCACTCATATCTGGTGTCACTATAGCGTGCATTTAAAACCAAAAAACCTTTTCCACTGTTATAGATTGAATAGCAGTTAGTTGTCTTCAAGCGGGTGTCAGGCCTACAGCGTGTACTCTGCCAACCTCTGCCAGTGCACATTGCCACTCATATCTGGTCTCACAGTAGCTTGCACGCATAGTACCACTAATCCAAAAAAAAATGACAGGCAGAGGCAGGCCACCCCGCAGGGGCCATCGTGGTCGTGGTGCTGTGATTCCCTTTTGCCCTAGAATAATGCCCAGTTTTCAGAGGCCACGTACCCTGAACTTGAAAAGTTCTGAGGACATAGTTGACTGGCTAACACAGGACACCCAATCTTCTACAGCTTCCGCTCGGAACCTTGACGCACCATCCTCCTCCAGCTTAGCTTTGGGCACCTCTCAAGATACCACTCACCCACCTGCCGCCACCACCAACACTAGCATCACAGCCGCTTCACTTGGTATGTCAGAGGAGTTATTTACACATACGTTTGAAGAAATGAGTGATGCGCAACCATTATTGCCAGAGGATGTAGATAACAGGGATATGTCTCAGGCAGGCAGCATTACACACATGGACGTATGGTGTGATGATGATGATGATGATGTTGTACCCGCTGCTGCTTCCTTTGCTGAGTTGTCAGATACAAGTGAAGCGGTTGATGATGACGATGCGTCCATGGATGCGTCACGTGGGTGCCCGCTCGACAAGAAGAAGAACAGGGCGAAAGTTCAGATGGGGAGACAGAGAAGAGGAGACGAGTTGGAAGCAGGGGAGGTCGTCGAAAAGAGCTAGTGGCACAGTCAGACAGCATGCATCGGCACCCGGAGTCAGCCCTACAGCACGCCAATCAACGCATGCTGTGTCCACCACCAGAATGCCGTCATTGCAGAGCTCAGCAGTGTGGCATTTTTTTGTGTGTCTGCCTCTGACAACAGTGATGCCATTTGCAACCTGTGCCAAAAGAAACTGAGTCGTGGGAAGTCCAACACCCACCTAGGTACAACTGCTTTGCGTAGGCACATGATCGCACATCACAAACGCCTATGGGATCAACACATGAGTACAAGCAGCACACAAACTCAAAGCCGCCATCCTCCTCCTGGTCCAGCATCTTCAGCCACGTCAACCACTGCTGTCCTCCTTGCCCCCCCTCAACCATCCGCCACTCCGTCTCTCGCCTTGAGCAGTTCCCGCTTATCTGCCCACAGTCAGGTGTCTGTCAAGGACATGTTTGAGCCAATGTCAGAAAGTCACCCCCTTGCCCAGCGTCTGACAGCTGGCTTGTCAGAACTATTAGCCTGCCAGCTTTTACCATACAAGAGGCGTTCAAAAAATTTGTGGCTATTGGGATACCGCAGTGGAAGGTACCCAGACAAAATGTCTTTGCACAAAAGGCAATCCCCAACCTGTACTCGATTGTGCAAAAGGAAGTAATGGCATGTCTGGCACACAGTGTTGGGGCAAGGGTCCATCTGACCACTGATACTTGGTCTGCAAAGCATGATCAGGGCAGGTATATCACCTACACTGCGCATTGGGTAAACCTGCTGACGGCTGCCAAGCATGGAATGCGTGGCTCTGCAGAGAAGTTGGTTACACCGCCACGACTTGCAGGCAGGCCTGCTGCCACCTCCTCTACTCCTCCTACTCCATCCTCTTCCATAACCTCCTCGGCTGAGTCCTCTTCTGCTGCTGCATCTTGCTCCACATCAATGGCACCCCCCCAGCTCCCCAGGTACTATTCCACATCCCGGATACGGCAGTGTCACACCGTCTTGGGTTTGACTTGCTTGAAAGCAGAGAGTCACACCGGACAAGCACTCCTGTCCGCCCTGAACGCACAGGTGGAAAAGTGGCTGACTCCGCAGCAACTGGATATCGGCAAAGTGGTTTGTGACAACAGAACAAATTTGTTGGCGGCATTGAAGTTGGGCAAGTTGACACATGTGCCGTGCATGGCACATGTGTGTAATCTGATCGTACAATGCTTTGTGCATAAGTACACAGGCTTACAGGACGTCCTGAAGCAGGCCAGGAAGGTATGTGGCCATTTCAGGCATTCCTACACAGCCATGGCGCACTTTGCAGATATCCAGCGGCGAAACAACATGCCAGTGAGGCGCTTGCTTTGCGACAGCCCGACACGTTGGAATTCAACACTCCTAATGTTCGACCGCCTGCTCCAACAAGAAAAAGCCGTTAATGAATATTTGTATGACCGGGGTGCTAGGACAGCCTCTGGGGAGCTGGGAATTTTTTTGCCACGTTACTGGACGCTCATGCGCAATGCCTGTAGGCTCATGCGTCCTTTTGAGGAGGTGACAAACCTAGTCAGTCGCACCGAAGGCACCATCAGCGAAATCATACCATTTGTTTTCTTCCTGGAGCGTGCCCTGCGAAGAGTGCTGGATCAGCCGTAGATGAGCGTGAAGAGGAAGAGAAAGAGTTGTGGTCACCATCACCACCAGAAACAGCCTTATCAGCATCCCTTGCTGAAAGAGGATTGTGAGGAAGAGGAGTCAGAGGAGGAATGTGGCTTTGAGGAGGAGGAGGAAGACCAACCACAACAGGCATCCCAGGGTACTCGTTGTCACCTATCTGGTACCCGTGGTGTTGTACGTGGCTGGGGGGGAAGAACATACCTTCATTGAGATCACTGAGGAGGAGGAATGGGAAATGAGTAGCTCGGCATCCAACCTTGTGCAAATGGGGTCTTTCATGCTGTCATGCCTGTTGAGGGACCCTCGTATAAAAAGGCTGAAAGAGAACGACCTGTACTGGGTGTCCACGCAACTAGACCCCCGGTATAAGCAGAAAGTGGCTGAAATGTTACCAAATTACAACAAGTCGGAAAGGATGCAGCATTTGCAAAATAAATTAAAAAGTATGCTTTACACAGCGTATAAGGGTGATGTCACAGCACAACGGGAATCTAACAGGGGAAGAGGTGAAAGTAATCCTCCTCCTTCCACGACCATGCCGGCAAGGACAGGACGCTTTAAAGACGTGTTGTTGATGGAGGACATGCAGAGCTTTTTAAGTCCTACGCATCGCCACAGCCCTTCGGGATCCACCCTCAGAGAACGACTCGACCGACCGGTAGCAGACTACCTCGCCTTAACTGCAGATATCGACACTCTGAGGAGCGATGAACCCCTTGACTAATGGGTGTGCAGGCTTGACCTGTGGCCTGAGCTATCCCAATTTGCGATAGAACTTCTGGCCTGCCCCGCTTCAAGTGTCCTGTCAGAAAGGACCTTCAGTGCAGCAGGAGGTATTGTCACTGAGAAGAGAAGTCGCCTAGGTCAAAAAAGTCTAGATTACCTCACCTTTATTAAGATGAATGAGGGATGGATGCCGAAGGGACTGACAGTGGGCGATACATTCGACTAAAAAAGGCCTGATGAGATGAGCTGCCTTGGGCTAAAAATGGTGACCCTATGTAGGAGGAACAGTCCCTATTCTGCTCTGTGTCAGTGTGTATCAGGGTCCCTGAGGACAGGTGTCAATCCATATCTGCCAAGTGACCCTATGTAAGGGGAACAGTCCCTATTCTGCTCTGTGTCAGTGTGTATCAGGGATCATTAGGATAGGTGTCAATCCATATCTGCCAAGTGACCCTATGTAGGGGGAACAGTCCCTATTCTGCTCTGTGTCAGTGTGTATCAGGGATCATTAGGATAGGTGTCAATCCATATCTGCCAAGTGACCCTATGTAGGGGGAACAGTCCCTATTTTGCTCTGTGTCAGTGTGTATCAGGGATCATTAGGATAGGTGTCAATCCATATCTGCCAAGTGACCCTATGTAGGGGGTACAGTCCCTATTCTGCTCTGTGTCAATGTGTATCAGGGATCATTAGGATAGGTGTCAATCCATATCTGCCAAGTGACCCTATGTAGGGGGAACAGTCCCTATTCTGCTCTGTGTCAGTGTGTATCAGGGTCCCTGAGGACAGGTGTCAATCCATATCTGCCAAGTGACCCTATGTAGGGGGAACAGTCCTTATTCTGCTCTGTGTCAGTGTGTATCAGGGTCTCTGAGGACAGGTGTCAATCCATATCTGCCAAATGACCCTATGTAAGGGGAACAGTCCCTATTCTGCTCTGTGTCAGTGTGTATCAGGGTCTCTGAGGACAGGTGTCAATCCATATCTGCCAAGTGACCCTATGTAGGGGGAACAGTCCCTATTTTGCTCTGTGTCAGTGTGTATCAGGGATCATTAGGATAGGTGTCAATCCATATCTGCCAAGTGACCCTATGTAGGGGGTACAGTCCCTATTCTGCTCTGTGTCAATGTGTATCAGGGATCATTAGGATAGGTGTCAATCCATATCTGCCAAGTGACCCTATGTAGGGGGAACAGTCCCTATTCTGCTCTGTGTCAGTGTGTATCAGGGTCCCTGAGGACAGGTGTCAATCCATTTCTGCCAAGTGACCCTATGTAGGGGGAACAGTCCTTATTCTGCTCTGTGTCAGTGTGTATCAGGGTCTCTGAGGACAGGTGTCAATCCATATCTGCCAAATGACCCTATGTAAGGGGAACAGTCCCTATTCTGCTCTGTGTCAGTGTGTATCAGGGTCTCTGAGGACAGGTGTCAATCCATATCTGCCAAGTGACCCTATGTAGGGGGAACAGTCCCTATTCTGCTCTGTGTCAGTATGTATCAGGGATCATTAGGATAGGTGTCAATCCATATCTGCCAAGTGACCCTATGTAGGGGGAACAGTCCCTTTTCTGCTCTGTGTCAGTGTGTATCAGGGTCCCTGAGGACAGGTGTCAATCCATATCTGCCAAGTGACCCAATGTAGGGGGAACAGTCCCTATTCTGCTCTGTGTCAGTGTGTATCAGGGATCATTAGAATAGGTGTCAATCCATATCTGCCAAGTGACCCTATGTAGGGGGAACAGTCCCTATTCTGCTCTGTGTCAGTGTGTATCAGGGATCATTAGGATAGGTGTCAATCCATATCTGCCAAGTGACCCTATGTAGGGGGAACAGTCCCTATTCTGCTCTGTGTCAGTGTGTATCAGGGTCTCTGAGGACATGTGTCAATCCATATGTCAAGGTGTCAATATGTCATATGTCAGGTGTCAATCCATATCCATTGTGATTTAGGAATGTTAGGTGATTTATGCCCTTTATGGATTAAAACCAGACTCTGCATCAACTGTGTAATTTTCCATGGGAGTTTTGCCATGGATTCCCCTCCGGCATGCCACAGTCCAGGTGTTAGTCCCCTTGAAACAACTTTTCCATCACTATTGTGGCCAGAAAGAGTCCCTGTGGGTTTTAAAATTCGCCTGCCCATTGAAGTCAATGGTCGGTTCAATGGTCGGTTCGCCCGGTTCGCCGGTTCGCGAAAGTTCACGTCCGCCGTTCGCGAACTGAAAATTTTGTGTTCGCGACATCACTATTAGAGATTGAATAATAAAAGAATAAGGTGGGGGTCACCCACAATAAACATAAAATGAGTAACAATTTTGAGCTGATAAAAAGGTGGGGTTCACCCATAAGGCCTTCTTTATTAATAGAAATGGAGAATACAGCAGATATAGCCTGTTAATGAAACACATGAGAATTCAGTATACAAAGTGGGCACTTTAAATTGTTGATTAGCGATCAGGTAAGGGTACTTACCAAATCCAACGTTGGGACAAGCGATCTGTGTCCTTTTTATACAAAACCGTGGTTTAAAATGGCCGCCGCCAGAAGAAAGGGCAGGAGGAAGCGCGTCAGAAAATAGCCGCGAAAGGGCGGGAAACCCGAAGGGCGTGGAAAATAGCCACGGAATTGAGCCGCGGACTCTTGGGAAATGGAGTCCGCGGTAATAATAAAAGAGTTGAAAGTAGAGCCGCGGTCACTCGGAAGAGACCGCGGCCGCAAGCAACGAAATACTCGGGTTAACCCCGCTCATTTTAAAGGGGAAAAAACAATACATTCGGATAAGTGTTATATGTTGAGTGCAAGTGTTTAATAAAGGATAACAGGCACATTAAATGGTTTGAGAATAGTTAAGACCTTAAAAACAGTAGTAATAAGGTAGTTGTAGGTTTAGAATATAGTATAATGGTTAGAAATTAAGAGCTATGTAATTGGAACAGACTCACCTGGGAGGCAAGCAGCAAAGAAAGAGGATATGGGAGGAGTTTAATGACATCATATAATACTGTTATACAATCTGATTGGTTGAACTTTTTACATTACTGTTAACTGTTCCTTTGCTGCTGGGAGGTTCAGTAAAGAAAGATAAAGCAAATATGAAGCCTCCTGTCTTGCCATAAAATTAATATTCTCTTTACATTGGCCTTTCAATCGTGCTCAATGTTAGGCAGGATGTTCAAAGTACAGGCTAGGCTGTTCCTTGTAATTCTTTCTCCCTAAACAAACTAGGACTCTACGCTTTCTCTTTGCATAACTATGTTGCTCTATATTTTTCCACACCAGCCTGTACGTATGGTGTGGGTAAAGGAGCATATAAAATATATATATATCCTTAACCCCTTAAGGACACATGACATGTGTGACATGTCATGATTCCCTTTTATTCCAGAAGTTTGGTCCTTAAGGGGTTAAAGATAAAAATAGCCATTTTTTTTTTGTATAAAAACCATTATCTGAAAATCTATTCATAAACACAGGGCCGTTTGAAGGAATTTGGGGGCCCCAAGCAAAATGGACATAGAGGCTCTGCGAACCCCCTCCCCCCCACACGCACGCAAAGCCTACAGGAACCACAGCATAGCCATACAGTTTAAGTTCACCCACACTTTATATAAATAAAAAAAGGTTTACAGTGCAAATACTGCTGTTGCATATAATGTGCATAAAATGTTAACATTTTCAACTATTTAAAGGGAAACTCCAGTGCCAGGAAAACGATCCATTTTCCTGGCACTGTATGGTCCCTCTCCCTCCCACCCCCAATCCCCAGTTACTGAAGGGGTGAAAACCCCTTCAGTGACTTACCAGAGGCAGCGACAGGTCCCACGTCGCTGCTTCCTCCTCCCCCGCCGCTCCTCCTTCTGCTTACGTCGGCCGGTGGGCGAGACTGATCTCGCCCGCCGGCCGAGGAGACCTAATGCGCATGCGCGGCAATGCCGCGCATGCGCATTAGCGTACCCCATAGGAAAGCATTGAAAATGAATTTCAATGCTTCCCTATGGGGAATAGAGCGACGCTGGAGGTCCTCACACAGCGTGAGGACGCCCAGCGACGCTCTAGCACAGAAAACCTGTGCTATAGAGCAGGAAGTTCCCTCTAGTGGCTGTCTAATAGACAGCCACTAGGGGAGGACTTAACCCTGTAAGGTAATTATTGCAGTTTTAAAAAAACTGCAATAATTACACTTGCAGGGTTAAGGGTAGTGGGAGTTTTTTTACTCCCCCCTCCCCATGGTTTTTTACTCCCCCTCCCTATGCTTTTTTTTACTCCTCCCTCCCCCTCACTATGTTTTTTTTTTTACCCCCCATGTTTTTTTACTCCCCCTCCCTATGTTTTTTTACTTACCCCCATGTTTTTTACCCCCCCTCTCCATGTTTTTTTACTCCCCCAATGTTTTTTTACTCCCCCTCTCCCCCATCCTATGTTTTTTTTACTCCCCCCTCCCTATGTTTTTTTACTCCCCCCCTATGTTTTTTTACCCCCCCACTCCCTCTGTTCTTTTTACTACTCCCCCCCCCCCATATTCTTCTCAGTTACCTCCACTTCCCTGTAGCGTGGCCGAGCTCCTCTTCCTCCTGGCTGTCAGTCCGGCCGGGTACCGCGCAGTACAGGAGATTCAGTTTCCTGTTACCGGCCGGACTGAAAGGAAGTGTGCACTTCCTGTCAATCCGGCCGGGAACAGGAAACTGAATCTCCTGTACCGCGCGGTACCCGGCCGGACTGAGAGCCAGGAGGAAGAGGAGCTCGGCCACGCTACAGGGAAGGGGAGGTGACGAGAGAGGAGTGCTGCAGCCATCTGAGCGCTCTCTATAGAGCGCTCAGGCGGCTGCAGCCTTATAGGAAGCACCGGCTCTGCTCGGGGCCCCAAGCAATTGCTTGGTTTGCCTGCCCGCTAGCGACGGGCCTGCATAAACAGGACTATACATAGGACCAAGAGGTCATGTTTAAATAACAGTTGGATAAATATTTGCAAACACACTATACAAGGATTTACATTTTAATTAGTGGGGTAATAGCTTCTTGATCCAAGGAAATATCTGACTGCCATTTTGGGATCAAGAAGGAATTTTTTCATAGTTTGTTCAGTGGTGTATCCTGGTTTTGTGCTGCCCTAGGCAGGACAAAACTCAGGTGCCCCCCCCCTCCCCCCGCGCCACCCCCACCCAACCTTTCCCCCGCTCCGCATTCTAAATACACACACACACACACACTCGCTAACAGACACACTCACACACACTAACAGACACACTCACTAACAGACACACACTCACTCACTAGCAGACACAAACTAGCAGACACACACACTCACTGACATACACACACACTCACAGGCAAACACACACTAACAGACACACACAGTCACACACTAACAGACACAGACACACACACTAACAGACACACACACACACTAACAGACACACACTAACAGACACAAACACTAACAGACACACACACACTAACAGACACACACACACAGACACACACACACACTAACAGACACAAACACTAACAGACACACACACTGACACACACACACACTGACACACACACACTAACAGACACACACACACACTAACAGACACAAACACTGACACACACACTAACAGACACAGACACACACTAACAGACACAGACACACACTAACAGACACAGACACACACTCACCCACCCACATTAACACGTTTTTTTTTTTTTTATTTGTAACACATTTTTTTAAATTTTTTTTAACACTTTTTTTATTTTTTTTAACACATTTGTAATTTATTTATTTTTAACACATTTTTTTTAACACGTTTTTTTTAAATTTATTTGTAACACATTTTTTTTTTAACACATTTTTTTTTATTATTTAACCCCCCCCCCCCCCCACCTTTGGGAATGCTGGGGAGGGGGGTGTCTCTTCCTCCCTGGTGGTCCAGTGGCTGCTGGGCGATCGGGCGGGCGGGCGGCCGGCCGGCTGGCGAGGGAGCACTACCCCTGAGCTGTCTGCTCAGCTCCCTCGCGCGCCTCAGAGTGAGGCTGGGAGCCGGAATATGACGTCATATTCCGGCTCCGCCTCCCAGCCTCACTCTGCGGCTGGCGAGGGAGCACTACCCCTGAGCTGTCTGCTCAGCTCCCTCGCGCGCCTCAGAGTGAGGCTGGGAGCCGGAATATGACGTCATATTCCGGCTCCCAGCCTCACTCTGCGACGCGCGAGGGAGCTGAGCAGACAGCTCAGGGGAAGTGCTCCCTCGCCGGCCGCCCGCCCGCCCGCCCAGCAGCCCGCCGGCATGTCTGTTAGCCGCAAGGCTAACAAGACATTTGCCCTGGGCATTTGGGGGTGGCTTTTTTTGCCGCCCCCTGGAAAATGCCGCCCAAGGCAAATGCCTTGTTTGCCTCGCGGCTAATACGCCCCTGAGTTTGTTGCACAGTTGGAAGCGCTTCAGACTGGGTTTTTTGCCTTCTTTTGGTTCAACAGCAAAAATCACACATGAAAAAGGCTGAACTTGATGGACGCATGTGTCCTTTCTGCTATATAACTATGTATATGAGAATGCAAAGGATATTATCAAGCAAGTAAACATTTTACTTATGAAATCATAAAATATTAATATATTAAACCCCTATCATGGATTGTTTCCTACAGGATACAGCATACCCCCATCTCCTGTCACTGTTTTTTGGACTAATTGAAGTGTAGTGAGGGGAGTTTATCAGTCAAATATTAAAATTACAGCAATTAAAATCTCTTCAAAACATTTGACTTTTATAGAAAGATTTAATATTTTAGCTTGGGGTAGGGGCTGCTTGTTAATGTGCAAGCCCGTCTCCGCTTTCTGTGACGTTAGAGGCACATCCTTAGATACAGAGTATTTAAAATGTCCAGTGCTCTGTATGAATGTCCTTGCATTGTTGGTAGTGCTCATCTTATCACAGTAAGAATTGTGGGAACTTGGTTACCTCTGCACATATTGTATAGGAACCAAGTTCCCATTGGTACCCACTGCACTAGAGGGACATTTACCTTTCGTTATTTTTTTCTGAATGATAACCTATAGTTTATAATAATCAACCCCTTAAAGACTGGTGGTGTCCTATGACTTCTTAGCAATTTGATCTTTAAGAGGTCTATTCCCAAAAAAAAGTATATTTCTCAATGAATGGCAGTAGGACTTCCAAGACTCAATAATCAGAAAATTCACCTTTTGTAAGGGGGTCAAAAATTCACCATATATAAGTAGGATACAACTGTAATTACAGCAAAGATCAATATTTGTCCTTAAAATGTTCAATTAGGAAGTATACGGTACTTCAAGATTTATGTAGTTTTAAAGTATTTTTTGGATTATATGTGTGCATATTGTGTTTTAGTTTAGCTCAGATGTAATTGAATTTGTGGTTTCTCGGAACGTGTTCTAAATCTGATTATTGACTTTTACCTACAGCAAAGATCTATGTCGGGAGTAAGAATGAAATTGCAGAGGCTCGCATTCCACTTCTCAATGCATATATGAAGGTAATGCTGCTAGAGGCTTTATGTTTTGCTCAGAAATTCCTCATGTTAGCTTTTATCTAGAAAAATCCCATTTTAAATCCAAAAGCCACTACTCGGTGCTAATTTTACTTAACCACTCTGTTGCTTCCTTCTCAAAGCATTTCACAATCTCAGCCCACTAATAGATATTTTTGTATCTTGGGACGCCCACGGCTATAATTGCACATACTAGCTAAATGACCAATCCTGATTAGCGGCCATTGCAGTCTGACTCCCAACATCAATGTACCATATAATAGCCAGCTTGGCTCTTTTCCTAATATAGAAAATGTACTTTATAATTCACCACAATTCTTTTGTTAAACAATAAACTACTAAATAGATTGGGTTCAGTCACTAGCTACAGAAATATCTATTAGTGGGCTGAGATTATGAAATGTTTGAGGACCTGTGGTAAACTGAAAAACAAATAGCAAATTTTATATAAAACACAACCACTTTAATTCGGTTCTGTCACCCCTTCAACAGGAGTATTTTGTAAAAATAAAATCTTCATGAAATCCTAACATTGACTGTGTTTTAATTTCACTTAAATTCCAATCCAGTCAAAAAAATACACTGAGGAACTACTTTGTCTCAGTTTTGTTCCTGAGCTTGACAAAGCTTGACAAAGGGGAGCGTTACCTTTTGTCGAGCTTGTCATTTCCCTCAGCTGTCCCTAGTTATGGCTATAAGGGAAAAAATATGTTTCTATGGAGGATCCAGGGGGCCACGCACGCACAAGTATAGTGTAGTGTTGACGATGGCTCCTTGCAGCTGAAACGTCAGAAGCTGAAAAGAAGCTGACGACAGAGGATGGCGGCACACGCGAGGTACAGATTCAGGTAAAGTAGGATAAAGTTAAATCTACCTTCCCCTGTGCTCCATGGCCACCACATCCCAAATTGTGCAAAGACCTCAGACAGTGGCAGAACTACTTTAATTTATATACAATGCTGCAGCTAGACTGATTTTCCTCTCCTGTCACTCCTCTCACACCTCTCCCCTCGTTCAGTCCTTACATTGGCTTCCTGTATCCTACAGGAGTCAATTCAAGGCACTAATACACACCTATAAAGCACTGACCGATTCTAGCCCCTGCTATATTTCTTCACTGACTTGCAGGTATGCCCCTTCTCGGTCTCTCCGCTCTGCCCATGACCTACTCCTGTCTGCTGCTCGCCCCTGTTCGGCCAACTCACGCTTGCAGGACTTCTCGCGGGTAGCTCCTTTTCTTTTCAACATCAGGGTCTCCCCTAGTCTTCAATCGTTTAAAAAGTGCCTCAAAACCCATCTCTTTAGGAAAGCTTACGGCCTCCCAGAGTAACCGCTAACTCACATACCTATCTCTTGCTCTCTCCTAAAGGGTAACACTCTATTCTCTCCTCCAGCTCTGCTTCACTCCCACCTTATTTGATTGCTATCTCTTGTCCTGTTGTGTTTTACGCCCCACCTCCTATAGACTGTAAGCTCATTTGAGCAGGGTCCTCTTCAACCTATTGTTCCTGTAATTTTTTGTAATTGTCAAATTTATTGTTAAATCTCCCTCTTTGGTAATATTGTAATTTGCTAAGGAATATGCTGGCGCTATATAAATACCAGTAATAATAATAATACATGCTTATTGTGGCTATTTTGGCTTTGGTTATGCAATTTAGCTTTTAATTCCTCAATTTTGTGTTTGGATACATGCATATGTATTTTTATGTATTTTATTCCTTTTTCACATCAAGTGAAGAATAAATGTCAGTTTTCACCAACTGTTAGACGTAACTTGCTTCAAGTATATCAAGGTATAAGGTATACTTACATAGAAATGTTATCTAGTATTGTGTCATTTTCTGTATTATAAGATTTATAATACAAACTGAGTAGTAGAAATGTTTCATTTTTATGTAAAAGGATTTACAGAAAAAAACAATGACATGTAATTTTGAATCCCACCAGTAGCTGGCGCTTGTGACCACAAATAACCAAGCCAGACATTCTGCATAAGGTTTCAACTTGCACTGGAAAGACAATATTTGCTCACTGTACACTAGGGTAAACATATTTATCAATGCATGTTTCTTTATTAGAGGCAAAGGTTTCTAAAAGAGAGAAAAACAGATTGCTTTATGGCTAGGAATATAATTTGTGTACAATATTCCTTCTAATTTTTCGTAGTTTGTGCAGAAATATGCTGTTGTGCAAATTATTTTTCTATCAGAAAAGGATGTGCAAACTGAATATTTGAAACAATGTTCAGGTTTACATTTTCACAAGACAATTTTATCTCATTAGAAGTAGGTTATTACTCTGTAGTTGGCTTATGATTTAATTGTATGCTTTTTGTATAGCTCGTTATGCAAGCCACGTTACTATGTGCTGCCTGTCATTTTTGTGCATCTCTTATATATTTGAATATTGTGTTGGTTTAAACTTTAGTAGTGCCTTATAAGGTTTTCAACCTGGCATTCTCATTGTTTTATGTGCCTTCTCACATTTTTATTTGTATAATACAATTATATTTCCATGTTTTAATATAACACACATAGGATAGCAAGCTATATTATGCCCCCATGCCACATTGTCTAAACATTGCCTACATTTATATTTATTTCATTTTATAATGCCCACATCCATGCCGCATTGCCTCCATTTTATTATGCAGACTGCACTCAGTCAGGCTGTCCATTGCTAAATCTGCACTGGGCTTCCTTACACATGTCACGCAGTACTGTGATTCTCGACTGCACTCACGCGAGATGTCAATAAATAGAGCATGGCTGAGATTCACAAAGCTGCGCAGTGCGTGTAAAGGAGCACAAGTCCTGCTCCTGAGTCCTGACACATCCGCAGAGGCCCACAGCCTGCGCTTGCTCATAATTTCGTTATGTGCGCTAAATGCAAAATAGGTGTGCGTGCGCATGCACACACCTTACAGGAAACAGAGTTCATGTACTATTTTAAATATTTGCTTTAATAATGTCAACTTACATTTGGAGTGTCATTATAGTAATGCAAATTCAAAAGAATGCTGCTCCATTATTGCACTGTTTACAGTGGTACACATCGTCACAGAGTGGGGTACATCGGTGTACCCTATGCTGTATCCACCATATCCTTAGAATATTGAGTAGAACAGTGTAACACCCATAAACACAGGAGGAGATACAGACTATTGGGTAGAAAATGTAACACTCATGAACACAGGAAAAGCCATAGACTATAAGTATAGCAACTCTCAGACAAGCTGTATCTGGCTGGGAATGAGGGTGCAGATACGCCTTTATCATAATTAAAATCACTAATTGCCCCAAACGCATGCCTCAATTTCTCCTAAAACCTAACCCCAAGTGCTGATACTATATCTTATTTAACCCTAACCCCACAACCTTTGTTTTTTTTCATTTTCTAAATGCAATCCATACATAATGCATTAAAACTATGGAAAAGCAATAATGGGAACAAAAAAATGCTCACATTGAGTCTGTGCTCAGATCTGGAAGTAACATGAGAGTCAATTAAATGTCTATAGCACTGCAGAGCTTATCGTGCGAGCACAGCGTACAGCAATGATTCTGGGAGGTGTACAGAAGAACTACAACTTACAGAATCATCAACCATTGGATCACGTACAGAAGTATCAAATTAATTAACCACAATATGGATGTCAACGTAAATGGTAACCCTACCCAAGTAGTTCACCTGTGTAAACCTCCAGTAGCTGAGACAATGTTACCTGCCAACAGTCAACTTGCCAAACACACCAGTTGATTGTAAGGAGTGTGAGTTGATGCTTTCAAATAGCTGCACCTAGGCTGACCAACTAGGAGATAGTAATTATTTGCAATGTTACAATCTATTTTTACACTTTGGTAAGCAAAAGATAGTCAGAGTTTAAAGTGACAAATTGTTTTTGAAATTGTTTGCGTAGTTTATTGATGCAATAAATAAAAAAATATATATTTTTTGCAAATATATAGACAAGGTGAAAGTCAAAATGGGCAATTGATAGAAATTTACTTAATAATGAATGGATAATCTTGTTGATTTACGTTTTTCTATCATTTTTACCTGTCCTTTATAGTTGTTATAATTCAGCTTACTTTTTTCTAATTCTTGATCACGTTGCCTATCTATTTTATCCTGTTTCTGATGTTTCTTTTAGTAAGAACATAGTGAAGAGGTTAATGTGGCAATGGCTACTGATTTAAATCTTATGGGGTTATTAACGAGAATGGGAACTCTTAGGAACCCCAAAATAATTGTAGGTCTCACTAGTCTATTTAAATCAGCAGACTATAACAGCTATATATAACAGTTATATATATATATATATAACCACACACACTGATGACATTAAATGGCTATATTACTTGTTAATATCTCTCTCCAATACCTGCCTTTCTAGTGCACCTCTGTTAATGATACATGTATTTATCTTGTGTAGGGTCTGCTGAATTCCCCTGTTTGGCTCCTATTAGATGAAGATTTGAGGGTATTTTTCTGCCAAACAGTATTTGACAGTGAGCGGATCCCACGTGGCCTGCGCAGGTTGCGCCCCCAAACGCGGAAAATGTAAGACTTCATCTTTTCATTTACTAGATCCCAAATCTTTCTCTCCAAACAAAAACAAAAGAAAAGACAACTATAGTTATCAAGGCAATAGTTTAACAATGCAACCATAGTCATACATATTGAGCAATCATTATATCGACAGGTGAAAGGTTTCTACTGAATGCTCCAAATATAAACCTTTGCAGCTAAATAAAAGATTCTGTCCATAAATTTATTTAATATTCTCTTAGGTACTTTATTGCATTTCTCACAAGGTTCTTACCACAAAAGAATAACTCCTACACGGTGCCAGATCTTTGCTGACATATAATATGAAGATGAACTATGCGCCCCTATACAAAATGATTGTTGCAACTAACTAGTCCTATAACATATGGTGGATCTGTGCAATTTTTTCAGGTCACCTAACAGAGATCATTCTCTGCTCCTGATGTCTAGTTCACGCTGCTAGATATGTTTTTGATGTGTATATAAAAGCAAACCTATTTACAATAGCAAACCTATTTTTCTAAGATGGTTACATACCAGTTTAATGCCAAGATCAATGACCGGTCAGGCATGTTATATTTTAAAGCAGGGTGCCAAAAAGGTAGGTCCTCAGATGTTGTAGAATTACGATTCCATGATGCTTTGTTATTCTAAAGACATGCAAAGCATCATGGGAATTGTAGTTCTACAACATCTAGAGATCTACCTTTAGAGCACCCCTCGGGACATGCCGAGACCTGGGTTATTACAGGATTTATAAGTAATGTTTCTACAAGGTTTATTTTTTCATTGTTGGTACATTATAGAAATTGTGGCGCACACAGTGCTTTGTAAATAAAATTCCTAAATGCATGCCCATGTGTGAACATTGCAAAATGTGAATGGAGTCAAAAAATAACTTTCTGTATAATGTAACAAACCCCATATAATATTGTTATATTTACTTTGCTTTCCCCTATATACTCAATGATGGGTAACCTTTGGTAAACCAGTTGTTTTGGAATCTTGGTGCTCCACAGTGGAGCATCAGGGAAACCACGATTCATATCATCTGCACTGAGTAATTCAGTATATTTCTGTTTAGCAGCAAACGTTTCTATTAATATAGTTTGTTTCATATCTCTTAGAAAGCAGAATACTCAACATGTCTGTTCTGATATGGACAGATCAAGGGCAGAGGTAAGCTTTTCTAAAATACTTTGTCATAATTTCTGTGCATCAAAAGCTGGAACATATAGGACTTTTGTTGATGTAAAAAACTAGATCTGATGGAACAGTTGAGTCACTGCAATATTTTTTATGTCTGTGTACCGGCTACATCAACCACATTTAATCATTTAATTTCCTCTACGTTCATCTGTCCATGTTCTGTCTCTCCTTCTTACCCGTACTGTTTTCTCCTCTCTCTCAATACTCCACAATTCTGTCTCTTCCTCTCCCTCATAGAATCTCACCCATTCTCCCTCTTCCCCCACTCCCCCAAAGTGTTTCCTCCATTGTGTCTCCCCCATCCCATAGTGTTTCTCCGATATTATGCATCCCCATAGTGTCTACCACCCTACCGTCCTTCCTCCCCTCCATACTGCCTACTCTTGTACCATGACCATGTTGTCTCTGCTCACAAAGGCTTTTAGCTCTCCTGTTCAGCTTCCACGCATTAAAGACTGAGCGAATTTGAAGCAATTTAGTGAATACTCAGGACAGTTGTGATAGGGGATAACCCTCAGAAATAAATGAGAAACAAAAAGAAGAAAGAACAATATTGTCCTATGGCTTATTTGGGAGATAAAAATTAGCTTTTAATACATTTTTATCTCCCAAATAGGCCATCAGACAGTACTGTTCTTTCTTCTTTTTGTTCAACACATTAAATATAGTGTCCCTGGTTAAAATGCAATGAGAGGAAGGGGCAAGGAGTTGGCACAATATCAAATCCCGGAGTCTAAACAGGGCAACAAAGAGCATTTTGGCGAGTGCTGAGATTTCAAACATGTTAGAGGAACAGTGATTCATGTAAAGGGAACACAGCCTACTCTGTCAGTAGGATGGTTGGAGAGTTCTTTGAAATCTCCAACCAGCTCATTGCTGTCCCCTGCCTGTGTGTGCATTTTGCAATCCCTATGCAATTGCACAAGTTACACATTCATAAGGCTGGCCATGCAAGTGATCATCACACCACCACTGTGCCATATTAACACCTTTCCGAGCCCTGGGCCTTGGACAGCCACCTTAGACCACCTTATGGGAATACAAGGGTGCGCCTATATCCACACTGTCACTTATACAAAGAAACATGATCTCTCCTATACACACTGTCCCTCATCCACAGATACCCTATATCTCTATGGTACAAACATGTTGTCCCTTATGCGAACACATTCAATCTCTATCTCATACAGTCACATTACACGTATGGAGACATCTAATCTCTCTCTTATACACACAACCCCTTATACACATTCACCCAATCTCTGTACAGATGACACACTTATTATTCCCATATACATTTCTCTTTCTATAGGCACTCTTTGATTTTAAGGGCAACGCTGCACCTGAGCTGTCCTTTAAGAGTGGAGACGTGATTTATCTTCTGAGTCGAATCAACAAAGACTGGTTGGAGGTGAGAGAGAGCAAATACTGGTCTGTCACCATAACATTTTAATGTTTCTCCCTCTTGTTATGTTCTTACACATCATATTTTACTTTAATATTAACTGCACGTCACAACAGTTCGATAGACAACACTATGAGATGTAAAACAAAAATAATTTATTCTATGTCTTTGACTTAGCCCTGCTGTAAAATATCCATTTAGAATTCAGTTTCAGAATCGTCGTTAGAGCCAGTTCTGTCAACAGGAAATTTGATTTCTTATGTTTTCCTGTGCCTGTCAGTTTGTGGTGGGATGCAGCAAATTAGACGGGCCACATATTAAACTCCTTCATTCCGTATGATCCTGATGTACAAGGGACAGCGGAGAATAGTATCCGTATTCTAAAGGCAGATGGTGCATACATTTGTTTATTGGTTGTTACAACGCTTGTGATTTTTTTCGTATGGTTGCTAGGGAACAGTCGGTGACCGGACAGGTATCTTTCCACATTCATTTGTGAGGATAATCAAAGACCTCCCGGAGGAACAGATTTCAGCCAGCCTGCTGCGATGTTATTTTCATGATGATGATATCTGCCACATCAGGTAAAATGTAATATACATAAAAAGTGAGCACTATTCCAGACTTTAAATTAAGTAGAAAACATACAAAATAAATGACCAAGTGGTTGCATTCTCTAACCGTGAAGTGTTTACTCCATCTAGCCTTTTCACCAGTACAGTTACAATATTCTGTATAAATAACTATCACTCAAATCATCAATATATATTTCCCGTCACATTTAACCTTGAGTGCTATTTTTGCACGTATAAAACAATACATCTCATTTTGCTTTGTAATAAAATTATATTTAACTGATTTTATATGTAGAGGTAAATAGCCCATAAAATAAATATTGCGGTTTATTCTTCAGTTTAAAATGACTATTACCCACAGGAAACAGGAAGTATGAATAATAAGTATTTGATGAATAATTTTATTGGGGAAGATATCATTTACACCCCAGTGGAAAAAGCCAAAACAATGAAACTGTTTAAAAGGAAATTGTTATCTAAGCTGAGTTTAACGAAGTATACATATAAGAGAACACACATGTCAATCAGCCTGGACAGTCTGGGACCGCCAAACTCTAATATTAATGGCATAGAGATGACCAGAAACTAGGATTTAATTTTTTTTGTCATTAATTTACCATACCACAGCAAAGTTTCAGCTCACATAGTCTTTCTTGTTGAGAAAGGCACCACATGAAACGAGCAACAATGAAATACCTTAAAATAGAGAATCTCAGGTGTCTGTTATAGAATATGAAAAAAAAAATTTCTATCATGGGTTATATATTTATTACATATATGTAATGTGCAGGAATAGAACCTTTAAAAAGCGGTCTTGATTTATGTTCATATTTATAATAATATGAATGCAACAAAGGTAGACAGACAGGCAGACCAAAAAATAGGCAGACAGACAAATGTGTTGAATGAACCTTGATGTACCATTTTATTATTAATTCTTTTCTTTTAAATAAAAAAATCTATCAATCCTCAAACTAACAATAATTACAATAATATTAAAATTAGACTGGCACAATTGGAAACAATAGACAGAAGTCTCCCTCACAATTTCAGGCCCAAGGTGAATGGCATCCCTAAAATTAATCATATTCCCTAATTCTAAATAAATGAAACACCATCAACACTGATCAATACTTTGTCTTTCACAGGGACATATCTGTTGAGGAAGATGTGAGGAAATGTCCATCTTATAAAGAACTTCTAGATTTAATAAGGTGAGTATGGGCATCCAAACAGAATGCTGTCAGTTCCGATATTAGTCAACACTGCCGTACCTTGGCATTAAAATTTGAAGGGTTTTTCAGAAATGACTAAGATGGTATCAGATTTACCATCAAATAAAAATGGTTGCTGGTATTACTTTAAGTTTGCCAAGAAAACCCATTGAGGTATTCAGCAACCTTTGACCTTGAATATTTTCACTTAATGGGGAGATTTTCTTGAGTTTGATCTAGCAAACAGTGAATTCACTGGATACAAGGGTAGAATTTATGTAGCAAATTGATGTCATTGGTGGTATTTTGAAATTCATATGTCGTTAAAGAATACCTTATAATTTTCACACAGTTACCCTCATTTGTATTACAGAAATGAATTTCCTGAGGTTGATGTGGTTCTGAACATGCAGGACAATGAGGGAGAACTCATTCGCCTAATGGACAACAGTGACATGGACCTCCTCATCACACAGGGAAAAAGGAAAACCCGTGCTGGGAACTACTTCCCCTGGGAACTGCATGTGACTCGCAACGGGGACCTGGACATTTATGGAACAGGATCGTGAAAGACCAAATAAATTATAACTCTGTGTGCAATATGATATATTATGTTTAGTATTTCTGTTCATAATGTAAATGTGGAATTAAAAATTCAAGATTGTAAAGTATGAAAAGGTAAACTTACTACAATTTTCAATGCTGGTTACATTGAAACAAGGAGATCATGTTTTTATATTTGTTGAAGGTTCTTTTAATCTCAGTTACTAGAACTAGAGTAGTCACAATAAACGTAATTTGAGCCTGCACACAGGCAATGGGGCTCGCTAAGCCACCATACCCAAAGCATTCACATACCACATCCTCCCGAGCATCTTTTCCTAAGTAAGACATCAAAATAAGAAATATATCAGAGGGCTACATGGGGTGCAGTGCAATCGGAAGGCTATTTAACCAGATAGCATAACAATATTTTGTCTGTAGCCTTAACCATAATTAAGCCTATGACCGAAACATTGTAATATTATCTGTTTAAATCTTCGTGTCTCGGACCAAATAAAAAGCATGGCCTTCTAATTGCACTGCATGCTGTGCAGCCCTCTGATTTTGAAAATATTTTTTTTCTTATTTTGAGACAACTACTAGAGTAGTCATCACCCACAGTTATTCCATGAAACAACATAGACCACGATTCAGTTAATTGGTTGCGATACACGGAACATTAACCACTATCTGTGATTTAGTAAGGCGCACGATTGTTGAAACACTCTTTTCTCTTTTCTTCTCTAGACATATATTATTGTATATTTTTTTATTTTCATTTGTAAAGTGTATGAACACCTGTACTACACATAAAATAATCTATTAAAACATTCTTGTTTAGAATGTATTATTGAAACTAACTTCTTTTAATTGCAATTGTTTGCAGCTGTTTTTGTAAAATGTGTAAATTGTTTATTTAGCATCATATTTGCTCAATGTGATAAAATACAATTAAATTCTAAAGTTGCTGTACAACAATTGTATTCATTACAGATATGTCAATTTATTTATCAGGGAAAACAAAAAAAATAATACATTTATCTCATCTTATACTAAGAGATCCAGTAACTACATTGAGACCACATTATAAAAAATACCTTGTTGCTAGGAACGTTGGCGATTTTTTTTTTTTTTAAATAAACAAGACTGTTAATGCTTCCAAGATTCCTATATTGTAGCAGTGTGGAAACCTGTATTCCATGTATTAGGGCGTGGGATGAATAGATTTATATATTCAGTGGATATTATCATGTACCGTCCACTCTTTATTTTCATCTTCCAACTGATTGTTTGCCAAAGTAATAATACTATTAAACAAGCAACATCAATTGTTGGGGGTATATCCATTACTTGCTTATATTTTTAGCCGTGAAAACCTGTATAAAATACCTGTGTACATAATGCTAGTTCCTAACCCCAGTACCATTACCTCAATACCTCACCGCCGCATACATTTTGGGATTAGAGTTTCTTTAATCACACATCCATAACATCACACTTAAATGAGAGTTGACAATTGCCAGTGCACTGTTCACACTACCTGACCCCCCATAAAGGGATACAATAGGTATTAAACAAACAAAACTTTAGCTTAATGAAGCAGTTTTGTTGTTAAGACCATGCCCCTGCAGTCTCAGTGCTTAATTATCTACCATTAAGAGTTAAGGATCTCAGTCTGTCCCCTCCTCTCTGGAGCACACCAATAATATCAGAAAGAGTCTTGAGTCCCATTCGGTTCCTATGCACTGCAACTCCTGTCCAATGTTTGACCCCAATGAACTGGTGTGTATAGTTCATGATGTATATCAAAAAGATTGGTTCAAATAGGAGAGGAGGGGACAGACTGAGATCCTTGTCCCAATGTGAGACCTTTTACATCCACAAATTGCAGACACTGGAGCCGAATGGCTTTAATTTACACAACGATTTGGTTTGTTATTTTGTGAACCCTACAGGAGATATGTGTGTAGATATGCCCCACTGGACAAGTTAAAATATGCTTTGTAATCTTTTACATTTTTATATTTTCACATTTTTATCTTTATTTTTATAATTATATATTTTTTTATTATATCTTTTTATTATTTTTTTTTAGATTAATATTTCTAGTGACCCATGGCACATACGTTCTCATTTGAAGAAATATGTGATTGACAGTCATTTTGTAAATTTGAGCTTGTCAGGTGGGGCAACCTATATAGTTGCAGATATAGTATGAGTGTGTGTGATGAGTAATGGGCTTACATTCATAGCACTTTAATCTATGGTGCATACATTTTTCACCCAAATATCTAAGATAAAACCTTGCCTAAAATAAATATATATATATCTGATAACTGTTCACTAAGACAACTTCGATTTTCACTAGACTAAGGAGTTAAAAATAAATCTGTGATTTTTGGTAAATTCATGACCTACATCAGGGGTTCTCAACCTTGTCCTCAAGGACCACCTACCAGTCCAGGGTTTAGGGATTACCTGGGTGTGTCTAAGGTGTTTAGAAAAAGAAAAAAAAAACACCTTAGAGCCTAAGGTGTTTTTTTCCCCTTTTTCTAAACACCTTAGACACACCCAGGTAATCCTAAACCCTGGACTGGTAGGGGGTCCTGAGGACTGGGTTGAGAACCCCTGACCTACATGAACAATAAAGCTTAATTTGAAATTGGAACGCACGGAAGGAGGCGGTGGTATGCAAGCCGGATATTGATTAAGAACACGAAAAAACACATGGCAGCAATTGAAAAACCGAAAACAGCCGTGGAGAGGAGAAATGGAAGAAAGCTAAGTAGCTTTTTTCCATATTTTTCACATTTGGTGTTTAGTGTATATTTTGTCATTTTATGTCCTCTTATTTTATGTCTTCTGCTGTACTGACTAGTAAAACTAAATCACGTGATATGCAAGCTCTGAAAGGAAAACATTGATTCACTGCTTTCCTATGGGAAAGTTTAAATTTGCACACATTAATTAAATCAATGTGCAGTCCTAGCCAAACATCCATGGACTGAGACTCATACAGCCTCATTATACACTTCCTGAAAAAGAGCAAAATATTGTTTTGCTTTCCCTATTGCACAGTGTGTTTAATTTAGAACTTCATATCTCATGCTCAGAAAAGAACTCAGAGCAGAGAACTTCCAGCTATAGAGAGGCAGGCAATGATGCCAGGCAGAACCCAGATAAGAAGTCAAACATTTTTCAAAAGTACACTCTTGGCACCATAAGCACTACAGCAAATACATTTCTTACTAGAGTGCCTTTAAATGGATGTTGTAATATTAAATAACTTATGTGTTCAACAAGATGACCTTTAATGTTTTTTGGTATTTTACTTGAACTTGATAACTTGATATAAAGGGGAAACCTAAGGAACTTTGTGTGCATGTAATAAACATTGGTGAGATTTTTAATGTTCTGATAAAGAATTGGGCTTCCTCAGCCCCTATCCTGCCCCCTATCGCTCAGCTAATACAGATGCATCCATCATTGGAGATTTGATGGTTTTGGATCCATATTGGAATTCCATATTTTCTGAGCAGCTATTTAACAGCAGGACATTGGTTGCCCAAAAGTGCTCCAATGTGAAAAATTGGGGTTTTTGTAAACCAACACAACTTTTTTGAGCTGCAGTTGTCATGGTGCTTAGAGTGCTCATCTCAAATCGTAAAACCTTCTGAGATATTTCTTTCATTAGACAATTGTACTTTAATAACTTTGCTATAAACCCATGACTGGAAGTCCCCTTTAAAGTTTGTTTTTTTCTATCCTTTACCTTCTTCCTACATACAGGCACAATTCACTTCTCTATTCCTTGAAACGGTTGCAACACACAGGAAAAGACACTGACTCAATACGTTCATGTAAGCTCCTGCTCTCACACACAAACACACACACATTGAGCATACACATCTCCAAGTCTCTAAAAGAGAGATGAAGATTGTTGGCCTTCCGGAGATAAGAACAGGTAAAAGTGTGAGAACCTTGCCTAAAGCATGAGAATGGGAACGAAGTACACTGAGCTGTTCATACCAGATATAAAACGTCAGGACAAGTGAACTCATGGAGAACATCTACTAAGATAGTCTTCATTTCGTGGCAGTGTGAAAATTCCAAAAAATATGGATTATACATCACAGCTCTCAAGTCTTCTCAAGTCTTAGCTTTCTAAACAGCACTACAGAATCCACAACAGAGGATCATCATCAAAATACAGAAATTGAAAGAGGTATTGTACAAGTGTCACATTTGTTTTAGGCTATGTAAGCATTGCAACATATAAGTAAGTTCTCATGTACTGGTTTTAGTATGTCTGTAAACAGAATTGGGAGGGAACAATATTAAGAGGTCAATATAAAAATGGAATTGTTATTTTGGAAGTAATGTGCAATTTAATACGGGTAAGTTAAGTAGTACTGGGAAGGAGATATTAAAGGGACACTCCAGGCACCCAGACTACTTCTCCCCATTCCTATGGGGAGCACTAATGCGCATTCGCGGCATTGCCACGCATGCACAGTAGGTCTCCTCGGCCGGTGGGCGGGATCAGTCTCGCACACCGGCCGACGGAGTCAGAAGGAGGAGCGGTGCGGAGGAGGAAGCAGCGACGAGGGACATCATCGCTGCCTCAGGTAAGTAACTGAAGGGGTTTTCACCCCTTCAGCAACTGGGGATTGGGGGGTGGGAGGGAGAGGGAACCTGCAGTGCCAGGAAAACGGAGTTTTCCTGTAAAGAAACACAATAGTCAGGGCCGCATTTGCCATAAGGCCATGGCCTCTGAGTGCCAGACAGAAATATTAAAGTACTCCCTCACTTGCCAGTCCATTCTCCTGCAGTGGGGCCAAAATGAGAGGGAGATCTTCTCGGCCCTTTCGACTTCCTTTACCGACCCAGATCTATTGCATGAGAACATGCTGCTGGTTACCACAACAATGCTCTGATACACTTCACAGCGTCAGCTGGAAGGAGCTGTCTGCGGCAACAGGGGGTGGAGAGAGCAACATCTTTCACTGAAAAACAAGCCTCAGAAAGGTTTTAATTCACTTTAGTTTAGCTTTTTAAAATTTTATTTAAAATGGTTTTGTCCCCCCAGTACACCCCTTTAGCCAGTATTCCCCCCCATCACCCCTATATCCCCACTATAGCCACTACCCCCACACTATTGCTTCTATTTACCCGAACTACAGCCACTATCCATTTCACTATAGCCATTACCACCACTATAACCCCATTACCCCATTACAGCTACTATTATCCACACCACAGCCTCTATCCTCCACTACTGTTACTATCTCCCCACTACAGCCACTTTCCCCCCAACTGTAGCCACTATCCTCCCACCACTGCCACTATCACTCCACTATTGTTATTAGCTCTCACCCACTGTAGCACTATCCCCCATCCTCTGTAGCCACTATCACCCTCTGTAGCCATTATGTCCCCACTATAGCTTCTATCCCCCAACTAAATCCCCTATCACGCCACTAAATCCCCTATCCCCCACTATATACCACTACAGTCCCTATCACCCAATACAGCCCCTATAATCCTTTATCTCCTTACTGTAGTCTTTAACATCCACTACAGCCCCTTTCCTCCTACTCAGGGCCGGACTGGGAAAAAAATTAGGCCCGGGCATTTTTCAATCAGAGCGGCCCCCTAAGAAGGGGGCGGGGCCAGAGAGGGTGTGTTTTGTCATCACTAATGACAAGCACGCCCCCCTCAAAGTGAGCATGTTGGTTCAATGCGCAGAGCCCCGCTAAAGAGCTCTAGCATTAGAAAAAGGCCCTGAATTTGTTCTTAATAACATGCTTGCACTGAGTTGGCTTTTAAATTGTCTCTGGTGTCTCCACAAGTGGGATACCAGAGGACAAAAGGGCCAGGAAAGTGTATGGTGCATGTGTTTGGAGCCTGCTTGTGGGATTGCGTGTGTGTAGAGTGTGGTATTGTGTAAATAGGTCAATTTCATTTGTGTTTGTGGTGTAATATGTGTGGCTAGGGGCTGTACAGAGTGTGTGTATATGGGGCATAGTGTTATAGGGGATGTAGCGAGTGTGTGCATACGGGCTGTAGTGTGTGTGTATAGGTGACGTAGTGTGTGTAGGGGTTGTAGAGAGGGTGTGTTTAGAGAATGTAGTATGTGTTTGCTGACAAGGAATGTAGTGTGTGTTTAGGTGGTGCAGTGTGTGTGTGTAGAAGATCTAGTGTGTAAAGGACCCAGAGTGTGAATAGGAGATTGTGTGTGTGTGTGTGTAGAGGATTAAGAGTGCATATAGGGTAAGGGATCTAGCGTGTATCAGGAGTGTAATGTATGTAGTTGTACTGTGTGAGGGGTGCTGTAGTGTGTGTATATATATATATATATTTATAGATGAAAGCTTGGCACTCTCCTCCACAAAAAATATATCTATATGTTACATGCCTGGGTGCAAATCGCTGGCGTCTAATATATAAACAAAAAATAAATCTATATATAAATATATATATATTTATATGGAAGTATTGTATGTGTGAGGGGCGCAGTGTGTGTGTATGTAAGAGGGGTGCTGTGTGTGAGGGTGTTTTTATCTGCCGTCACCTTCTAGGTTTCTAATTGTCTTTGTCTTTTAACTCACTGAGGGTTATTTTATATATTATATATATGTGTGTGTGTGTGTGTGTGCTGTGTGTGTGAGCGAGGGTGCTGTCTGTCTGAGGGTGCTGTGTGTGAGTGATTGTGCGCTGTGTGTGAGGGTGCTGTGTATGTCTGGGTGCTGTGTGTCTAGGGGTGCTGTGTGTGTCTAGGGGTGCTGTGAGTGTCTGGGTGTGCTGTGTGTGTCTGGGTGTGCTGTGTGTGTCTGGGGGTGCTGTGTGTGAGGGTGCTATGTGTCTGGGGGTGCTGTGTGTGAGGGTGCTGTGTTTGTCTGGGGGTGCTGTGTGTGTCTGGGGGTGCTGTGTGTGTCTGGGGGTGCTGTGTGTGAGGGTGCTGTGTGTGTCTGGGGGTGCTGTGTGTTTCTGGGTGCTGTGTGTGTCTGGGGGTGCTGTGTGTGTCTGGGGGTGCTGTGTTTGTCTGGGGGTGCTGTGTGTGTCTGGGGGTGCTGTGTGTGTCTGGGTGCTGTGTGTGTCTGGGTGCTGTGTGTGTCTGGGGGTGCTGTGTGTTAGGGTGCTGTGTGTGTCTGGGGGTGCTGTGTGTGTCTGGGGGTGCTGTGTTTGTCTGGGGGTGCTGTGTGTGTGAGTGTGAATGTATTTATTTAAATTGAAATATATTTTTTTATTATAAAAAAAAGTTATATTCCCCCCTCCCTTCTTACCTTTAGCATGGGGGGGGGGGTACCGTGCTGCCATGGGGGGGGATGCCATGCTGCCATGCTTCCTTCCCTGGTGGTCCAGTGGTCTCGCAAGATCTGAGCATTGCCGGACCTCGCGAGAGGACCCGGCGGCAGTGGCGTCGCTAGGGGGGGGGCCAGAGGGGGCCATGGCCCCCCCTACATCATGCTGTGCCCCCCCTTGGGCCCCTCCAAATGCCAGCAACCTGCTGGCCATGGGTTTAAATTATATTCCCTCGGGCTGTAACAGTCTGTCACAGCCCGAGGGAATGCAGGAGAGAGGAGCTGGAGCGGTGCTGGGGGCTGTCTATGGCCGGAGAGAACACTGACAGGCTCCCCAACACAGGCCCCGCCCCCAAACGAAGCCCCGCCTCCCGCAAATAAGCCACGCCCCCGCCGTTAAGCAGCAGCCCATGCTGCTGTTGCTGCAAAGGCCAGAAGATGGCTGACCCCCAGCAACAGCTAGGCTTGGTGTGTGTGTCTGTCTGTCTGTCTGTCTGCTAGTGAGGAAGCTTGTGTGTGTGTGTCTGTGTATGGACTCAGCAGTCTGTGTGTGTGTGTATGGACTCAGCAGTCTGTGTGTGTTTGTGTGTGTGTGTAAGTATGGACTCAGCAGTCTGTGTGTGTGTGTGTGTGTGAATGGACTCAGCAGTCTGTGTGTGTGTGTGTGTGTATGGACTCAGCAGTCTGTGTGTGTGTGTGTGTGTGTGTGTGTATGGACTCAGCAGTCTGTGTGTGTATGTGTGTATGGACTCAGCAGTCTATGTGTGTGTATGGACTCAGCAGTCTATGTGTGTGTGTGTATGGACTCAGCAGTCTGTGTGTGTGTATGGACTCAGCAGTCTGTGTGTGTGTATGGACTCAGCAGCCTGTGTGTGTGTATGGACTCAGCAGCAGGGCCGCCATCAGGGCATGACAACCATAACGGTTGTCATGGGCCCGGCGGTCCTGGGGGGCCGAACCCCACATTCATTATGTGCACACACACACACACATATATATATATATATATATATGTATCTATATATATATATATATATATATATATATATAGCGATTTTCGCTATATATATCTCTATATATAGCGATTTTCGCTATATATATCTATATATAGCGATTTTCGCTATATATATGTGCACAGAGATCCCCCTGCTACCTGTACAATTAAGAGGGGGCCCAGCAGCACACTCTGTCCTCCTTTCCAGCTGCTCTCTGTCTAAGTTTCCTGCGCCCTGTGGCCACCAGAGCGTTGCCACGGGTTACTATGGCAACGCTCCGCACAGCACGCAGGCCTGTCTCGCGAGAGTTAGTCAGAGAGGAGCTGGAAAGGAATACCGTGTGTGCTGCTGGCCCCCCTCTTCAATGTACCGCAGCGGGCTCCCTCCACCATGCCACTGGACCAACAGGGAATGCGAACTCCCCCCTCCCTGGCATGGTAATAACCAGGGAGGGGGGAATAAAATTGAAATATACACAAATTTAAAAAAATTTAAAATACTCCCCTCCCCCCTATTTTTTTTTTTTCAATCTCTTTTTTTTATTGAGGCATAAAAGTATATGGGATACAGAATGAAAGATGGGGGACGATAACGTTCCATACATAACGGGTATAGTACAATGCAGTATATATCATCTTTGCTTAACTTTAATCCTCATTTTATTTTAAGAGGAGTTGGTCTAGTAAGTTGAGCGTAGTGGTAAAGAAAGTAGTGGTTGGACTAAAGGGAGAAATCAGGCAGCGTTATAGTAGTAACACTAAACAGGTTAATAAGGTAGGCATATGTTAGGCTACGTTGCCCTTTATAATCGAGTCGTAAAAGTCTACAAGGTGCTAAAATAAGGTAAAAGTAATTACTTGCTCCCGTGCCTACTGTGTGATTAATACGTTTTAAACAGTGGAGATTATTACATGAGTGCCAGGCCGTCTGGCTCAGCTCCTTTAGATTAGTACATTGATAAACAGGTTAGTGGCGTTTGTCCAATCGAATGTCACTAAGGTTAGAATGAAAGCAGGTATAAAACAATTAACGAGAGAGACCTCGCTTGGTACATGGTATCAGGAACACAAAATTAATAAACAAAACTGAAACGTCAGCTGGCTGACCAGGTTAACCCAAGATAAGCAGGCATAAGTCATGCTCCGCTTGTTAGTGCTGGCCGTAAAACATGTTGGGTGCATTCGAGGCTTGGGAATGGGGCTAGAGGAGGTAGCGACAGTAAAAGATGCCTGCACCTCTTTGAGGCCTATAGGGCGACTGTGATAACATGCACTTAGTGAGACAGTAAACAATATGAACCATAGAACAAAACTACAAAATCAATACAGATATCCAACGTCATGGCAGATTTAAAAAATTCACATTTTGGTATAGTATTAAGGCTTATATCATAGGTTTGTATATTTCTGTAGCTGCCTGGGATATTATTAGTTATATGAAATTGTAGCCAGGAAAACTTTATTTAAGGAGCAAATGGGTGTGCGGTCTAGCGGTTAGGTAATGGGAGAGTCGAGGTGGTTCTTAAGTGTGTCATCTTTAGCGAAATGCTTAGTATATGAGGCGCCATCACTGGTATAGCTACACTATTTTTGACTAATCAGACAGTTGCTTAGTTAATGTTTGGTTGCAAGGTGTTTGTAATAGCTATGTGTGTGGTCCTCTTTGCCCGTGTGATGTGTTTAAAAGACAAGTGTGGTAGTGTAGAGCTGTGGTTAATATAAGTGAAGTTAAGCATAAGAAGGGTGAAACGGTAACCAATATGCAATAGGGGTTAAACATGTCATCAACATTTGACTTTAAACATGGCTTCAGCATTTGGTAACGACAAACACAGTTTGGTCAGGGATTATAAATCTGTGTGGTAACTGTCCCGACCACGTCTCGGTGACCCTAAAGGGGCGGGTTACCGTATGTTCGGTGTAAAAGTTCTGGCCGTCTTGACAGGTATTCCGTATGGTCGTCCGTCGTTGTTCAAGTTGTAATAGTGGCGTATGAGTCGGGGGTGAGGCCTTGTGGGACGAACGGGACAGTTCTGGTTGGGTCCCATCTGTGCTGCGGGGATACTGGGCTCTTCCGACCGTTTGGGTTGAGGGAGTCCGTAGGTAGGCCTAAGGAATGTAGAAGTGGAGCCGCGTCACATAAGTCCCGTACCTGATGCAGGTCAGATCCTCGTTGGACTGTTAGTGTGTGGGATGGTCGCCACCGGTAACTGAGGCCCTGTTGGCGGAGGAGGGTGGTGAGTGGCTGGAGGGATCATCTCCAAGCCAAGGTGCCGTTGGAGAGGTCGGCGTAAAAACTCAGTGCTCTTCCATCAAATTGTAGGGGTGTCCTGCCCCGCAGGGCGTCCAGTATCGCTTTTTTGTCAGCTCCATTCCGGAGTGCAACTATGGCGTCTCTGGTGGTCCCAGCGGGTGCCTTTGGCGATTTGGGGACCCTGAATAGGTGGTCTGGGCGGATGCGTTCCGCCTGTGCGGGTGGCAGAATCATCGCTAGCAGGCGTTTGACGACCTCCGGTAGGCCCGCATCTGTGGTTTCCTCGGGGAGCCCTCTGATTTTTAAATTGTTACGCCGCCTGGCGTCTTCGTTCTCGGCCATGCGGCGTTCGTGGGAGCGTTGCTGTAGTTGTAGCTCCTGCATAGCACGTTTGAGTTCCTCTATGTCTCTGGCGTTTGTGTCGGTTCGGGTCTCCACTGCATTTAGGCGAGTTGTTAACCCCTTTAGGTCTCCCCTCAGCGCAGCAATGTCCTTATGGATGCCGTCGTGGTGGTCAGCTAGAATTTGCTTTAGGATCGCCACTGTCACAGGTGTGGGGTCTGGTGTGGCATTAGTCGGAGGTGAGGGCCGTCCTGCTGTGTGGGCTGGCAGGTATTCCTCCCCTGAGAGGTCGTCAGAGAAGTCCGAGCAGCCTCCGTGGAGTACCGCCATGTTGGCTTCGGTTGCGCCTCTGGCCTGCCTCCACATGTCTCCTATGGTGAGTCCCGGGTTGTTTTTCCCTGGGTTTTTTTTGTTCGTTCTGCGACCCATGTTGTCAGGGTGTGGATCGGGGGCTTTTGCCGTGGTTCAGCTGCTGGATATGTGGGTGTTTGTCCGATTTTCGGTGTTTGGGCCTCGGAGCGCCAGAGTAGTGCGACCGTTTGCCTCGGCTGTCAAGCTCCGCCCCCCCCTCCCCCCTATTTTACACACACACCTTACAAGCACACACACACTACATTCACTAAACACACTCTGCACTACACACACACTACATTCACTAAACACACTCTGCACTACACATACACTACATTCACTAAACACACTCTGCACTACTAAAAACACTACATTTACTAAATACACTCTGCACTACACACACACATTACATTCACTAAACACACTTTGCTCTACACACACACACTACATTCACTATACACATTTTGCACTACACACACACACTACATTCACTAAAACACTTTGCTCTACACACACTACATTCACTATACACTTTTTGCACTACACACACACTACATTCACTAAACACACTCTGCACTACACATACTCACACTACATTCACTATACACTCGCTGCACTCACTACAAGCACTACATTCACTAAACACACTCTGCACTACACACACACTACATTCACTAAACACACTTTGCACTACACACACACACTACATTCACTAAACACACTTTGCTCTACACACACACACACTGCATTCACTATACACATGTTGCACTACACACAAACTACAAACACACTACATTCACTACAAACATACTACATGCTCTATACACACTACATTCACTATACACACTACATCCACTACAAAAACACACACTCTGAATTCACTATACACACCTACATTCACCACACACACACTCTGCATCTAATGCATGCATACAAACATTACATACATTACACAAAACTTACAATCTGCATCCACTATACACACTGCATCCATGACACACATACCGCATCCACTACACACATTCTACATCCACTATATACACTGCATCCATGACACACATTCTACATCCACTATACACACACTTCATCCTTGTGGGCGGACTCGGGGCTGGCCCCGGGGGCCCAGATCTTGAGCTGTGTCAGGGGCCCTAACATTTCTGATGGCAGCCCTGCTCAGCAGTCTGTGTGTGTGTGCAAGGACTCTGCAGTCTGTGTGTGTGTCTGTGTGTGTGTATGGACTCATCAGTCTGTGTGTGTGTGTGTGTGTGTATATGGACTCAGCAGTCTGTGTGTGTGTGTATATGGACTCAGCAGTCTGTGTGTGTGTGTGTATGAACTCAGCAGTCTGTGTGTGTGTGTGTGTATGGACTCAGCAGTCTCTGCGTGTGCATGGACTCAGCAGTGTGTATGTGTGTGTGTGGACTCAGCAGTCTGTGTGTGTGTATGGACTCAGCAGTCTGTGTGTGTGTGTGTGTAAGGACTCAGCAGTGTGTATGTGTGTGTGTGGACTCAGCAGTCTATGTGTGTGTATGGACTCAGCAGTCTGTGTGTCTGTGTGTGTATGGACTCAGCAGTCTGTGTGTCTGTGTGTGTATGGAATCAGCAGAATGTGTGTGTGTATGGGCTCAGCAGTCTGTGTGTGTATGGACTCAGCAGTCTGGGTGTGTGTATGGACTCAGCAGTCTGCGTGTGTGTATGGACTCAGCAGTCTGCGTGTGTGTATGGACTCAGCAGTCTGCGTGTTTGTATGGACTCAGCAGTCTGCGTGTTTGTATGGACTCAGCAGTCTGCGTGTGTGTATGGACTCGGCAGTCTGTGTGTGTGTATGGACTCAGCAGTCTGTATGTCTGTGTGTGTGTGTGTGTGTGTATGGACTCAGCAGTCTGTGTGTACGTGTAAAAATCAGCCTGTGTGCATTCAGCAACATCTGTGTGTGTGTGTGTGTGTTCAGCAGTCTCTCTGTGTTCATATTCAGTGTACTGTGTGTATATACTCAGCAGTCTATCAATAATTAAAACATTTTTTCCTGTGAATTGTTGTGTAGGAAGGGCCCCAGTGCACTGCTTTGCCCGGGGGCCCTTAACACTGTTAAGATGGTACTGCTTGTGTGTGTCAGTGAGCTTCTATTTAGTGAGCATGTGTGTGTCAGTGATCTTGTCTTTAGTGAGCTTGTGTGTGTCCCTGAACTTCTTTGTAGTGAGCCTTGTGCAGGGCCGGATTAACATAGGGGCTTGTGTGCAGGCAGTGGCTAATGTGTGGTGCCCACTAATATTACCAAACCGTACCACCCACCCCGCCCCCCGCCTTTTCCCTTCCCCAATTAAGACAGGAAACATAAATGTGGTATAAAACAGGCCACAGCTTTATTCATATATATAATTAATTAATTAAAACCAATTCAAATCATGTATAAAAGAATGTATATATTTAACTCAACAACCCGTCCTTGCCAACCGAACCTTAATAACCTTGGAGTACCTCTTTCCAGGGCACCTGCCCTCCCCCCTCGTCCAAGCTAATTGGCCTTCACCTTGGCCCACCAATTCCCCATGCCAACCCCTGGCCGCCTTTCCTGGCACGGAGGGCACGCCCAAATACCAAACCATTGCCCGAGGTTAGGGGAGAAACATAGAAACATAGAAACATAGAATGTGACGGCAGATAAGAACCATTCGGCCCATCTAGTCTGCCCAGTTTTCTAAATACTTTCATTAGTCCCTGGCCTTATCTTATAGTTAGGATAGCCTTATGCCTATCCCACGCATGCTTAAACTCCTTTACTGTGTTAACCTCTACCACTTCAGCTGGAAGGCTATTCCATGCATCCACTACCCTCTCAGTAAAGTAATACTTCCTGAGGGAGGGACCAGACCCAGCATTCCTTCGTCCAGTATACACCTTTCCCAACAGGTTCGGCAAGGACCATACCCGCCACAAGCGCCAGCTGCATATAAGCCTAGATCAGCGGGCGCGACCCCCAACTAATGCCATGGCCTGTTCCAGCGCATCCTGCAGAGCCAGGTTGAAGAAATCCAACCCCACGTCGGTCAGGTGGACCCCGTCCGGGCGAAAATAGATCGCCGCATCTCGTTCAAAAATTCGGTGACGCACCGCAATGCCACCGACTCCGAGCACGAATTTTGCTACCCTTTTGTTAATCTTTATCCTGCATCGCTCAATAGCCCCCTGATCACGCGCGCGCCCCCAATAGTTCCTGGAAACTATCCCCGACCAGACTAAACAAAGCTGCGAAAACAATACACGCAAGCCCGCTAAATCCCGCCTAATTATCTCCCCCAAACCCCATGCAGGCAGCGCCCCCAGATCGTTGCCGCCCAAATGAATCACCAACACATCTGGTGCCCCTAGGAAAGTGGCCAACTGCACGACCTCCGGCAAGAGCTGGCCCCATCTCATGCCCCGGAAACCAAACCAACGGACCTCCGCCAGCTCCCGAGGAATTCCAAGGCGTGTCCCACCCGGGCGTACCCCAGCCCGCTGGTGAGCCCAGTAGACGTACGAATGCCCAATCAGCCAGATCCTACGGCCGGGCCCTGTGGAGAAAACACAAGGGGGGAACCTATTAGCCGCGTGGGCCGTACATAGGACCGAAACCTCCCCGATTCCCACCTGCCAATCCTCTGAATAGCCTGATCCGAGAAACCCAGCTGAGAGGCCTCAGTTGCGGCCCCAATGCGGAAGGAATGACCCCCAAAATCCTTGCTAGGGATCCCCAGCCGATCAAGGGCGATGCGAAATACCCTAAGAAATTGAAATCGAGACAAGTAGGACCCATCTTCATGCGTTAACAGCGGGCCCGAGAGAACTGAGCGCCCGGAACTGTAAGCTAGGTATGCTGAGACGGGGCAAACCGCCGAATCCGGAATGGCACGAAGGGTAACCCACGTACCCCTGCCAAAAACGTCAGTCTTGGACCGGCGCAACAAAAATTGCACTGAATCGCCCGTGACAAATACATCCTGCAATAACAGCCCTCCAGGGGTCCCCCTGCTAGGGCTCACCAATTCCCCGACCCGAAGGGCCCCAAAAAAGGCGAAAGTAAAAGCCACCAAAAACAATCTAGACTCCGAAGCCGAAAAACAGATCTGCGGTAGCACCGAGGCGATCCCTAACAGGAGCGCGCCCGAAACCGGCCTCCGAGCATCCTGCACCCGCGGGCCTTTACGCCAACCGCGCATCGCAAGCTTCACCATGAAGTGCTTTGTCACATCGGGCACCTGGGTCAAGTTAAACCAAAAACCAAGGCCCGATAGCTTCCCTGAAACAGTGGCCGGGGAACACCCGCTAGCCTCCCAGAACCAGAGCAAGCGTAACAGACCCTGGACCCTCTCGGCCGATGAGCTGAACCCACCGCAATCATGCTCAAGCGCGACCCAATCCCCCCAAGCCTTACCATACCGGGCCCATGTTGCCTCGGACACCGACGACCGAATCCACTCTCTGATTCGTTCAGCCCAAGGGACCAAAGTTCCGTGGGACAGGGGAGACCTTCCAGATCCGCTTCCGGAGCAGCCGATCGAAACACCTGCCATTGGAAACGAGAGAGAGCGTCAGCCGTGGTATTCACAACACCCGGAATGTGCACAGCGCGGCAAGACACGTTCAAAGACAAGCAACGTAAAACCAGATGCCGCAAGAGCCTGACCACCGGAGGGGAGGAGGCCGTTAGATTATTAATGGCCTGAACCACTCCTAAATTATCACAATGGAAAACGACTCGCCGGTCCTTGAACTCTCTACCCCACAAATGAACTGCCACCACGATGGGGAAGAGTTCCAGGAGGGCCATGTTCTTGGTAAGGCCAGCAGCAACCCAGGCCTCAGGCCAAGGTTCTGCGCACCATTGTGTCCCCAAGATCGCCCCAAAACCCGAAGCTCCGGCAGCATCAGTGAACAGGTGAAGCACTGAATTCGACACCTCCGGTTGCTGCCAATAGGACCTGCCATTATACCCGTGTAAGAAAACCATCCATACTGCCAAGTCTTCCTTGAGCACCTTGGTTAAATGGATAAAATGGAATGATTTAACGATGCCAGCCGTGGCGGCCGCTAGTCGCCGGTTAAACACTCGTCCCATTGGCATAATCCGACAGGCAAAATTCAACTTGCCAAGGAGGGATTGAAGCCGTTGTAAAGTAATTTTTCAGAGGGAGCTCGCCTCGTGCACCGCCCTACGCAGGTCCTCTAATTTGTCATCCGGGAGCCGACATTCCCCCGAAACCGAATCGATCTCTATCCCAAGAAAGCTCAAGCACGTGGACGGGCCCACCGTTTTGTCGGGCGCCAGCGGCACGCCGAACCCACAGGCCACGTCGGCTATTGATTGCAAAACATGCGAGCATATCGCGGAGTTCGCGGGACCCACACAAAGGAAATCATCCAAATAGTGAAGCACGGAGTCATAACCGGACTCAGTCCTCACTACCCATTCCAGGAAGGAGCTAAAACATTCAAAATAAAAACAGGATATAGCACAACCCATCGGGAGGCACATATCCACGTAAAATCGTCCTTCAAAGGAACAGCCTAGCAAATGATGACACTCCGGGTGAACCGGCAGGAGGCGAAAAGCCGACTCGATGTCGGTTTTCGCCATCAGTGCACCAGGGCCCGCGGCCCGAACCATACGAACCGCTGCATCGAACGAGGCGTACGAAACCCGACATAGCTCCGCCGCAATGTCATCATTCACGGAACCCCCTTGGGGGTGCGAGAGATGATGAATCAACCTAAATTTTCCAGGCTCTCTCTTGGGTACAACGCCTAGTGGCGAAACACGAAGGTTCGGAAGGGGTGGGTCACGAAACGGGCCAGCCATGCGGCCTAAAGCCACTTCTTTAGCCAGCTTGTCCTTCACAACCTCCGGGTGTTCAGCAACGGAACGCAGGTTCCGACACAAACCCGATGCCGATCGAGCCCGATGGGGGATCCAAAAACCAGATGTAAAGCCATCCAGTAGCAAGGCAGCCGCCTTTTTGTTTCTATAACGTTTTAGCCACGGTTGCATCGCGACGACGTCCACCGGCGTCTTCGCCCTAAGCGCCCATGGCATCCCCCCTTTCCCCGAACTTACCTCGTTTAAAACACTTGGAGGCGGGGTGGGACCCGCCGCAACCAGAGCATTCGTGTTTGAAGCGACAACCTGCTCCGAACTTACATTGGCCGTCGTTAAACTGCCAACAGCAACCTGTTCTACGCTGACTGGCCGACGCGGAGGGTGAGGACCCAGCGCCGGCCCCCCCAAGAAAGGACGAAAGGCCTCCCTTATGTGAAGCCGGGCGGGTCATGATGGCCAGCCACAAACCGATATCCATCTGGTCCCAACTCAGGGAAGGGCGCACGGCTAAACGCTGGCGGAACTGTTCGTCGTAATGCCACCAGCCCAATCCGCCATAAACCCGACACGCGTTCCAGATCATATCCTGGTAGCAAAAAAGAGAAGAGCATTTATTGGGGGTCTTTTCTCCTATGACGCTAGCCAGGATCGAAAAAGCCCTGATCCAGTTCCCAAAAGTTTTCGGTATCTTCCGATACCGAAACTTCTCTTTTTCCTTTTCAGACTCCTTAGCCGCGGGATCAGCCCGAGGCAGGTCCTCCATAGGGAGTAGTGAAAAAATCTCGACAAATTCCCCTTTCTCAATTTTTGTACGCAACTCGGCTGTCAAATGGAGGCCCAGGGGGCCTGACCAACACATGTAGGCCGCCCCGTGCGCTGCGGGTGCGACCCCCAGGTCCTGGACCGCAGCGGAGGTCACTGATGACCCCGCGGGGGTCTCAAGCTCCCTTGTAGAGGGCGAGGGTATTAAGGGGCAAATAGGCCCTCCCGCGACGGCCGAGGTAGAAGGTGTGGCACCTGACCCTCCGCTAGACGGCCAACCCGTCCTAAGTTGGTTATCTAAGATCGAGGTGTGGGTAGCCCCAGGGGAGGGGGATTTTTCCAGGGAGTGTAGAAACTGTCGCATAGTGTGTAGCAATGAATCCCATTCAGGGGTGACTCCACTAATACCCCCCGACCCTAAACCCTGTACCCCACTATACTCACTTGCAGGAACCGCATGCGAAGCCATCTGGGAAGCCACACCCTGGCCGCTAGACTGTGATGGCCCTGCTGGAGCTGCGACCGCAGGAGGGACTGCACCAGCCGCAACGTCAGAGAAACGAACCGTGAGCCTACCAGGGGTGATCTGCGAAGACAACACAGGTGAGATAGACCCCAGCCCACCCACCCCTGTGGAAAGGAAACCGGTAGGAGAGGGTCCCAGATGAGTGGCAGGATAGATTAGGGGCAACGTGGGAATTAAGGGGCCAGGGGGGGCAACCTGGGTACCAGCCACAAGTGGGCCAGCAGGTGAGACAGGGAAATTAGGAGGAGCAGGCCCAGGGGACCCTGCCAGGGCCCCAGCCATGATGGGGGCAGTTGAGGTGGAAGGGAGAAGTGGAGGGGCAGATACAGGGTGGGGTGAGTGTGAGACAGCAGCCCCAGAGACAGAAACAGCAGCCAGAGTAGCAGGCACAGGGACAGGAGCAGCACCAGGGGAGGCAGAGTGGGAAGGCAGAGCAGGGGGGGGGCTGTACAGTGATTTGGAGGGAGCAAGGTCCCTGGCCCGTGCCCCAAAACCCCCCACCCCCCCCCCGGAGACAGCCCTGCCGACCTGCGGCCTACTTACCCGTCCTGGAGAGAGGGCCGCCCGCCCTTGCGCCACTGTGGAACCCGCCAAGGCCGACCGGGTGATCGGTGCCCGCTGAGCAGGGAGCTGTTGGGATCTCGCGGCCGACCTCCGCCGAGCCCGCGAGACCGGGGGGGGTGGTAGCCGCGATGTGGCATGGCCGGCACTCATCCGGCGTGTGGACACGTGGGAGGAGGTATGGGTAGCGCGGGAAGCTGCTCCGCCCGCGGCCGCGGGGGACCCGGCGTGCTGGCCTGCAACAGGGCTCCTACTCCTCTCCCTCACCCGACCCTCCCGAGAGGGGCTATACCGGGCAGGGGGACGTGCGCGATGGCGCTGAGTCTCATGGCCGCCAGGAGAGGGAGCAGTCACAGGAACAGCACCCAGATTAACATGGCTGCTGACAGAAGGAGCAGCCACAGAGGCAGCACCCTGCAGGCGTGCTAGCTGTGACTGCAGGTGCCGTCCACCATCTTGAAGGGCCTCAGCCCTGAGGGCAGCGAGGATAGCATCAATATCCATGCCCTTGGCCGTGAGACAAGCAGTGGTAGCACAGGAGGATGCAGAGATGTTACCACGCCGTTAAATCTAAGATGGCTGAGGTAAGGGAGACAAAATGGCTTGTATATAAATGACCACACCCAACCCTTATTCTAATTGACACACCCAATTATGACACCTACACCCACCACACCCACACATGCCTCCTATCTGGCTAGCCTTCAGCCCGCCTCCTCTGGGCCTGATGGAGCTGCAGCTTTTTTTTTACACTACTCTTAAGTCTGCCATCTGACTGGTATTTTAAGGCACAGCCAGTATTTGAGGCTGCAGGGCCATGACGGTATTGCAGTAATACCAGCAATACAAATGCAAATATTTTTCTCAGTATAAACAGAGATTACGCTGCAATACCAGCACCGGCCAGTAGGGGTCACTGTGTATGGAGAGAGGCAGGGATAGGAAGTTACAGCATCTACCTGCCTCTCTCTACTCACTGATCCGCGGGGGAGCAGCTACACAGCACAGAGAGTTCAGGCAGCAGCTCCCAGCCTGCAGAGACAGACTACAGCTCAGGTATGTGAAGGATGGGGGGAGAGGCAGCAGGGAGACATAGAAACATAGAATGTGACGGCAGATGAGAACCATTCAGCCCATCTAGTCTGCCCAATTTTCTAAATACCTTATCTTATAGTTAGGATAGCCTTATGCCTATCCCACGCATGCTTAACCTCCTTTACTGTGTTAACCTCTACCACTTCAGCTGGAAGGCTATTCCATGCATCCACTACCCTCTCAGTAAAGTAATACTTCCTGACTTCCTGATATTTTTTTTTTTGTCAATCTTTATTTTATTTGTGCTTAGAGAGAACAAAGATGCCTGCACTGCCACAACAGCTGGTGTAAGCAGGTATATAAACATAACATAACATTGGTATGGCATTAAGAAACATTGCACATTTTTTCATTATAAGTATCAGATCATGGAACAAGTTGTTTAGTAAACTGAAAGTATAGCCAAGCTGAACGATGTTCCGCTTACAAGTGGTAGAGGAAACCCGTAAGGGTGAGTTAAGTGAAGTGAAGTGGGCCTCACCTGCATATTAGCAACATGCACATCGTACATTATGGTTCCTCGTAATTAGGCTAGGAATTCGCTCGAAGTAAGTCCAAGCATAAATGGTTGCAAATTGGCAGTCATATTTACAGTCAGAGTTCCCAGCGAGGCTACACACAGGCTAAATGAGAGACTGATTAATAAACATTTGGGTACGGTAACGTTTAACAGGAAGTGGGCACATCTCAACACCGAGTTCCCTAGGTCTGTTTGTTACTTAAATCTAATCTCCGGCGTAGGTCAGCCTCTCGTTATGCTCGGAGATAACAGTGTGAATTACCCTACCGGGTAGCTGCTGTGCGTATGCCTATTTGTAAAGAGGCTACGGTACCCCTAGGCGTCACATCCCCCGTGTTCCAACCCTGCGCTGTAGCACAGGCACATATGTACAAGTAAATACAAACTGATTGGGTACAGCTCCCACTGGTATACTAAAGAAAAGGGGGTAACCCTTGGTAGAAATAGACAAACGAAGAGGATGGGTAGTATACCGATATAGGGGTATTGGGAACGTATAGGAGGTATTTTGAATTCTAATACCAATAGAGGCTAAGGATACCAATCAGAAAAAATGATTGAAAAATAAAAAAGAATTTATTGAAAAAATATATATGTATATATTAAAAATTGCCTATAAACTTGGCAATCACCCAGAGTGTCACACACTAGCTAAATAAAGTGAGAGAACCTAAGATAAATAAAGTAAAATAATTGCAAATAAAAGAAAATGGCTTGATAACTGAAGATTCAGGAGTTCCAAAGTTGCACTCCAATTGATATCTGTAAAACACACGTCTGTGTTACAGAAAAGTAATGATAAACGTGAAGTATTGGGAGGGGAAAGGATAAAATGCTTAGGGAAGTGTGGAAGATTGGCAGAACCTGTGTAGATATAGTTTAGGAAATTGCCTCAGTAGACAGAAAAGCCTTAATACAAAGTTTGCAAACGGCAGGCTTAATAAAATTGGCATTGGCGAGCCTGGTCGGGTGAAACGCGCGCGTCAAGGGAATTACCATGTGGCTTATCGAACTCAGCTAACTATTAGTTCCCATGCTTGCACTCAATTCTTTCCGTATATCTTATTAGGGGGGTTGGATTTAGGTGCCCTTGAAGGCACAGGGGGGACTATCTACGGATAACTTGTCTAGCTGCTTTGGCTTCTCATTATTTTTCTCTCTATCTCCTCTTTATTCCCTCCCCGGCCTTTCTATGAATATTTTACATATGTGTGTATTTTTTTGAATCCTGTGGAACTGAGAAGGTTGCCGCCAGAACACATCTAGTTATATCTAGTACTCTGGCTATCGATCTAATTTTCCACGTTTGCAAAGAGACTACAATACCGTGTCACACTGCCCAGCATCATTTTAATCATATAGGGTAATGTGACAGGCTTCCGTGCCTTGCTGTTTACAGTTATCCATTACTAGACTGTATATGTAACGAACGGACAGTACAACTAACAGCATCAATTGATGTAGTGTCCCTGCTTATAATTATTGGGAATTGAGATAGCCTCAAAGTACTTAGCGGTTTACTGAGATTCACTACCAGCTTACACACACCGCGAACAGACAGGGCGCAATATTGGCAACATTGTTTGATGAATTGTTACATCCAAAACACACATGCCAATTTATTGAGCCTGCTGCTTGCAGTACTTGGTATTTTCACTGAGATTTATTGCCAGTTTACACATACAGCGAACAGACAGTGCGCAATATTGGCAACACTTTCTGATGAATTGTTACATCCGAACACACATGCCAATTTTATTGAGCCTGCCGTTTGCAAACTTTGTATTAAGGCTTTTCTGTCTACTGAGGCAATTTCCTAAACTATATCTACACAGGTTCTGCCAATCTTCCACACTTCCCTAAGCATCTTATCCTTTCCCCTCCCAATACTTCACGTTTATCATTACTTTTCTGTAACACAGATATCAATTGGAGTGCAACTTTGGAACTCCTGAATCTTCAGTTATCAAGCCATTTTCTTTTATTTGCAATTATTTTACTTTATTTATCTTAGGTTCTCTCACTTTATTTAGCTAGTGTGTGACACTCTGGGTGATTAAAAGGTAGACAATAAAAAATAGGTGCGCAAAATAGATATGTAAGATAGGTGAATTGTACAATACAATGTGCCAAGCATGCAAAAGTGTCATGCAATTATGTGTATAAATGCAGATATATAAATATTGGGAAAACACCACATATATATTAGCTGTGCAGGTTAATATACACCAATATAAAGAAAATATATACTTGCACAGGTCTGCTCAGGTTGTCCAATCTAAAACATAAAAAGACACAGACCTAGTGCAATATTGTTGAGGTGAATAGACTTGAAATGAAAACATTTTCTTCCACACTCACAATTGTGGAGTGGTTGAAGTACCACTCCAAACTATCAGGCTTTGGGAGGATCAGCCCCTTGTGGTCGTGGGATCCAGTGGATGGACAGCTGAAAGCACTCACTTGATGACCGGTTAAGTGTAAAAGCAGAATTCCATTTATTCAGACATCAAAAAATGATTAAAATTGAAATTAAAAGTATGCTCCTGCCGCTGGTAAGTTACTTCCGACTTCCGGTTCACGCAACGCGTTTCGCCCCGCCTCTTGGGGCTTTCTCAAGCGTAAGTACGAAAAGCTCTCAGCGTCTCTTAAATAGCATCCACATAATTAGCGGTCCTAAGTTATTTGCAGACATCGCTAATCAAGTGCATTATGTGATACTAATCAATCCATAAATCGCAACTCGATTCCAAAGTACATACTCATAATGCGCCCATTCACTTAGCCATAGTTATTACAAAATACAGATATATGCATATAAAAATACACATTGAAAAAAGCAGTAATATTTTAGAAAGGCTAATATTGCAGGCATATATGCAAGAAGTAGGAATAATACTGTTCCCTAAGAGGTATTTCTACTAAGGATATACCCCAAAGTAGTCAGAATAACTAAAATATATTGGACACTAAATATATCTACAGAAAGACATAAAATGATATTGAATATTGAATGCATCTACAAGGTGGTATTAGAGATTTCCCAAAAACAGGGGGGATGTCTACTAAACATATATCAATACATAAAAGTTATATATCTGTGGGAAAATCACAAAATAGTACTGAAGCTTAGAATATAAAATCTATTGCAATAATAACCTTAATAGCAGTATCCACCAATTCATAAAGAAGATATTTAGAACAAAAAAGGAGGAATCAAATGACATTAAGAGTGTGCTAGAGGTCGTGCTTTAAAAATCCATTAGAGAAAATTAAAAAGATCGAAATCAATATTCAATCCTGCGGGGGTTAATGTATCCATATAGTAAGCCCATCTCATCTCTTCCTGCCCAATTTTTCTAATGAAGTCACCCCCTCTCCAGTCTTTAAATACTCTTTTGATCCCAATAAAAGAAAGGCCTGAAGGGTCTTGATTATGTGTCTCCTTGAAATGATTGGAGACACTATGACTCGTGACACCCTTCCGAATGTTATACACATGTTCCCGTATTCTTACATGGAGTGGACGTGTGGTTCTCCCAATATACTGGAGCCCACAAGGGCATTCTAAATGATATATTTCATTAACACTCCTCCGACACGTGATGTGTTCCCTTATGTCATATTCCTTTTTAGTTTTAGTTGATTGGAATTTATGTTACTTTATCGGTCCGACGGGTGTCTCTACATCCTAGGCGTGTTCTGCACTTACTCTGGGTGATTGCCAAGTTTATAGGCAATTTTTAATATATACATATATATTTTTTCAATAAATTCTTTTTTATTTTTCAATCATTTTTTCTGATTGGTATCCTTAGCCTCTATTGGTATTAGAATTCAAAATACCTCCTATACGTTCCCAATACCCCTATATCGGTATACTACCCATCCTCTTCGTTTGTCCATATATACAAGTATGCAGTTAATGGCACATTTAAACCTTCCGCTGTGTCTCAAGGCCTAACAGGGTGGGCATTAGAGTTAGAGTGACAGGCGTTTAAGCATCATTGTGCGGTATTATATGCATTTTTAGTATGAGAAAAGTCAGGCACAATCGAAACAAGTAAAGAGATTTTTGAGTCCCGGTCTAGACGTGCAGAGACATCACATCTAAGGCAGTCGAGATGGGTTGCCCAGCGGTGGGAAAGTCCAGAACGTGAGGGAACGTGTTCAGCAACCGCGTGTGGTAAATGTGTGCGGGTCTTAATGTTAGGTTTCATGTCCCGGTTAGGAAGTCCTTGTAGGCTGGGTATGTCTCCGGTGTGTAAAGTATTGTATATGGAACGCCTAGGAGTAATAGCCATCAGGTAACAGGTGAGATTTGTCATTTAATTGGAGTTCATTGGTTATCAGGTGTGCCCCTTCAAGGTGGGGAGTTTAGTGCCCATTGCAGAAGGTGTCTTGTCCGGTCTGTTGGGCAGAGAGATACAGATCAGCCGATACCTCTACTGGGTATGTTGGCCCCCACGGTTAGGAGAGCGCCCCCAGGGGCAGTAGGATGCGGGTATGTGGCAGCCGCCTGCCGGCCCCAGGTCTTTGTGAAGGCCTGCACCATCAATCCACCAACTCTGTATCTCTGTAAGGCCGGGTTGATTCTCAGTTGGGCGCCGTGTAGAGCGTGGATGTTTTGCCGCCGCCTGCGGTGGCCTACTCTCCGGCGATGTGGTCGGTGCCTGGGAGGGTTCCGCCGAGTGGTCTTCAGCCCGGGAAGGCTTTTAGGACGCCCATTGTCAGTTGCCGCTTTATTGTACAGGGGGTTCTGGGTGGTCGTGCGTTTAATGCTAATACCCGTCCCCTGTCCCCTTTGGGGGGGGGTTTGAGAGGTATACTCGCTTGGTCTCCTTCGTTGGTGTGTTATGTATACGTGGGTTGGGGGTTCGGCGGGAGTTAATGCCCTGTGGGGTCTCCCTCTCACCCGCTTGCAGCCGTGTGCTCCTCCGCTCCCCATTAGCTGTCATCATACGCTCCTCCAGCTTCTCCCAGAATCGGGTAAAGAGTTCGTCGATGCGTTGTAGCATGCCATCCAGCACAGCGCTCCCGTCTGGCCTGGACTGTCGCGTGTTTCTGATAGTGAGTGTGTCTGCCATGTTGCGAGGGTTCTCTGGACGGCAGACGACCACAGGCTTAGCCGTCTGCCGGCTGTGCGGTAGGTGAGGTGTGCTGGCATGGACCGAGATAACCCCCGTCGGTCCGGGGGGGGGGGGGGAGGGAGTGTTTCCCGAGGTGTCCAGCCATGGTTAGTGAGTCCGGAGAGCGGCCGTCTCCCCAGGTCTCTTCCTTGTGTAGGCCGCAAACCTCGTTCCGGCAGCGATGTGGTCGGGAAAGGCACCGTCCGGTGCAGCAGCCTCTCCCGGGTTGCGTGGTATAGGTTGCGGTAGGCAAATGTCGCTTTTTGGGACTGGATCACCCCGGATTATGTCCCCAGATGCGGGAGCCCTATTCGGGCACGTCTGGTCCGCTAGGCAGTTAGGCTCCGCCCCCTGATATTATTTTTAAACCTTTGCCCCTCTAATTTAAGAGACATGGGGACACAGACACTGGGGGACACATGGGGACACTGAGACACTAGGGGACACTGGGACACATGGGGACGCTGTGAGACATAGGTAGACACATTGGGACACAGAGACACTTGGGACACAGTGTCCCCATGTCTCCCAGCCAGTGTCCCTAGTGTCTCAGTGTCCCCGTGGCTCCCAGTGTCCCCTAGTCTCCCAGTGTCTGTGTCTCCATGTCTCCCAGTGCCCCATGTTTCCCATTGGCTCCACGTCTCAGTGTCCCCATGTCTCAGTGTCTCCATTGCCTCAGTGTCCCCAAATGTCTCCCAGTGTCCACATGTCTCCCAGCCAGTGTCTGTGTCCCCATGTCTATGTCCACAAGTCCTCCCATGTCTCCCGGTGTCCTAAGTATCTGTGTCTCCATGCCTCCCAGCCAGTGTCCCTAGTGTCTGTGTCCCCATGTCTCCCAGTGTCTGTGTTTCCATGTCTCTGTGTCTCTAGTGTCTTAGTTGAACCAAATGTCTGTGTCCCCATGTATCTGTGTCCCTAGTGTCTATGACCCCATTTCTCCCAGTGTCTCCATGTCTCTGTGTCCCCATGTCTGTATCCACAAGTGCCCCCATGTCTCCCAGTGTCCCCAAGTGTCTCAGTGCCCCCATGTGTCTGTGTCCCCGGGTCTCTGTGTCCCCATGTCTCTCAATGTCCCCTAGTATCCTAGTGACACGGGACACACTGAGACATGGGGACACTGGGAGAAATGGGGACACAGACACTGGGAGACTAGGGGACTGGGTGACATAGGGACACTGACACTGTGAAATATAGGGACACTGATGCCAGGCAGACCGGGCCCCCCACACGCTGGGAGGAAGTGACTCCCCATCACTCCTCCCAGCTATCATTGGGAACTCTGACTCCCATTAACCTGAGCCACCACTGGATCCCAGGGAAAGTCACCCTCCTGCACCTAAAAGGTAGGAAACAGGAGGGTGACTTAAATATTATGTGTGTGTGTGTGTGTTTGTTTGTATGTATGTATCTGTGTCTACCTGTCTGTATGTATGTGTGCCTGTCTTTTTGTATGTATGTGTCTTTGTATATATTTCTTGTGTGTGTGTCTGTCTGTATGTATGTGTCTTTGTATATATGTGTGTCTTGTGTGTGTGTCTGTATTTGTGTGTGTGTGTGTCTGTCTGTCTGTGTCTGTGTGCCTGTCTGTTTTTATGTATGTATGTGTCTTTATATGTGTGTGTCTGCTGTGGGTGTAAGGGACTGTAGTAGTGGGGTTGGAGGCTGTTGTAAGAGTGTTAAGGGCTGTAGTAGGGGTTAGGAGCTGCAATTTGGGGTTTTAGTAGGGTAGAAAAATAAACTGTAGTTTATTCCCCCTCTCTGATGCTTAGCTTGGGTTAGGGAGGCAGGAATCCTGATTCCTGGTGGTCTCTGGCGCCGAATGCGGAGCCTAATTTGGGATTGGAGCCTAATCCGTACACCCACCTCGGATTAACTCTGTTCCTGGTAGTATAGCTCATAATGTGCAGCACTCTGTTTAACACTGACCCTACAGATAGCTTAGTTTACCATCGTGCAAGCTTCCTGACTGCATTGTAGTTATCATTTATATATGCTCTCAATGTCGTCTTGTAAATGTTGATAAATTGTTATCTGTGGGTTGTTTTTTTTTCAATTAAAGATTTTTATTGAGTTTTCATGTATCTTTAGGTGGGATGGGGTGGGGGTACAGAAGGGAAAAGAGGGAGGGGAAGGGAAATAATACTAATAATAACAGTAGTATTAGTAGTATCACGCAACCTCAGGGTCTCCCCTTCGGTGGACATACGGATTCTCCACAGATGACCATCACGTACAGTACAATTTATTGCATCACATACATTTACAAAGGTATACTTTTGGCAGATAATCCTTTGGCATTTATATGTTTGCTATCTCTTTCATGGCGTACCCAACGGTTCCCTAGTAGACACCTGGTTGTCTTATGGTTATGTGTGGTGACAGGCTATCTATTAGGTCTTAGCCCCACTAGTTGAATGGATGTGCCTTGTGGCCGAGATTGCTCGTCTTCCAAGACTCCCATAACCCCCATGCCTCCACGGCCGTTTTAGTCATTGGGAAGACACTTTGATAGCTGGTTTCGTATAATTTTTTAGTCTCTAGCTCCTCACACACCTCTGTGATCCGTGGGGAGCTTGTGGATTTCCACAGCCGTGCTATTGCTCGCTGTGCTGTCAGGAGAACGTGAAAGGTTAGTTTCTGTACTGCGGTATTTATGCCGGGAGGCAGAAACAACAGTAAGCACGTCTCCGGTGTCTTGGGTACCTGAGTATGAGTAAGTTCCCTTATTAGGCTGATTATGTCCTCCCAGAAGCCTGAGACTTGGGTGCAAGACCACCATATGTATAACACTGTACCCGTCTGCTGCCTACATCTCCAGCACCCCTGGGGCGAGTTTGGGTATATTTTGTGGATACGTGTGGGGACCATATACCATCTGTACACTGTTTTCCTATGCTGCTCTAGTAGTGTCTCCGTTTTTATCACCTTTCTGGGTGCGCTCACTATGGATTCCCAGTCCTCTCTCGTTAAAGTGCACTGTAGGTCTGCCGCCCACTGTGCCGCTTGTTTGGAGTCCGCAAAGTGTGTGTATGACTGGAGAAATCTGTAACACCATGACAGAGGTCTACAGCCCTTAGGTAACACGCCTCTCATTGCCATTTGCTCCCACCCTGTCATCTCTGGTTCGGGAACGGTTCTTGTGGTGTGGAGGGATTGGTTAACTGTTTTTGCCAGAAAGGATCTTAATTGTATAAGTGAGAATTGTGATGCTGCTGGTATGTGGTGTTTGTCTTGCATGTCTTGGAATGATCTCAGTTTATGGCGTGCGATCATATGGGAGAGGTGTGTGACCCCATTCTCCATCCATGGTTTGGCATTGAACGTTGGTATACAGTATGTTATGATGTGGAGTGGTGTTGCTGGTGATAGCGGGGTAAGGCTTTCCATACTACCTCTCGTTGTGTCCCATACCCGTATAGTGATTCTAATCTGTTCTGGTAGAAGGGGCATGGAAGGTCGGAACCTTCTCGGGAGCCACAGCAATGTGGGCATATCGAATGGCTTTAATGTTTGTTTCTCCATCATAACCCACTGTGGTGGTGGTATGTCCAGAAGGTGGGGCAGTAGAGTTGTCAACACCGCCGCCTGGTAATAGGCTTTGATGTCAGGGAGGGCGAAGCCCCCTTGTTTTTGTGGAGCCCTTAATATGGGCCCCTGTATTCTAGCTGCGCCCCCGCCCCAGACAAATCTGGCTAATTCTTTTTGTATGGTTTTGAAGTAGGACATGGGCACTTGGAGTGGTAAGGTGCGGAACAGATACTGGAGTCTGGGAGCACCGACATTTTAACCGTCGCCACCCTCTCCGTCCATGTCAGAAACAGGGAGCTCCATCTTTTCATCAGTGTCTGGCATTCCTTCCAAACCCTAACATAATTTGCGGAGAAAGTGCTTGTTTGCTGTTTCGTGAAAGTGAGCCCTAGATATTTGATGTTATCAGTGCGCCATTCGAAGGGGTAGTCTTTCTTAAGTATAGCTAGTGTCTGTTGTGATAGTCGCATCCCCATTGCTTGTGTCTTGCCTGTATTTAAGGAGTAGTAGGACAATTTTCCGTAATCTTTGATTAGGTCTAATAGGTGGGGGAGGGAGTCTATCGGTCGGGTTATGTACAGAAGAATATCGTCCGCAAAGGCGCTAACCTTTATCTCCCTGCCGTTGATGTGTATCCCGTGGATATCTGCGTTCTGTCTGATTCGGCATAGGAGAGGCTCCAAAGCCAGTACGTAAAGTAATGGTGACAGGGGGCACCCCTGCCTCGTGCCATTCGCTAGGGGGAACTGGTCTGAGAGGAATCCGGCCTGCAACACCTGGGCCGTGGGACCCGAATATAGTGCGAAAACTTGTTTGATGAACGGTACGGGAAAACCATATTTTATAAGGGCCTGTTCGAGGAATGTCCAACCCAGGCGGTCAAATGCTTTTTTAGCATCCAGGGCTAGCAGTAGACCGCCCTGGCCCGACCCCCTTCGTTTCCAGTACCAGGGAGAGTTTTATGGTGTTATCCAGGCCCTGTCTGCCCCTAACAAATCCCGTCTGGTCGTCATCGACTATGGTTGGCAGGATGGGAGTCAATCTGTTGGCCAGTAACTTGGCATATATTTTAGCGTCAGTGTTGAGGAGGGAGATGGGTCGGAAATTTTTACAACTGTCTGTCGGTTTGTCCGGTTTGGGCAGCGTAACTATCGTGGCCAGGAGCATTTCGGGGGGGGAGGTTCCCTGTTTCTGCTGCTCTTTGGTATACCTTCAGTAGGTGCGGCGCTAGTATGTCCTCAAATATCTTGTAGTATACGTTTGAGAACCCATCAGCTCCTGGGGATTTTCCCAGGGGTAGGTGTTTTATGACCGTCAGGACTTCTTGTAGTGTGAATGGTTGGCATAGTGTGTTCACATCGGAACGGCCAATTGTAGGGAGCGTTATGCCCTGTAGGTATGTGGTTATGGGGCTGGCCTCTGGGGTTTCTCTACCCTCGCTTTCTTTGAGGTTGTATAGTTGCTTGTAAAAGTAGGCAAATTCTTGGACTATGGCCATGGGGTTCAATATTTTTTCCCCTAAGTGGTTTATAAGGTGTGGTATTCTAGTTGCCACTTGTTTTGTTTTAAGCCTGTTGGCGAGGTATTTAGATGATTTTCCACTGGTATGGTATGTAGTGGCCCTCAACCGGTGTAGGAAGTATGACGTTTTTTTGGCATTGAGTTTGGTGAGGTCTTGGTGCAGGGTTTTCAGTTTGGATGCCAGTTCTGGTGTGGGTGATCGTTTGTTTTGGGCAGTGGTCAGTGCTATCTGTTTATGGCATTCTAGTAAGCTAGTTTGGTGTTGTTTTTTGAGATATGTTGCCCGCCTAATGAGTTGACCCCTGATTACCGCCTTATGGGCAGACCATACAGTGAAGTCTGAGACTTGGTCTGATACATTCGTGCTAAAGTAATTTTGAAGGTCTAACTTCAATTGTTCTACAAAGGGGGCATCTGTTAGAAGTGACTCATTCAGTCTCCACGTACTCTGGCCTTGTCGATTAATTTGGTCCTTTACGTCCAAGTAGATTGGCCCATGATCAGACCACGTCATGTCCCCTATCGTGCAATTTTCCAGCTGAGCTAGTGCTATATTATCCATGTAGAATGTATCGATATGGGTGTAAGTGTTATGGACAGTGGAATAAAACGAATAGTCTCTGTCCGTGGGGTGTAATATTCTCCAGCTGTCATGTAGGTTAAATAGGGACAAGGCGTGATTGTAAGTTTTGCATTGTTTCTGTAGGCTTTTCTTCCGTCTGCCTGTCAAGGGAGCGGTCGTATCCAAGGAGGGAGACTGAATAAAGTTGAAGTCGCCCCCTATTATGAGTCCCCCAAGTTTATGTTGGTCTACCTTGTTCAGGAGGGTGGTAAGGAATGCGGATTGGTTGTCATTAGGGAAGTATGTGGCTACTAACGTATACTGTACATTGTTAAAGAGGCCTACTATGATAACATATCTACCTTTGTCGTCTATATGGCTCTGTTGTAGGGTAAATGCTACATCTTTGTGAATGAGGATGGAGACCCCTTTTGTTTTTGAGTCTGACATGGCATGGTATTGCGTGGGGTAAAATTTTGTGAATAGGGCCGGCTCTCTGGGTTTTTTAACCCCTTAAGGACCAAACTTCTGGAATAAAAGGGAATCATGACATGGCACACATGTCATGTGTCCTTAAGGGGTTAAAATGCGTTTCCTGTATGCATGCGATCGCTATAGAGTGTTGTTTGAGATCGTGTAGCAGCAACCTTCTTTTACCTGGGGTGTTGAGCCCCTTGACATTATATGACATAATTCGCAACATTTTGTCTATGTAGTTCCTGTCTCTGTTCTGCACATATACATATTGGTACCCATCTCTTGTTTGTTAGATACCCTATGAGATATAGTTTATTTTGTGCTACATTTCGTGGAGGAGCGTCTGTGTTCGATAATCTATGAGCTGCTCGTAAGGGCGACTTGTAGTCTGGGGTCTGCGCGTCATGTGATAGGCTGCGTGGGTGGGGTGTGGGAGTGAGGGATTGAGGGGGTTTGTCTCCATCTGGCTCATAGGGTTTGAGCCTTTGTGCGCCGACCCAGGGTCGTGCACCTCCTGTGGGGGTCGCGGTCATAGGACACAACCTGGTAGAGGGAGTCCTACCGCTGGGAGCACAAGGGAGCAGATGATCTATAACATGTCTAGCTTTGTTGGAAGGTGAGGTGAGACATCGGCACCCGGGCCTTGTGTGTTGGGTAGGCTTCCTGCCTGTCTCTGGGCCCTAGTGCCGGACCCCCTACACCTGGCTCATGGGCAGTGTCAGTGTCTAACTGAGATTTTGTCTCGCTGGCAGTGCACGTTATAGTATCTACATTTACGGGTTAAAGAAACATAGATGAACAGCTTATACCTTTAAAACAGTAGTATATCAATAACCTTTAACAATAACCTTTAACAAGGCAGGGGCCTGTGTGAGTGTTTATTATAACAGTTTCTTACATACACCTCTGCCGTACTCTCCATTCTTCAGCGAGTGGACCAGTCTTGCATCAGCCTGGGGATTTTGGCTGGGTCTGGAGCCGCCTGCTCCGTCAGAGGAATGCCCCAGTCCTTGAGCATGCGTATGCCTTGTGATGGGGTCGTGATGGAGTGGAGGGCTTCTTGGTGGTACACCAACAGCTTAGCTGGATATCCCCATCTGTAGTTTAAACCTTGCGTGTGTAGGGCTGAGGTGATCTGCGCTAGTGATTTACGGAATTGCAGGGTTTCCGCCGACCGGTCGGAGAAGATCTTGATATCCCGGAATTTGTCAGGCATCTCCGCTTTCCTTGAGGCACGTAGGATCCGTTCCTTGGCATGGAAAAAGTGTATTCTGGCTATTACGTCTCTTGTGGAAGATGTAGGTAAGTGGGCAGGTCTTCTGAGACGGTGAGCCCTATCAATGATCAATTGGTCAGGATGTATTTCAGGGGTTAACTGGAGGAATAGCTCTTGTAAATATCTATCCAGGTCATTGTTACCTACTTTTTCAGGGATGCCTCTAAATCGTAGGTTATTCCTGCGTGACCTGTCCTCCATATCTGCTATCTTAACCTTTTGTCTTTCCATATTGCAGGTTAGTTCCTGTAGCTGGGCAGCTAGGCTATTGTGTGCTGCAGAGTGCTCATCCATTCTTGCTTCCAGGTGAGCTGTGCGATTACCTATCTCCTGGATGTCCCTTTTCAGTTCGGCTGTTAAGGTCTTCATTTGTGTCTGGAAACCGAGCTGAATATTTTTTGCCAGGTCTGTCATCATCCCCTGCATTGTTGCCACTGTAAGGGGTCTGTCCCCTGCCTCCATTTCTGGGGATGCCGGGGGCGAGAGAGATGCTTCTCGCGATCTCTGGGCGCCGCCATCTTGGTTCGATTCTTCCCGCGCTTTTTGTGGCGTCGGTTTAGCGAGGAAAAAATATGTTTTATCCGCCTTAGCGGATTTCAGCTTTTGCCTCTGCGACATACTGACAGGTTGGTCAGTTCTCTGTGTGCTGGACGCTCGGTAGACCGATTGTTTCTTGTCCCTGTGTCTCGGTCGGCAGGAGCTACTCCTCCATGCGTCCGTGCAGCTCGAGCGCCAGGCCACGCCCCCGTTATCTGTGGTTTTTTAAATTCTTTATTTTTATTTTTGACAATGCAGCATGAGGTAGACAATTATCAAAAGACATGTATACATATGTACGTTATGAGGCATACATTCAGTTAACATATAAGGTTATCCATACTGCACTGTTTTTTTTTGTTTTTGTTCAAGAAGTCAAATAGGTCAAGCGTGAAAAAGTCTCTACCAGCGTAGCAGCACCCGGGGGTCACAGTCCTATACTGTGGGTGATTGGGTCCGAGAGTGGGACTGCGGGATTCCCCACGTGTCGGCCAGCCGTGAGAGAGAGTATTTAATGTACTGGCGTGTTAAGGCTGTCTATGTGAGCAGCTTAATTTAGTGTGTAAGTGGTGTCGGAGCGGGGTCTTATTCAGTAATGTCTCTAGGGTACAGATGTGTCTTGCTGACGTGGGTCATGCAGTGCCCTGTCAGGGGTAACCCTCCTCCTGGTTTAATTAAGGAGACACTTCTGTGTTGCGCTGTACCGTCCAGGGTATGGGGGGGGGGGGGAGGAGGGGAGAGTGCTTCTTACACGGTGTGTAGAAATTTGAAGGGCGTGAGTGTCATCGGGAGCCCACTCGTGCAGATACCAGTTATGTCGGTCTGAACATAATGACCGTTGAGACACAAGTACAAGGCATAAAAAAAAAGGAAAAACAGCAAACCAGAAATAAAATGAGCAGTTAGTTTGTCAACCTTATTTAGCTATGGAACAATGTACATTCAAAGGAGCCTGATGGGCCAGGTGTCTAAGCGTCCAATGGTGGTGGAGTTGGAAGGAACCTAATATGTCCCTTAGGCGGGTGTCTCCGCAACTCTGGATCAGGGCGTTATCGTGGGCAAAACTCGCATTAGCAACAAATCAATAAAATGTTTAAACCAAAGTAAAACAGAGTCATGCTTAACTGGTGCCCCTGTCAGGAGCGTTCAGGTAGGGGCCGCAATCCGTGAGGCTCGGGCCGTGTTTCTCGGTACAAAAGTCTCTGCTGTGGCAGGGTTCCATTCGTGGGTCGTGGATTGTGTGCAAGGTTGTCGTAGGGAATCCGGAGGGAGGCCCAGAGGGACGAGGTGCGACTTCGCCTCCTGTAGGTCCGAGATAAGGTATGTTTTCCCATCCTTGATCACCTGGAGCTTGTGCGAGGGGCGCCAGTGGTAAGTAACGGTGTGTGCGCGGAGCAAGGCGGTAAAAGGCCTCAGGGTTGCGCGCCAAGCCACGGTCTCCCTGGAGAGGTCAGCATATAGCGAGAGGGTCATATTTTCGAAGGAGAGGGGTGTGTTGCCCCTGGCGGCTGCCATTACCACCATCTTGTCCTGCCGCTTTTGAAACTTGACGATTAAGTCTCTGGGTGCTGTCTGAGGGGCTGTGGGTGGTTTCGGTATTCTGAATATGCCGTCCAGCACCACTCCCGTTATCTGTGGTTTTAATTGCTAAGCTATATGTATGTGTATTGCCATTTCTATATTTTTTTATTTTTTTTTTACAAATAAAAGAAAATAAAATAAAAAGAAATTGGTGATGAAATAAAAAGCCTTGAAAAAGACTCACATGAAATCGAGCAGTTTGTCTTATTTTGCAAACAAAATGCCACAATGGGAATAAAGTGCTGTTCGGGAATGCAATTTTTTTTAAAAAAAAATCACGTGGGTCCAATAAAACAAATTGTCAAAATTGCAACACTGAAAATGACACGACTCTAATATAACCCTTAAACTTCCTATAAATAAAGATCTACAGTATTTACTGTAATGGTACATGGTAGTAATTCACTCCTTGCAATATTTGCAATCTAACTTTCGAAAAATAATTGAAATCATAGACACGTCAATTCAAAATGAAAAATATAGCAGGTGAATGTGGTACCTGAAAGATACGATTGCCCCTATGCTGCCAAATATAGCCATTAGCAGTATCACTGTTTGGTTCTTACAATACAATTTACAGTATGAAGCCAGGACAAATAGCTAAAAGTGCTAATAACATATTAAAGGACCACTATAGTGCCAGGAAAACAAACTTGTTTTCCTAGCTCTATAGTGTTAATAGGTCCCCCCCACCCTCAGGGTCCCACTCCCACCGGGCTAAAGGGGGAGGAAGGGGTTAAACACTTACCTTTCTCCAGCGCCGGGCTCCCTCAGCGCTGAGGACTCTCCTCCCTCTTCCGACGTCATCCGCCGAATGTGTATGCACGGCAAGACCCGCGCACGCATTCAATCAGTCCATAGACTATGGATGTCAAGCATCTTCTCACTGTGATTTTCACAGTGAGAATCGCGGAAGCGCCTCTAGCGGCTGTCAATGAGACAGCTACTGGAGGCTGGATTAATCCTCAGTGTAAACATAGCAGTTTCATTAAGCTGAAGTGGTCTGGGTGCCTATAGTGGTCCTTTAAGGATGCACTAGTATCACTCCACGTTGATTTGGAGTAGCAATATGCAACATAAATATTTTCGGATAATTCTTTATGAAAGTACAATAACGGCTTTGTACATAATTAAAGGGGATTTCACCTGAAACATTTATGATTTTCATTGTTTCTCCAAATACACGTGCTGCAACTTGCTGTGATAGTAATTACATAAAACACAGATGGTTCTCAGCCAGCCAGTGAGTATGGATCCTTTCAGAGTTATGCACTAAAGTGAAAATTACTGGGAATTCAAAGTGAAATTCACATTTGAGGCCAAAAAGTGGAAATGGAAACATTCTCCAAGACAGCAATGCTTCCAATTTGGCTATTTTGTCCTTAAATTGAAATTTACTTTAAAGCCACACTGTAGTGAATAACCCAGAAAATGTTCAGCAAATATGTGCCTTGGTTTTAACATTAAATTAATAATTTAACTCCCTAATATTAATGTCCAATGGACTACAACAAGGGAGACATAGATCAACAGCCGGCACAGCTTAACCCTTTCAGTGACTGACATATGCCATGCATTAATTTGCTCCAAAACAATTCCCTATTTATACCCAGCCCTGAAAGGGTTTAAAGGGATATTTGCAACACCTTAACCAGTCTGCTGCAGTAGTTATGGTACTAGGAGTGCCCTTGCACACCCCCAGTGTAAGTAGTCAAAGAAGGAGCTTCCATTAACTCCACTTTTTTAAGCTCGTTGGCTGAGGGAGTCAGCTGAGCTCTCTCAACCAATGAGCTGAGCCCTGGACCACTGGTTTAGCTCAATGCAAGAGATTCTGGGTCACAAGTGGATGTTCCCTGTCTCAAAAAGTTTGACTACTTATCCTGTGAGGGCGGTAGGGCACTCCAGGTACTATAACCACCACAGACTGCTGGTGCTTGGAGGATTTCTTTAAGGGACTGAGTACCTTAGGAAGGTGTCTGTGAGACTGAATCTATAGTTATATTACGGACTGAATCTATAGTTATATTTGAAACCCAGCAACGGCCACGGAAATAAAACACTCCAAAGAACAAACCGACATCAGTATAACACGATAAATTTTAAAAAATATACTTTATTGTTTTAATAAAATTAACAATATACAAAATATGTTTGTAGGAAAACAATAGTGTTTCTGACAAGTTTTAAGGCCAGTGAACCATGCATGTTGTTAATGTGAGTTTCACTGTGTATTTTATTTGGCTATGATGAAACTACCAAGTGCAATTCTAAATCATGTTTTTATGTCACCGTTAATGTGTTTGTTTCATAACATGGGATTGCCTTTGTATCTGAATAAATATTTTGTTTGCCCAAGTGTTAAAGCTGCAAATAGGCAGTGTATGACTGTTTGTGTTTGACTTTGCATGATTGTCTGAATTTGTCTTTGAATAAATGTTTGTGCTTGTGCATATGTGTTTCTTTGTGCATAAAAGTTGGTGTTGCTGCCTGAATGATTTTGAATGTATTCATGGGAATGAATCTACAGCCTTGTCCCTGTGCATACGTTGTGTTTATCCATGTGACCTTGCAATGAGTAGTCTTTTTTTTTTTTTCACTGCTCTTTTCGTCTAGATTCCAGTTCTACCTCTTTATGGATTTGATCTATTGTTTTCGGTCCCTGAGGTTTATGTCGAGGTACCCAGTTATTACTTCTTAATTCCATCACATCCTGCACCAAAAATCGAATCCGCGAAGAGGTCTTCTGGTTTTTAATAAAGATGTCAATCTTGCTGATATAGTTGTCCAAGCGACACTGTCCATTTTCCAAGGATTTTCCAATTGTAGTGAGCAAAAGGCAAATACATTCCATGGACTCCTCGCTGTTTCTGTTCAGTAGTTTCATAAGGCAGTCTTTCATGGTGTCTTCAGAGAGAAATTTTAATTTAAATAGCTCCCCAATCAATTTGATGTTTCCTTGGTATCGCCTGCGTGCTTTACTACAAGCATCACTCAATTCTTCTTTTAGTCGAGTCTTTTCTTTCGGTGACGTGGCAGCATCCAGTTCCTTTTGCAGTTTCTCAGTTTTTTCATTTCCATTTTCACCTCTCTCAAACTCCTTCTGGCAGAGTCTTATTAGCAGCCTACGGAATGTAATGCTTTCTTCAGGCTTGTCTTCTGTTGGGACCTCAACCATCATTAGCCAGTTGCACATGTTGGCGTATACAACAGCAAAATGTGGCTCTGCGACTGCTTTTTCAAATATGACTTCTACAACACCTTTCAGTTGATACTCTGTGTCTACAGAGAGCTCTTTCACTTGCTTAATTAGGTGCTGGAATGTCTGAGGTGTGATTTTATTTAGAATACTGCGAACTTTGCGAACCAATTCTTGAGCCTTGGCCATAGTCGGATCTTCGTTTGTCCTTTTCATGGGAGGTTTCCAAGCCTTTTCAGATGTATGCTGTTTTACCTTCTCAGTTACATGAAGGATTTTGCGAGGTTCCTTACCAGGACCCTGCTGAGACCTCATTTGGCCCATTCCACATGGCAATCTGTAATTATCCTTAGCAGGGTGGATGAAATTTCCAGTTAGAGGTGTACATTTCCTGCTGGTAAATCGTGGTCGAAGGTGAGGTCTAATGAGCATTCCTTGGTAGAGTTTAGCAATTTCAGACAAGTCCCTTGGCTCCTGTGTAATATATTTAAATTTAAGTAAAGAATCCCTGTCATACTGTATCCTTTCTACTTTTGTTTTAATATTTGTCTTCTCTTGGAGTACAGGTACTGGAAGGTCTTGGTTTTTCTTTCGAACGATATCAGCCTCAGCAGGAGGTTCTTTTTCTTCTGACAATGGCTGCTCTTCATGGTCACTGCTCAGACTCGCATGTGTTCCTGGCTGATTATTCTTCATCTCATTTTGTTCCTCCTCAGGGGTGCCCTCTTGAATAATTAGAAGCAACTCCTCTGGCTGAACAGTGGGGCAATCCAAAGTAGTTTTGGAGTGATAAATCACAGTGTCAGAGCTTACTGGCAGCTCCTCTAACATTTCACCAGTGCTTGATTTGGCAGGACAAACTGGGCCCACTATAAGAATACCTGGATCTTGATCCTTGACAGCTTCCCGAGAATATAGATTCATAGGCTCAGGTTGACAATCCAAAGTGGACTGTGGCTGACCAAGGTTTACTGGCAGCTCCTCTAACATTTCACCAGTGCTTGATTTGGCAGGACAAACTGGGCCCACTAGAAGAATACCTGGATCTTGATCTTTGACAGCCTCCCAAGAATCTAGATTCATAGGCTCAGGTTGACAATCCAAAGTGGACTGTGGCTGACCAAGGTTTACTGGCAATTTCTCTGTTAATCCACTTGTATGAGGTTCGATAGTAGTAACAGGACATTCTAGAGAAGTTTTGTCTTCTAGATGTGTGATAACCTCTGTAGGCTCTAGAAAGGTAGGCTGTAGTAAAATAGCTGTAACTGGGTTCTGAGAATCTAGATTCATAGGCTCAGGTGGAAAATCTAAAGTGGACTGTGGCTGACCAAGGTTTACTGGCAACGCCTCTGTCAATATACTTGTATGAGGTTCGATAGTAGTAACAGGGCATTCTAGAGAAGTGTTGTCTTCTAGATGTGTGATAACCTCTGTAGGCTCTAGAAAGGTAGGCTGTAGTAAAATAGCTGTAACTGGGTTCTGAGAATCTAGATTCATAGCCTCAGGTGGAAAATCTAAAGTGGACTGTGGCTGACCAAGGTTTACTGGCAACTCCTCTGTCAATCCACTTGTATGAGGTTCAATAGTTGTAACAGGACATTCTAGAGAAGTGTTGTCTTCTAGATGTGTGATAACCTCTGTAGGCTCTAGAGAGGTAGGTTGTAGTAAAATAGCTGTAACTGGGTTCTGCGAATATAGATTTGCAGGCTCAGGTGGACAATGTAAAGTGGACTGTGGCTGACCAAGGTTTACTGGCAACTCATCTGGCAATCCACTTGTATGAGGTTCAATAGTAGAAACAGGACATTCTAGAGAAGTGTTGTCTTCTAGATGTGTGATAACCTCTGTAGGCTCTAGAGAGGTAGGCTGTAGTAAAATAACTGTAACTGGGTTCTGAGAATCTAGATTTGCAGGCTCAGGTGGACAACCCAAAGTGGACTGTGGCTGGCCAAGGTTTACTGGCAACTCCTCTGGCAATCCACTTGTATGAGGTTTGATAGTAGAAACGTGACATTCTAGAGAAGTGTTGTCTTCTAGAAGTGTGATAATCTCTGTAGGCTCTAGAGACCTTGCCTGCAGCAAGTGACAGGGAATATCCTCTAGACTTGTGACCGCTTCAGGCTGTGGAATAATATTCTGTTTATAATACTCTGCAGAATACTTTTTTTCATTTTCCAGTTCTTTTTTGTCCACTTCTTTTTCTTGGACATTTGTAGCCTTTTTAGTTGTTTTATATTGCTTTGGGCGTAATGTAGGCTTTACCTTAGAGAATGAGTCCCTGCAATAAAAAAAAAGGAAAAGTTAAAATACAGTTGTAACAATTATGTACTTTTCTCCCTTTCCATCCATCAGCCAATTCTGTCACTTATCGTATTCCTCTTCAGCTTTCCTCTCACTTTCAGTCTATCAGCTACCCTATCACTCGTACTCTATCGGTCATTATTGCACAGCTTATAGTGACACAATCAGATCATTTATGTTACATATATTACATTCTGGTTACAGTAATTCCAGTAAATAGTTTACTTTGTACCATTAAAGCTTCTGTTTATATTAAAATACACATTTTATAGAAATTAGGTAATGCCTGGTAAGTCACTTGCTGTAGTGCTCCCCAGTGATTTGTGATGTTGGCTCAGAAAGACCATTGACATCTTTCTCTATCTGTGGATCTTCTCTCATTGGTTTCCTGTGTACACAGACAGCCAGTGAGAGAACCAGGGTATTGGATTACTGAGGACACTGAAGGTTTATTTGGATAACCTTATTGCATTATGGTCAGTCATTCTGTGTCTCATGATACACTTACCCAGGTGGCCGAGCACATGTCATTAGTTGGATGGTTTCCCTTGGAGTCACCCGAATATAGTATGGTACATCGGGAATCTTCTCCTCTTTTCCATATTTGACATAGTTATTATAATGTCTAAAGCTTTTGAAGAAAAACACACAAAAAAACAAAAGGTCAGGCTAATTATTCCAGCACCCAGTGGAGAGGCTAAAATCTCAATTTGTCAAAACAAACATCAACAATAGAAAAAAAAGAAGATGTCTCCCCTTTGATTAATGTGATCACACAGTATTTACCTTTTATCAGGCACAACAAATTTAGATGTAACAGAGGGGGGAAGGCAAAGTCTCTTTGTGCTTTTTTGGCAACATTTTAGACTTTCTTCCACAAACCCCTCATTCTGTTCCCGTGGCTCCAATCTCTTCCCTTTCTCAGGATCTGGAGAGATTTCCAGATTAGTTGATACCTGGGGGAATTTATGGGGCTCTGATTTAAGAGGTAGCCTGTTTAGGAAAGAAAGAGTAATTATTGGAGTTTCATATTTCACATGTTTAATGTTATATTTCTGGAATAACTGAGTGTGTTTAGGAAATGATAGAAGAAGCCATTAGATGTTATAGGTTATTATTTGGGTCATATTGTAATTATTAAATATTCCAATTTGAGATTTGTGATGTTGGCTCAGAAAGAACATTGACATCTTTCTCTATCTGTGGTTATTCTCTCATTGGTTTCCAGTGAGGCCACTGAAGGTTTATTTGGATAACGTTATAGGATTATGGTCGGTCATTCTGTGTCTCATGACACACTTACCTAGGTGGCCGAGCACATGTCATTAGTTGGATGGTTTCTCTTGGAGTCACCCGAGTATAGTATGGTACATCGGGAATCTTCTCCTCTTTTCCATATCTGACATAGTTATTATAATGTCTAAAGATTTTGAAGAAAAACACACCAGAAAACAAAGAGCTCATTAATAAATTGATGTTATATCTCTGGAATAACAGAGTGTGTTTAGGAGATGATACAAGAAGCCATTAGATATTATGCATTGCTATTTGGGTTGTATTGTAATGGTTAAATAATTCAATTTGATGTGTAAAACCTTTGACACGTCTGCACTAATTACATCCTGCATTTCATCCCAGGATGGTGCTGTCTATTTGGGGTCTCAAAACACATTTAATAAATGGGGCATTATTGTGTCAGAAACACAAATATGTATTCCGGACACTATAGTTCTAATATCACTATTTAGGGCCTCAGCCCCCCTAAAGTAAAGGTTAAATCTCACCTTTTTCCAGCTCCACGCAGGGCTCCTCACATCTGGCCCCACCCCCGATCTGCCTTCTTAGTTGACATAATCAGAATTGATGATCTCAGCCAATCCAATGCTTTACCTTAAGAAAGCATTGGATTGACTGAGTTAGTCAATTTTGATTATCTCAGCCAAGGAGGCAGGCTGGGGGCGAAGGCAATGCTGCCAAGGCCAATCATAAATTGATGCATATTGATAAGAATGTTCAGTGTCTCCATGCAGAGAGTGGAGACGCTGAATGTCAGTACTACACACTCTGCAGCACTGCCACAGGAAGCGCCTATAGTGGCTGTCTGAGTGACTGCCGCTGGAGGTGTCCCTAAGGAGCAATGTAAACACATTTTATACACTAAAAAAACCTGCAGGGACAGACTATTAACACCAGAACCACTACATTAAGCTGTAGTTGTTCTGGTAACTATGGTGTCCATTTAATTGCAATATATTTTACTTTTTTTTTATCACCCCTGTACGCCTGCTTATTTTATTTCAAATTCCATCACTACAAATGAGAGAGGCTACACACATTCATGGATTTGTTCATTGTATTATCTCATCTGTTTAGAAAAAATAACTAAAAGGTGAAACTCAAATTCAATTTTAAGCATTTTACAGCTTAGATTACTACCATTCATATAAAGATAACATTACTAAATCTACTGGAAAGTTCTGTTATTTACAGAAATGATGCTCATTAACAAACCATCTTTTATTCTAATCTCTATCGAACTCTGATCCCCATCTTCCAATAACCCCATCTAATATACCTGCAGCAACTGTCCACTTACCTGTCCGTAGAAGGCTGATAAGGAATATCCTTTAGACTTGTGACAGGTTCAGGCTGTAGAATATTATCCTGTTTATGACACTCTGCACAATAATTTCCACTTTCAGCCTTTTTAGTTGTTTTGTATTGTTTTGGAAGTAATTTAGGCTTCACCTTAGAGAATAGGAATGGGTCCCTGCAATTAAAATAGAAAAAGTGAAAATACAGTTGTAACTATTATGTCCTTTTCTCCCTTTCAATCCATCAGCCCATTTTGTCACTTATCTTATTCCTCTTCAGCTTTCCTCTTACTTTCAGTCCATCAGCTACCCTATCACTTGTTATCTATCAGTCATTATTGCACAGCTTGTAGTGACACTATCAGATCATTTATGTTACGCATATTTCATTCTGGTTACAGTAATTCCAGTAAATAGTTTACTTTGTACCATTAAAGCTTCTGTTTATATTAAAATACATATCTTATTCGAATTAGGTAATGCCTGGTAAGTCACTTGCTGTAGTACTCCCCAGTGATTTGTGATGTTGGCTCAGAAAGACCATTGACATCTTTCTCTATCTGTGGATCTTCTCTCATTGGTTTCCTGTGTACACAGACAGCCAGTGAGAGAACCAGGGTATTGGATTACTGAGGACACTGAAGGTTTATTTGGATAACTTATAGGATTATGGTTGGTCATTCTGTGTCTCATGATACACTTACCTAGGTGGCCGAGCATAACGAATTTCCAAGTTGGATTTTTTTGGAGTCACCCGAATATAGTATGGTGCATCGGGTTTCTTCTCCTCTTTTCTATATCTGACATAGTAGAAAGTATCATAATGCCTAAAGCTTTTGAAGAAAAACACAAAAACAAAAAAGGTCAGGCTAATTCTTACAGCACCAGCCTAGAGGTTATTATCGCAATTTGTTAATGTGATCATATAGTATTTACCTTTTGTCAAGCACAGCAAATTTAGATGTAACAGAAGGGGGAAGGCGACGTCTCTCTGTGCCTTGTTGGCAACATTTTAGAGTTTCTTCCACAAACCCACCATTCTGCTCCCATGGCTCCCATCTCTTCCCCTTCTCAGTTTCTGGAGAAATATCCAGATTAGTTGATAATTGGGGGAATGTCTGGGGCTCTGATTTAAGAGGTAGCCTAGTTAGGAAAGAAAAAGTGATTAGTGAAGTCTCATATTTCATACATTTGATGTTTTGTGTTTGAAATAACTGAGTGTGTTTAGGAGATGATAAAGTAAGTCATTATATATTATGCGTTGTTATTTGGGTTATATTGTAATGGTTAAATAATTTGAATTAATGTGTAAAACCTGTGAAACTCTTCAAGACTCATTTCATCCCAGGATGGTGCTGTCTGATTATGGACTCAAAACACCTTTATTAATTCCTATATATTTTCCTTCTTTTTTTTGCACCCCTGTATATAATGCCTGCTTATTTTATATCAATCACTACAAATGGGCTAAGCTACACACATTCCTTGTATTGTTCATTTTTTATCTCATTTGTTAAGAAAAATAACTAAAAGGTGAAACTCAAATTCACATTTTAAGGATTCTAACCCTTATATTACTCCCATTCATATAATGACAGCACAATTCAATCTACAGGAACGCGGTGTGATTTATAGAAATTATGCCCATTAATAAACCATCCTTTATTCTACTCTTTATCAAACTCTGACCCCCATCTTCTAATATACCTGCAGCCGCTGACCACTTACCTGTCCGTAGAAGGCTGGATGTTTGGCTGTTTTCTGAATTCTTTTTTAGTAGAATTCCTGGGTGGGGGTAAAGTACCCGCCAGCCATGAAACCAGGGGACGTTCAATCGTAGAAATAACGTTACCCATTGTCTCTGTAAATAATCTCACTGCAATGAAACTGCTTGTGAAATGCCAGTGTAACCAGCAGTAACAGGGTTATCTGTTATCTGGTCAGTGACATCACAATGTGTTATCTGGTCAGTGACATCACAATAGAACCTGATGATCTATGATGTAAGAAAAATGGCTGACTGCATGATGTATGTGGAAATTAAATCCAATTGAAAACTAAAATAGCATTTAAATGACAGGCAAATAAACAACCTGATTTTCCAAGTTGTGGTTGTGGCTTTAAAGGGATACTCCGGCCACCATAACACCTTCATCACAATGACGTTGTTAGGGTGTGATGAGGATCATGGCACCATCTCACTTTAATGTGTTTAACTATTTACAGTTTAACCCAAAACACTTTCTCTAACGGTCTGAAGCCTTGGACTGGGTGGACTGGGCTGACAGGGCCAGCGCTATCAGACGGCATCACAGGCGGCCACCTTAGTGCACATCGGCCCAGGGATGCTAATTTCCGGATGACCTGTAGGAGTAAAACACACAGCGCTCTTCTCCTGCCACTCATTTTATGTAGCATGGCCGAGTTCCAGACTCGGGGCATGGGATCGACAGAGCCAGTCTGGCTCCTAGTGGGTCGGCTTTTCTCTAGCGCCAAATTAGGGCGAAGGGTGATGATCCACAGCCACTTGAGTAGTGGGAGTTGGAAATTATCCATCCTACTATCAGAGCGTTACTGTGCATTGCCATGGCAACGCTCTGATCCTTTCCACTGCGGCGGCGGAAGGAGCTGTCTGCACCTCCTGTGGATGCAGACAAAGAGGCACGTCTTCCACCGAACCACCCGGGAACAGGATGGTAAGCCACAGGGAGTGTTAGATTGTGTGCCTTTTATGTCTGTGTGCAGTGGCGTACATATAGGGGTCGCAGGGGTCCAGGGCCGTCTTTAACAAGGGGCAAACGGGGCAGCTGCCCTGGGCCCAATAACTCCTGGGGGACCCAAAGCAGCTGCACGTGGGACCCCTGTCCACAACCAGGACTGAACAGCCCACCGGAAAACTAAGAAATTTCCCGGTGGGCTGCAGGAGGTGAAGCCCCTGAACTTTAAGAGTGCTCTAGACCGGGCCCCTGTCTTCCTGCCTGCTGGGAGAAAGTGAGGTGAGGTCACTTCCTCCCAAGTAACATAGTGCTGCTGGGGAGGAGGAGACACACATGGAAGTGGAGGAGAAGGAGGATGCACACACAGGAAGAGGAGAGGGACTGAGGTAGCCAAGTTCCTCAGACTCCCATCAACCTCAGCCATCCAGTTCCCACTGGACCCCAAGGAAGCCACCCTTCTGTAAAGGTAAGGAGACCGGAGGGTGGGTAAACTATTTAAATTGCTATAAATGTGTGGGTATCTGACTGTTTTTATCTGACTGTATGTTTATGTATCTTACTGTGTATGTGTGTATCTGACTGTATGTGTGTGTATCTGACTGTATGTGCGCATCTGGCTGTGTGTGCACATCTGGCTGTGTGTGCACATCTGGCTGTGTGTGCACATCTGGCTGTGTGAGTGTCAGTGTGTGTATATCTGGCTGTGTTTGTGTCAGTGTACCTTTGTGTCAGCGTTTATGTGTATCTATGTGTATGTATACCTGTGTCTGTGTACTTGTGTGTCAGTTTGTATGTGTACCTGCGTGTCTGTGTATGTGTATGTGTACCTGTGTGTGTATATGAGTGTCAGTTTGTGTAAGTGTGCATCTATGCGTGTGGCAATGCATACATTCCATCATTCCAGTACCAACACTGCACACAAATACACTACTACATTCCAACGCTAATACTGCACACAAATACACCACTGCATGTGTACCCGTGTGTCTATGTGTATCTTAGTGTTCCTATCTGTGTTCCTGTGTGTATCTCAGTGTTAGTGTAAGTGTGCATCTGTGTGGCAATGTATACATCCCAGCATTCCTACGTCAAGACAGCACCAAAATACACACATGCATGTGTAACTTTTTGTCCGTGTGTATCTTAGTGTGTATACATATCTGTGTCAGTGTGTGTAAGTGTGTATCTCTGTGTGTGGATGTGCCAGTGTTTTTATCTGTGTGTGTGGATGTATGTATGTATCTGTGTGTGTATACGCCTGTCTGTTTGTGTCAGTCTGTGCATGTGTTCCACTATCAGTGTGCCCTTGTGTTTATACAAGTGAGTTTGTCTGTAGTAAGCTTGTGTGTGGGTCATAGAGTTTTGTCTGTCAGTGAGCCTATTTGCGCATGTCAGTGAGCGTGTGTGCTTACAGTACAATATATGCATATTGACTTGTAGGAATGGCATACATTTTTTTCCAGGGCTTCTTTGGATTCTCAGTTTGGCTCTGCCAGCGAGTGCGCTTTACCGCTGAATCATCTGTGTGAGCTGCCGCACACTTTAACCCTGTTACACGCGTCTGGGAGCTGCTGTTGACAGGTACTAGTAGTCTAGAGATTGGGACATGGGGTATATGCTCAGCTATCTGTATAATACTATAGTACTGTTCTCTGTATAATACAGATCTGTGTGGGCATAATATCCTGGGATAGTCAGTGTTCCTGTATAGTGCTGCTCTCTGTCTTGGGATATTATACAGAAACAGACCTGTATTATACAGAGAGCAGCACTATACGGGGAGCACTGACTGTCCTGGGATATTATACACACAGCCATGTATTATACAGAGAGCCGCACTATACAGGGAGCACTGACTGTCCCAATTTATTATACACACAACCCTGTATTATACAGAGAGCACTGACTGTCCAGGGATATTATACACAGACAGTAATTGATAGCTGTGCTGCAAAATGTCTTTGGAATTTTTTTTCAAATGTTGGCAACTATGGCACTGTATCAAAGGAAATGTGTTTGTTTTTTAATAATCTCTGTTGGAAAATAATGAATCCTCCACCAGCGATTATAAAAAAACAAAAAACAACACATTGTGTCAGAGGCAGGGCTTAACATGCGGCAGGGGCGGGGTCAAACTGCGGCGAGGGCGGGGTTGAATGTGCCCCCCTACTTTTGTCCCTGGCCCACCCTGTGCCCCCCCTAAAAATGAATCCTAGAGACGCCACTGCCCGGCGGAGCTGCTGGCTAGAGCTCCGCCGGTCCTCTCCTCCCTCCCACGCCGGCGGCCGCATCTTAGTGTCTCTGGGCCGGTGAGGGAGATCTTTGATCTCCCCACCGGCCCCCCATGGAGGCACTATGCAGGGCCGGCACACTGATAGCGCTGGCCCTGCAGGGGCTGGCAGGGGAGATTCTGTGATCTCCCCTGCCGGCCTCGGCCCCACGGCCATCGCGGCCCACCGGGCATTTGCCCGGTATGCCCGATGACCAGTCCGGGCCTGCTCCTACTATAGCCACTATCCCCACACTATAGCTCCTTGTCCACCTACCACAAATCCTATTGCCAACACTATAGCACCTTTCTCCCCCTTAACACACACACACAACAGCCCCTTGAACCTGCAAACACTAGGGTTAAACATAATCATTAGCAGTCCCATTTTCTCCACATACACTCTGCAGCCCCAATTTTCTTCCCAAACCCAGACACTATAGCGTTTATCCACCAAATGCACTCTGCTGCCTCTATACACCAATATACACCCTACTGCCCTTATTTCCCAAAACACACCCTAAACTCATATGCTCAACAACACACACACACACACAACAACCCCACCCTTCATACAGCACCTATTTACATGCACACACATACAACACCGCAAACAGAGCTACCGACATGCACAACTCCACAGCAGCCTCACTCCCACACATGAAACCAAAAAGCATCATTATCTCCACAACCACACAAACAACCTCACTCCACATACACAACCTCACAAACATAATTCACATACTTATACACAATCTCACAAGCAGCATCCTCACACATGTACACAACCCCACAAGCAGCATCTCTAAACACAAGCAACACCACAAGTAGCCCCCTCTCACAAATGCAAAACATCAAGCAACCAACCACCCCCACACACGCAACACCACCAACAGCTTCCATACAAACATTCAACATCATAAGCAGCTTCCCGCCACAGACGTAACACCACAAGCAGCCTCCACACGTTAAGGAAACTCGTTTGGGGCAGCAAGGAGTGTAAATCCGGCTCTGACAATAAAAACTGTATTCCTAACACCATAGTGTCCCTCAGCTCCCCTCCCTCGTGGCCCCCCCCCAGCAACAAATAAAGGGTTAATAATCCTTTCTTCACGTACCCGATTCCAGTTTCGCTGTCCCTGGGTGCTGCATCTGGCTTTTCCTCCTCCGACGTCACAACAATTCTGGAACATAACACATGTGTAGCGAGTGCTGAGGATTGAATCAGTGCTTTCCTGTGGGGGATTTGAAGACGTTGCACATCCTCATTCAAAGCGTGAAACTGCAGAAAGCACCTCTAGTGGCTGCCTAGTAGACAATCACTAGAGGCAGTCTTAACCCTGCAATGTAAACATTGCAGTTTATCTGAAAGGGGACAGGGGACACTGCACCCAGATTAATTCAACGAGATGAAGTGGTCTAGGTGACTATAGTGTCCCTTTAAGAGATATTTGGAGGGTTCCTGGGAAAACAAGCATACTACAACAGAAGGAAGGCTTGCAGTCAGTGGCGTACATACTGGGGTCGCAGGGTTCGCGGCTGTGACCGGGCCCGGCCCACCAGGGGGCGTACATACTGGGGTCGCAGGGTTCGCGGCTGCGACCGGGCCCGGCCCACCAGGGGGCGACCCAGGTATGTATGTCACTGGACCAGCCTCTTCTCCTGGGGGGCCCAGGAGCCGGCCACCTCAGGGCCCCCCGAGGCTGGCCCTGCTGTCACCCGGCTGGCCGGTCCTGCGGGCGCACGAGGGAGCACTGTCTCCTGAGTGCTTCCTCTTCAGCTCCCTCGCTCACCGCACTGATACCGGAGCCGGAAGATGACGTCATCTTCCGGCTCCGGCATCAGTACGCGGCGCGCGAGGGAGCTGAAGAGGAAGCACCCAGGAGACAGTGCTCCCTCGCGCGCGCGCAGGACCGGACAGCAGGGCCAGCAACACCACTGGACCCCAGGGAATCCCCTCAGCTCTCCCACAGGTAAGGAGGCTGGGGGGATTAAAAAAATAAAATGTTAGTGTGTGTGAGTGTGTGTTAGTGTGTGTGAGTGTGAGTGTGTGTGAGTGTGAGTGTGTGTGAGTGTGAGTGTGTGTGTTAGAGTGTGAGTGTGTGTTAGTGTGTTTGTTAGTCTTAGAGTGTGTGTGTGAGTGTATGTTAATGTGTGTGTTAGTGTGTGCGAGTGTGTGTTAGTGAGTGTGTTAGTGTGTGTGTGTGTTAGAGTGTGTGTGTTAGTGTGTGTGTCTGTTACTGAGTATGTTTGTGTGCGTCTGTTAGTGAGTGTGTATGTATGTCTGTCACTGAGTGTGTGTCTGTCAGTAAATGTGTGCGTCTGTTCATGAGAGTGTGTGTGTCTTAAGCACTTACCTTTCTCCAGCGCTGGACTCCCTTGGCGCTGGGAATCTCTCCGCCCCGATCCGCATCTCAGCTCCGAATGCGCATGCGTGGCAAGAGCCACGCGCGCATTCAAACCACCCATAGGAAAGCATTACTCAATGCTTCCCTATGGACGTTCAGCGTCTTCTCCCTGTGATTTTCACAGTGAGAATCGCAGAAAATCCTCTAGCGGCTGTCAATGAGACAGCCACTAGAGGCTGGATTAACCCTCAGTGAAACATAGCAGTTTCTCTGAAACTGCTATGTTTTCAGCTGCAGGGTTAAAACTAGAGACCTGGCACCCAGACCACTTCATTGAGCTGATTTGATCTGGGTGTCTGTAGTGGTCCTTTAAGTGTATGTGTTTATGCATGCACTGGCGTACATACCGCGGTCGCACAGGTCGCAGCCCTGCGACCCGTTGCCCGCCGCCATGTGTTGCGGCCCCAGCCCGCGCAGAGTAAGCGCGCGCGCGGGGGGGCCCACGGATCAGTTTTCGCACCGGGGCCCCATGGGTTGTGTGTACGCCACTGCTTGCAGTCAGTAAACAAAGAACTGGATAAACAAGAAAGAGAGTGGGTAACATATAAAAATATTTGAGAAAATAAAACAGCATTAGGAAAGTGGACCAAACCTGAAAAATAAGCTGTGCTGCCATAACTATAGAGGGTTATTCACATATTCAAGGTGTTCATTGAACAACAAATAATAGCACATTGAAAACTAAAACTGAACAACATTGAGACTAAAGCAATCAATCTCATACCTACCAACATTTTAAATTGACAAAGAGGAACACTTTCATTTTAGGGGATAAGTGGAGGTGTGGCCAGGGGTGGGGGCTTTTTTGAGATATATTATGTGACTCACTAATGACAATGTATGCCACCAAAATGTAATTTAGAACAAGAACAATGTAACTTATTTACAAAAATGGATTTCTAAACATAAGTATTATAGTTTAAAGACACATTACTGTGAACATTATTCTGTTATACACTCAGAAACACCAATAATATGGTGCTCCTAGAAAAGAGGGACATTAGGATGGAAAGGAGGGGAAGATGGATTTGGGCCCAAAATATGAACTGTCCCTCCTAAATAGGGTCACTTGGGAGAATGCATTCTGACAATTGGTGAGTCAGAGAATGTTTCCAAATCAACTATTTTGTTTTGTAATTTATTTCAGTTGAGTTATACTTATTTTACATGTTGTTTTTTTTTTGTTTTGTTTTTTTGAGGGGGAGGGGGGGTTTATCACAAAAGTACTTTATTTAGTACATAACAAAAACTGGGCAGTCAATCATTGTACAGCGTGGACATGGTACTGTTTATAAAGAGGAAGAATTTGCAACTACTAATTAAAAAGTCTTCAAAATATCAATACAGGGCTGCCAACTCCACCTCTACATATTTAAGACCCACCCATTCTTGTAATCAGACACACAATCACTGGCAGTCACACACTCTCACTGAGAGACACACACTGACAGATGCACAAGCAGACAGACACACACTCACTGACAGGCACACACTTACTGACAGACATACACACACACACTGACAGATACACATCCACTGACAAACACACTGACACATACTCTCAATGACAGAAACACTCTCAATGACAGACACACAATCTCACTGATTTGTAGCACATTCACTGACAGACACACATTCACTGACAGACACACTGACACACTCTCAATGACAGACACACAATCTCACTGATTTGTAGCACACTCATTAAAATATACACTCCTAGACCCTGTCACTCACACCTTTACCTAACCCTCACCCCCACCCCCACTGCCACCAGACCCCCAGCAGCGATGTTACCATCAGGAGGCTTTGCGAATTTGGCAAAGTCCCCAAACAGTGACAATATCGCTTTAATTCCATCTTTGCACAAATATTCTCACAAATGGCCAACTTGTTGTTTGATTATAAATTGCAAAGACATGTTGTGAATGCTATCGAAAGTATTGAATTGGGATAGTTATAAAGCAATGAATACTACTGGCAAAGCTAAAAGCAGATTTTCAGGGCTATTTACTATAGTGAGAATGCAAAGTTAATTCAATGTGAATATTAATATAATTTCCAAATCCCTCTCAGTTCGGCTAACCGTGCATTCAGAATCAAGCTCATCGGCACCAAGGATCCATCTTGTCTCCCACACATTTCGCAATTTACTTGCTACCACTGGTGGACATCATTAGGTGACATGGCCTAAGCTATCATTGTTACGCTGATGACACACACAACTCTACTTCTCCTTTGCTCCAGATACCAAAGACCTAACATGCTGCATCAACAGTTGCTTAGAAGACCTCATAGAATGGATGAATGCTAGATGGCTTAAAGTGAACCCGGACAAAACAGAGTTACTCTTGGTCAGGGAACAAAAATATCCAATGAATACCCAATGACTTGGAGCTTGGAGGCTCTGAATCAGTTCGTCAAAGGTACGAAACCTCGGAGTGCTGTTTGACTCTAGACTATGATTTAAACAGCAGATTTCCTCCGTAATAAAATCTGCCTACTTTCATCTGAAAGAAATAGCCAGGTTACAACACTTAATTCCACCAGATGATATGCCAACATTAATCCATGCATTTGTATCCTCTCGGCTAGATTACTGCAATGTACTTTACTTGGGCCTCCCAGAAAAAGAACTTCATTGCCTTCAGACTGTACAAAATGCAGCAGCCAGATAATTGACCAATCAAGCTCACTCCTGCCATATAACACCTGTTCTCCACTCCCTGCATTGACTTCCAATTAAATGGCGAACATATTATTAAATTTGCGTTGAAAGCCTTAAAGGAACACTATAGTTACCTAAATTACTTTAGCTAAATAAAGCAGTTTTAGTGTATAGATCATTCCTCTGCAATTTCACTGCTCAATTCACTGTCATTTTGGAGTTAAATCACTTTGTTTCTGTTTATGCAGCCCTAGTCACACCTCCCTTGGCTATGATTGACAGAGCCTGCATGAAAAAAAAAACTGGTTTCACTTTCAAACAGATTTAATTTACCTTAAATTATTGTATCTCAATCTCTAAATTGAACTTTAATCACATACAGGAGGCTCTTGCAGGGTCTAGCACGCTATTAACATAGCAGGGGATAAGAAAATCTTAATTAAACAGAACTTGCAATAAAGAAAGCCTAAATCGGGCTCTCTTTACAGGAAGTGTTTATGGAAGGCTGTGCAAGTCACATGCAGGGAGGTGTGACTAGGGTTCATAAACAAAGGGATTTAACTCCTAAATGGCAGAGGATTGAGCAGTGAGGCTGCAGGGGCATGTTCTATACACCAAAACTGCTTCATTAAGCTAAAGTTGTTCAGGTGACTATAGTGTCCCTTTAAACAATCAAGGCCTGAAACAGCTTCTGACACCCTACATTCCATCCGGTTCACTTCAGTCAGCCAGCAAATCCTTCCTGTCAGTGCCAAGAATAAAGGCAGATTCAGGATTCAGGGCATTCAGCCACACTGTCCCTACTTTCTGGAACTATTTACCGTGTGCAATCAGAGAGGCACCATCCTTACAGACTTTTTTTTAAAAAAGCTAAAGACTCTCTTCCATCAGGCATTCAGTCCGCTCATCTGACCTTCAGAAACTTTTATGTATATTTTTTATGCATATTTGTAAAGTGCTTTGAGTCTCACAGGGAGAAAAACGCTATAAAAATTGCAAATTATTATTATTCTTTAATTTGAAATTCAATTTGAATTCGCACTTTAGTAAATAACTCTGTTGGAGTTTTCTCTTCGCCTATTTTGTGTATAATTTGGTCTTTGCAATATTAGTTTATACGATGAATTATAGGTAACAGCATTGACATGAATACAGGACATTAATACTTTGATTTAAAAATTGTAACCTAGTATGTGTTCCTGGGTATTATAAGTCACCTTTACCTGTTTCTTCGTTTTCTAGATAAGTAACAAATATGGGAAGTCCTGGCATTAAAAAGACCTTATTTTCTTTGCTCTATGCCCTGATGTTCATTCAACATACTAAAGGTCTGTAAGCATTCCTTTTCATGATAACATGTTAATGCTTTCTGAATAAGAACATTTTGATTATATTAAGAAGTAGAAAGCTCCGAATATTTGATGATGTCCTGACTTGGTCTCTCTTACTTCTGCATGTTTCACAAAAATAAAAATCAAAGCAAAATGCATAGATGTGCAACAGTTGGCTGAATATCAAGGCAAATCTGACAAGTTGTCAGAGACGGCCTTTCCTTTACATTAAAAATATGTGTGTATGTGAGTGAGTGTGTGTATATGTCTGTTAGTGTGTGTATGTCTGTTAGTGTGTGTCTGTGTGTGTGTGTGTGTGTGTCTGTGTGTCTGCGGGGGGAAGGGTTGGGTGGGGGTGGCGGGGGGGAGGGCCTGAGTTTTGTCCTGCCTAGGGCAGCACAAAACCAGGATACACCACTGGCAGTAGGTAAAGTTACACCTCTGGCAGGTAGAATAAATATCTCTATGTGCAGCATTTCAAACTGAAACACATACAGACTATAAGCACCATTAACACTTCAAAACACTGAACCTCCAGCAGTTTTTTTGGCTCCTGTTCCACAGTCCCAGGTCAGTTCCCTGGCATCCTGCATGCATGGATATTAGGGAATAGTCCACACTTCCCAGCAAGCATAGGTTAAGCACATCATTAGACATACTTGAGCTGTACTCAGGGGAGGGCTGGCAGCCTTAGGCCTGGAGGGCAAATCCAGTCAAGTGGCTAATTGCACCACCAAATAAGCTCACCATCCATGCCCACCCTTTCCTGGTTTTATAACGGATATTGATGTTATGCTAATCAGTAGCTCTTTGCCATACCCAATCTGTGGCGCCATTATGCAGCAGCACTCTGACCTTTTCAGAAGCTGGTTTCTGCTGGGGGACCTGAAGATCTAGGATAGGTTTTTACCCATTAAGGTAATAGAGTGCCCGGGGGCCTACTGGCAACATAACAACTTCTTTTTTATTAAATTCTTATGGTAAACAGTGTTCCTTTAAAAATAACCAATATGTCTATGTTACGAACACTGGTATAGTAGATACCCTGTTTGCCTATTCCTCCAGAACTGCTGAGCCTGTGTGATCATAGCTACAGTTCGGGTGTAAAGTCGAATAGTTCCAGACGAATGCAGCATCCAAGTAGTTTCTCCCCAGCAAATAGACAGTTACCCAAACATGAGCCTCGACTTCATGATGAGTACAACAGGAATGAATTTTAATGGTGCCACACTGGCTTTTATGCAAGTCCCCATGCAAGGGGCACTCCCACATGGACCTTGTGGGGGACAGGGACACAAAGGTTACGGCCAATAATATTACAGTGACAAAGTGTGACACTCCCAATACAAACAGACAATCCCCTCCTCTCTGCCTGTGAGATAATTGAGTCAGCTAGATTAGTAACTCAATTATCCCCAGGCAGTAAAAAAAAATTTCCCCAAAACTTAGAAAGTACCCTAAAACACATAGCATCCCCATAAATGTAATATCCCCTGATAGCCCTGATCTGGGTGACCAACATATCCAAAAATCACCCAGACCAGTTCAGGGGTTTTCGAATTTTGTGGAAGTCCCATTTGAACCGACCACACACGAGGCTCCTGCCCAGAAACAGTTCCATGAGTTTAGGCTGTGTGGTCGGTCTATTTTGAAAAGTCATAAAACCGAACAAATGCACAAACCTTTGCTCTCCTTCTGCTCTCCTCTGCTTTCCTTCTCCTCTCCTTTTGCTCTCCTTCTGCTCTGCTCTCCTCTACTTCTCCTCTCCTTTTGCTCTGCTCTCCTTTCCTTCTGCTCTCCTTTCCTTTCCTTCAGCTAGTCTCCTTCTCTCTTTTTCTTTTCTCCTTCTTCTGGGCATGACAGGTGGGGGAATGCAGGGGTTGTGTTGCGGCGTGACATCCTCGGCATCACAGCATGCTTCGCAATTGGCTGGCAATCAGCACTATCCGCGTAGCAACAAGACGCGTATTGGCCAATTGCCAGAAGGTTTAGCGTGCAGAAGGAGTGGACTGCAGCATGTATGGAACCCCTGTGAGGGGTTTCATCTTGTATGAGTAGCGCTGCAGCAGCGGCAGCATGGAAGACTTAAATTATATTTTTGTACTGGGAAAGGAAGCCGTCAGTAAGTTAATATTGGTGAAGCACTGCAGCTCTCTGATTACATGGTTTAGGTGGTCGCGTGGCCCCTTTTAACACAAGGCCTTAGGCGGCTGCCTAAATCGCCTAATTAGAGAGCCGCCTCTGCCCAAGAGATCCTGTCTCTGTCTCCGTGGCAGGCAAGCAGGCAATGACACCGGGCATTTTGAACATGATTTAGGGCAGCCTGGGGGCATTTGACTCCCTGCCCCCAGTCCCAGCACGCCCCTGGTGGTACTGAGGGCACTATGACCATGCAGAGTTATTCAATAGTGCTCTCTGCATGGTCTTCGCCCTGTGGAACCAGCTGCAAGGCTGTCAGTCAGCTTGCTGTGCATCCATGACATGCCCATTATTTGGGTAGACTACCCTCTTCCCCTTTATAGGCATCATCAGTGAGCAAGAAGTGTTGCAGGCATGCCACTTTAGTCTGCCAACTCATTTCCAATGTTGGAAAGTATATATGTTCAATTATATACAGAAGGTTTTCAACTATGTCCAACTGCCCTCAGTTTTAATAGATTCGGCGATGTCTGATGTCACCGTGGCTCTCTACCCGTCCAAGTCCTGTTATCAATTATCACACTGTCTTTATGTAGGTTCAGCCTTGCTGGATTCCCTGAATTGTGTTAATGACTACACATCTCAATGGAGATGTCAGTGGAAGGAAAGCAGAGCCTCACGAGCAATTATCCCAATGAACCTCTACTACTGGAGAAACAACAACAGGTCAGTCTATGCTGAGTCAACACCGACGGTCAGGTGCGGGATTGACATATAGACATCCAAAGGGAGGGAAAAGAAAGGTGTAGTCAGACACTTACATCATTACCATGTACAAATATTTTTTGAAGATATGATTTGATTTTCTGAGATCCTAATTATAAAATCAATTCCACTAGATGTCTACCTTTAGTGATAGACGCATTCCAATGAGGAACAGCGTAAGAAAGAACATTATTCTAAATACCAGTAAAAAAAAAAGTCTATAGAGATAAAATAGATTGGTAATATAGATTGATGGATGGATAGACTGATAGGCAGATGGATGGACAGATAGAAAGAAGAGAGAAGCGGTGAAGAATTGTCTACAAACTTCTGATGGCATGCTCTTTTGTTAGTGATATGAAGGAGCTCTGTATTATCTCTGAGACCAAACAAGATGATGGCCCCAACCTGAGCCAAAACTGCCATATAAATTCTACATTTTCTTTCCGTATGAAGGACAGCTACAGTTTTCTTCCAGAAAGAATCATACAGAAGGAAGCCACCATTATACCGGCCTATAGGGGTGAGTGGTAACAGATTGTATTTAAAATAATGGATCTCTTAAAATATAAAAAAAAAAAAAAAAAAAAAAAAAATGGATCTCCATGGGATGACATACAAATAGGGAAGAACAAGCCAATAAAATGAGAATTGTGGAAAGGCATAGAGATACAATTTGTATACAGATAACATGAAAATGATTGAAGAGAATGGATATTAAGGGTAAAAGGTGCTCTTTGAAATGGGAATAAGATATATGAACTGTGTAGATGTTTATGTAACATTTTTGGAGGTCGTGACTGTGTCACATGTATAAAACAGAATGAGGGGAAAGTACCTGAGATTGTTTAATTTTCAGGGTTGTGTATGAAATGAGAAATGCCAAATAGAAAAGAACATATGGAAAAGAACATAACACTTTTCTTTCAAAATATATATTGCATTAAATATAAAAAAATGCTTATTTTTTATGTGATTATTGTTAAATTATTAATTAATATTGTAGAATAGATTTTAAGTTATGTTTGTCTTCTCCAATTTATTACATTTCTCCAGTGAGAACTTCACCCCCGGAAGGACTAAGACTCCAAATGATTAACAATGGGTCGATCATTCTGAGTTGGAAGAGTCCTCTTTACTTGGATCCAAGACTATCTCTGCTCTACCAGATATCATATTATAGGCATGGTTGGGAGAAATGGGAGGTACAGTGAAACCCACCATCATTATCATGGTGGAACTTCTACTTAATAATATTCTTGAGTCATATGCCGTTAAATAAAGGGGTTTATTTACTAAAAGGTGAGCTAGCAGGGGTGTATAGAATACAGTATGCACAGAAACCTCACCTTTGAAGGTGGATTTACTCTGCCTGATTCTCTGTGGATTTTCTTTAACATCATACATTCAACTAGCTAGTTAACAGTGTGCAAAGCTTTAACATGAATCCACCTTATTTCTCTCACCAGCCCCTCTCCTAAGCTCCCATTTTATTACATGCCCCTGTCATATACTCTCAGTCTGTTATATACCATCCACAAGTCACATTCACCTAGATGTACGCTCTGACACCCTGCACAGTCACATACAGCCATCCAACTAGTTATATTCACAACCCCAACTGAAATATGTATATTTACCAACTCATTCACTCACCCAGTAATATGCCTACCCATAGTCTCAGTAACCCACTCTGTAATTTCTTACCCATAATCCCCCTGCATGTTCACATACTCCTACCTATCTAGTCACCTACACCTACCATCACACCCAGTCATATGGCTCCATGTACCTAGCAACCTGTATTTATCCATCAAAAGGAGTCAAATAACACATCTACTGCCCATTTCCTACAGGCCCTCATAGTTACATTATACACAAAACATTTAATTAATGTCAACAGTTTTATGGTTAATCATGACCACATTCCCCTAAATTCATAAGGACTATGTTTCCTATCATGTATTTTATTATGAAAGGGGTAGGACATATAAAAAGAGACAACCACATAAAAGGGAAAGAGATGTGGAAAAAGAAGGGCAATTTAGCCACATCCTTATCAGCTATCCAGTGTCATTGGAAGATTGGACAAAATGGACACTAATAAGGCAGAAGTGTTACTTCACATTATCAATGCAGTTCTGAGATGGGAGTAGCCCCTCAGTGTCACTTTAATATCTCAATTTGCAGTACGTGCACTTCACGCATTGCCACCACTTATTGCAAAAGTGAATTGGAATTCAGGAAATGCTGTATTATAAGTTATTATTACATGGTTTATATTTGGGAAATTTAACAGAATACTGGGTTTCTAGATTCCCTCAATTAAAACCAAGTTTTAATATAAGGACAGTACCTTTTAAACCTGAAATTTGGTCTCAAAACCATTATCAGTGGGTTGCCATTTGTCACTACAGCCAAATACTATAGAGAAAAATTACACATTAATTTAACCCCTTAAGGACACATGACGTGTGACATGTCATGATTCCCTTTTATTCCAGAAGTTTGGTCCTTAAAGGGTTAAGCATAGTTTTTTAAATGTAATTAAAGACACATTTGGAGACATTTTCTATTTATTCCACTGGACTTGTTCATGGTTCTAAGAGGAAAGCTATGTAGTTTCTTATTTTTCCTATTTCCATCATTTTAATAAACCCACACTGTAATAAGTCTTACTGGGCAGCAGATCATATAATTAGATTGCTCAAACGATCTTCAATGGTAACACAGAGTCTTATAATATTGATCAGTTGTATAATAATAGTGTATCTTACTATACAGGATGCTATTTTACTTAATGTTGTGGATGAGTTGGAAACCAGTCTCAGCCTCTCGGATCTAATACCTGGAAACACCTATCTCTTCCGTATACGTGCCCGACCCAAAGAAGGACAACACTACAAGGGATCTTGGAGCAAGTGGAGCAAAGAACTTGCCTGGGACGTGCCTGAAGGTAACGAATGATAAAATGTATGAGGTTCACTCAGCATCTGTATTGGACAGAGATTGCCGGTTTAGGAGACAAAATATTACCAGATAGTAATTAATGATGTAAAATCACACTTAATGAATATTTGACATGTATTTTTGACCCTAATGAAAATTGTCCCCCATTCAGAATGTTAATGTTTTCTTATTCACAGACGATAAGGCAACACCTCGAAATCTGCAGTGTGAATACGATGGTATCAATACGATGATCTGTAGCTGGGAGGTGAGAAGAGAGGTCAATTTATCATTCTCCTACGTGTTGTATTACACTGAATATTCTGATCAGACATCTGGTGCCACCAACATGACATCTGCTACTGAGTAAGTTACACAAAATACTTTTGCAAAAAAAAAAATCATAATAATGCTAATAATAATATCAAATTATTTTGCTAACCAATTAATGTCTCTCCTCTGATACATTTTTCATTTTGCCTTCATTCATCCTTATTATACTCATATAATGTTTACAGTCTGTGTCACCTGTCATACTACATGCAACCTATTTCAACCTGGAACAAAATGTACTCTTACTTTACATGTTATGTATCTATCTGTATGTATCCCATCTCCTTTAGATTGTAAGCTTGTTTGAACAGAGTCCTCATTATCTTTTGTTCCTGTAAGTAAAACTTGTGAGTCAAACTTATTTGTCTGACTTGTGATGCCATTGTACAATACTGCAGTACACGTTGGTGTTTTCGAAATAATAATAATAATAATTATTATTAATAAACCTGGAAATATGCATTTAGTTTGTCATTGATTGTACTACATACTTGTCAGGCATTGTCCACTTTATTGATTTAATTTATTTAGCCCAAATTTGTTTCCTTGTTTCTTATGCGATTTCTCATGCTTTCATAAACGTTGTCCTTATAACTTAATCACTTTATTAAACCCTTAAGGAGTACCTAGTTCATATAAAAGCCATGTTCTATAATGAACTACCTACCTCCCAAGTAATTTCTATCAGTCTTGCACGTCAGCCACTAATATATGCTTATTGCTATACAAATATATATTTTTAAATTATTGGCAGTGTTTGAATTTATGGAATGTTGCCATATATAAAAAAATGGATGTGTTTAATCAGGAATTTTCTGTGTTGTTCAGTTAGCCTTTGATAGACAAATTTACACGTTACATTATACATGTTAGCCAACTGCCCTTACCAAACCAAGTTACTAATGCCTTTATCACTGCTAAATATACAAGTCATCACTATCTCTCAATTTTCCTCTACTCCTCTGCTGCCTTTGATACTGTTAACCACAATCATGGACTCTGTGACATTGTACTTTCCTGGCTTCATCCTATCTTTATAAATGCTCATTTAGTTTCCCCTTCACTGGTGCCATTGTCTGTCTCAGTTGGTGTTCCCCAAGGCTGTGGTCTTCTTTTTTTCTCGATTTACTCTGCCCCTATCTGTAAGCTTATTAACATTTTTGTATTTCATTACCATCTATACGCTGATGATTCTCAGATTTATATCTCCCCACCTGATCTCTCTCATGCCTTTCTGGAACACATCACAAACTTCCTGGATGTTTTACTGCTTTCTAGAATACAATTTTTAGAAAACTGAACACCTTATCTTCCCCTACTGAAATGATCCTTCTCCATCAATGTCCCTGCATGTCAATGGGACATCTGTTACCCCAACCCCTCAAGCTCGCTGTCTTGGTGCTCCTTTTGACTCAGGTCTTACCTTTTCTCCTCACATTCAGTCAGTCTCCAAATCCTGTAACATCCACCTTAAAAACATGGTCCGCATTCACCCTTTTCTTATTCAAGATACAACTAAGGCACTTGTTCATGCACATATAATTTCCTGACCTGACTATTGTGGCACATTACTTATCACCTTTCCAAATACCCGCAGTTTCCCTCTTCAGTCTGAAATGAGGCTCATCATCCTGAGTGACTGCTACCCATTGCCAATCATTACATTGGCTTCCTGTAACCTTCAAGGTCCATTTCAAACTGCCAACACTAACCTACAAAGCCCTCACTAACTTCACTCCTCACTACATTTCGTCTTTACTCAACAAATACACATCTCCTCATTCCCTTCACTCCTTGAGCGATCTTTTCCCGACATCTGTTCTTTTCCGGTTTTTCAAAGGCTCTATGCCTTTGAAATGTCCTACCCTGGGCCATCAGACTCTCCCTTATTCTTCAATCAATAAGTCACTGAAAACATTCCACTATAAGAAAGCTTACTATCTTCCTAGGTGACACTTCTGATTTCACTGCCCTCAGTACCCCTGCCTCCATAGCTTAGCTGACTCTCTCTCCTTCCACTGTTATTTTGCTCCACACACCACTTTTACTAACTTATTTCAACAAAAGCATTATATCCATCAGTCTCTCCTCTCTTCTGACATGTGGTTATTTCTCTTGTGTGTCTTTACCCCATCTTCATAGATTGTAATTATAAATAAACACAAGTCATCACCAACATCACCCAGGCATGCCTATGTTTTCCATTCTATCCATGATATTTAGCAATACCTTTCTAAATTTAACTAACATATAATTAGCTTTTTACCTGTTGATCACCAGCAATTACCAGCAACAGCTTGGTTACCTTTACAATCAATATCTTGTTTTATCCTGTATAGGGAGAAGGAATGCCTTAATCTAAACAGCTCTTCTGTCGCTGAGGCTCCATATGTACGTTATAATTGTGCTTTTAATATACCACGGAACCAGGCTAATAATGCCTTCAACCTCCAAATCAGACCACAGGAGCAGAAGAAGACGTTCAACCATTCTCAGACTAGTAAGTGGCTCATAAGTAAAACTGTTGAGTTAATGAATTAACAACATATTATATTCACTCACTTTGAAAAAGATGCACAAGTGCAAATATGGCTTATTCACTAAAGTCAGAATTGTTGAGAGAATTTAAAGTGATCTAACTGGAACCATAGGTGACTTGGGGCATTTTCCCAGTTCATCTATTTTGGCCTTAACCCCTTAAGGACCAAACTTCTGGAATAAAAGGGAATCATGACGTGTCACACACGTCATGTGTCCTTAAGGGGTTAAAGGACTACTGTCACCTTAAAACAAGTTTTAATATAATCAAATTCTGACAAGAAATAGAAAAAAAAGAAGTATATGTAAATATAAATGAGAAAAATGCATCCCTACCTTTAATATAAGATAAGATTCTTCCGCAATATATATACATGCAGTTTGGGTCGCACAGTGTTTGAAAGCCGACAGTTAGTCTCTATAGTGTTGTCTTCTTCTGTGTAGCGAGTGAAGTGGGGAATACACAGAGACTAATAGTCCTTTTTTAAAACACTGTCTGGCTGTAGGGCTAAAGGATCCTGTCATATACTCAATGTAATGAAGAGTTTTTAAAAACATTTTTACATATACTTCGTTTACAAAAAATATATACATTTTCTTTCAATATTTCCTTCTTTTTTCCAAAATGGTTTTAACGATTGTTTAGTTTTTTTTTATGTTGAAACAGAAGAACTTTTAAAAAGTCGTATACTTGTGTACGACAGAAAAATTCAGTTTAGTTGAAAAAAATAAATAAATTTGGCCCTCCCTTCAGCCATACAAGCAATTCAGGGAAAACAATTTGAACGTACCAAAAGGGAGTGAAAATTAGCCTATCACTGTACTGCACAATATATACATAATATTTATATGTATACATAATATGCAGCACAGTGATAGGCTTATTTTTGCACCTTTTTAATAAAGCTTACTTAAGTCAGAACGTATTGTTTTTCCATTCAAATTAAAAAAAAAAAAATCTTTATTTTAGTTGTGTATAAGTGTTACAAATAGGCTTGCAACTCCACAACAGCGAGAGCAAGCTAATCAAGCAACGTAGTGAAACCATTGTATGGCAATTTTTTAAATGAAATAGTATGAGATAAAACATGGGAAGTGTCTAACGATGGTTCAATCACAAGGGACTCTGAGGGTAAGAGATGGAAGAATGTAATACATTAGATGAAAGTGAGATAAAATGTGATGAAATAACATTTGTATTGAAAATTACAAATAAAGTGAGTAAACCAAACATGCCACTTATGCTGAAAGGGGTGGTTAACAGTTGCCTGGCCACATTCCTCCATGAAAAAGACAGTGCAAGTTCAGGGGGAGATGATACAAAGTGTAATGTTCAGTTCAGTGCCTTAGTACTACCTTTGTGGTATGTCAGGCCCTGAGCTTTTTTCTGGCTTGCCCTCTGAACTTGAGGCCTCCCAGGTGTCTTCATTTCTGGTCGGCTGCTGGGCGTAAGCCTGTGTGCTGTGTTCCCTCGGCACCACCATAGTGGCCTGTGCCTCTTGAGCTGGGCCACCCCAGGATCCGCAGCAATGCATTGTTTCCTGGGACTTCAGAGTCTCTGTGCAGGCAAACAAGTCCATTTGGCGGGCTGGAGATCCTGGCGTAGCAAGTCCTGCCAGAATTCTTCCCTCCATTTTGAACAAGGAACATACGGCTCCGCCATGTTGGATGCATCTTGCCTAGGTGTCTCCGGAAACATAGCAGTTGCAAGCCTTCTGTGAAGGCAGGGGACCCTCGTGGTGGGAACTGGGATCACCCCCACTGTTTAATAGGGAGGGGCAGAGGCGGGGCTTCAGCTTCATAGTATCACGTGTCTGTGTGCGTCAGACTTGGAGATCGGTCGATCCTCCTCATCAGAACACCTGCAATGACCTACAATGACCTGCCTTGCTTGCAGTCAATGCGGATTGCTGCTTGGACAATCCCTGACCAGCAGCGGAGACAGGCCCTAACCAGTCAGTTAACACAGTATGCCAAGGAAAATTAATTTGCTCAGGATGAACAGACAAAAGTACTGGCGATTGGACTAATTCAGCCAGGACTTGAGGAACTCCTAGAAAACTTGTTCAGGTGCCCTTGCAGTCAGGCCGCGTCCACAATATTCATGATTTTGACCATTCAGTTACTTTGAGCATTCAGTTACGTATTTTAAGCATTTGGCCTGTCTGATCACTTGTGTATTTCTTTATTATTTCTTTAAATTTATTATTCATTGATTTGATTTAGGGCTACCCACCAACCATCTCTTTTTTGAAGCCACAGACAGAACTCCAAATCACAAATCAGACAAAATGTTCATTGTCCACGTCATTTGATTAGTGGTGTTCTGATTTTGTGCAGAGTTAGAGCACTTGGATACAATTTGTGCAAATTGCAACCCACTTGAAACCGAATGTACAAGTCTAGTTAGTAGCCATGAGCTTCACTAATCAGGATATTGAATACAGTAAGCATTTCACACTGAAAAAAAGCTGATGCACACAAACATGGAAATCTTTATAATGTTGACTGTCTCTTTAAGCTTTAGTTGATAGTTACTTAGACCTCATTAAAATAATGTAACATAATAATGTAATAATGCCTATAGTATCAGACTTGAGTCAAAGAAACCCCCCACTAGACCTACTCTTTTTTATTTTTAATATTCTTTCTTTGGGGGGCGTGGCTAGCTTGGAAACTGAGCAGACATGTTGGCGTGGAGCTCCAGCTAACCACATTGATTAATTCACTATAAAGCCATGATCTTACAATCAAAAGCTTTATCAGAAGCGCTACACTTCACCCCTAATCCCTCAACAGAGAGATGGGGCAAAAACAGAAGAAAATGAGTCGCTCTGACACCTCCAGATTGCAGATTTGCAGATTTCCTGCATGCACTTGGGCTAACATAAACGTCATCTCCCCCAAGAATGGACGACGCCTCCCAAGCCACAATTGATAACAACCGGGAGCAGGAGAAGCGCACTGAAAGGCAAGGATATCACACTCACAAAACCCCCCATAGGACTGTTCATATACAGGACTGCCAGAAGCTCAGGTGCTAACTGTGCAATGTGAAGGTATCCGAGAGACCAAAGCCTAAAATGGACTCAGATATTTTTTAATTTTATTAATATACTTATTTATTTTTCCTCTCCTTTGTTAGATTTCTAGTTACACTCTTTGAATGGTTGGAGCTCTCCTCGCTTACTAAGATATTCAATATCAGTTCATTTCCCCCCCTACATAAGTGAGACAGGTCCCACATGACCGTGGTAGAGGTTACCAGGCTGAACATGCAACAAGCGGAGTGAGTGGGGAGATGCTAGTGAGTGTGCGAATGCATGAACAGAGACGGGATCAGAGGACAGATAGCTAGGCTTAGTGATACATGCATGACGTGACTTACTGGCACACTCAACGACTAGTTTAGCTGGGCCCTCTCACAAGGACGGAACAAAAACAGTGATGTTGTCTAAAGCACATGGTAGGCTGTTTATATATAAGACACAAAGGCAGCAGTTTACAGACTGAGGGGGAGAGAGCCGGATCGGGAATGTTGCAAATTTATGGAACTTAATGTATTGGTTCAGGTGTCTGAGGTGAGATGTCAGTCACAAGGTGGGGGACATGAGGGGAGGGAAGGGGAAGAGGGGAGAAGAAAAGATGAAAGAGACTGAAGTAGTATGTAGAGAAGGTGGAGATATGGGAGAGTGGGAGTGGGAATAAGGACGCATGGAGAGCATAATCTCCTCAATGAACCTTATCTTGAAATTTCCCCCTATGTTTTTGATGTCTGATAATATTTTTTATTTAGTTTTTTTCTTCTTACTTTTATATATTTCCTATTATGTAGATGAAATATGAGACCATCTATATTGCTTGAATCCGTGGTTAAACTGAATTTGATGACTTTTTTGTTATACCGCCACATCAAAAATAAAGAATTTAATAAAAATATATTCTTTCTTTGCAGCTAGAATCATAAGATCAGATTGAGTAACGAGTCACATTATTGCAGGGTATCTTGTTGCTAATTATCATCTCTTTTTCTGTGTCTCAGTTCAGACTCAACCTCCGACGAATCTCAGAGCAGAGGAGCAGATAGATAATGGCTACATGGTGCGATGGGATCCTCCAGTTCTTTTTTACAAAAATGTTGATTTGTCATACCAGCTGTGTTACTGGAAGCAGGTACATAAATATTGTATATATATATATATATATAGGGCTTACATTTTGTAAGCAAGAAAAGCAAGGTAGGTTGCTAGGAGCACTAGCAGTATCCAGATATCATAGAGACATGTTATATGGATTAAAATAGACATATGGTAGCAGAATAAAGAACAGGACAAAGGGGAAGCACAGATAGTAGGGACAGGTTGTGTTAGTGGGACAAGGGTAAAGTGACTAGCTTAGTTTTCTTGGTCTCCTGAAAGTAGTAGCCATTTAGAGATTAGTAGACAGTAGACTAGAAAACTAGAAGAAAGGACGAGAAAGTTAATTCTATAAAAATGAAACAGCCCCAGAGGAGTCTTGAAGATGAGAATTGAGTTTTGGGATATGAAGTGAGGACACATTTAGGACGTTCACCACGAAGAGAGACCGCGATGGATTTTATTTAATAAGTTTATATTAATCACGAGTTGGTTTATACTAATTATGACGGGAATAATAAATGTGTGAATATGCAATAGAGAGTTAGTTGAATATTGTGTTTTAAAAGGGCTGACAATGTGAGCTCCAATTTTAAGAGTTTAATTTTAGAATGAGCCATTAATGTGTTTTGTGTCTCACGTCCTTATTTAATTATATGTTGCTTCTACGTAGGGAGATCCAGAATGTCCTGCTGAACTATTGGTCAATGTCTCTGGTAAATTCCCAGAGTACCACATCTTGAGTTCAGATCTTCAAGGCAGTACTGTGTACCTAGCCAGAGTCCGCACAAGGACTGACATCAGCCAACCCTACAGAGGTCATTGGAGTAATTGGAGCAGGGAGACTTCTTGGAAGACAAAGAAAAGTGAGAACCATTGACTTGATTAATATTTAATCTGATATAATTTACCTCATTACTTTACCATTATACCATACTTCTCCATTTACTTTTATTTGTTAATTTATACTTCTGTTCATTTTAAATGTTTTCTCTCAAACTTAGCCAGATTTATTTTCATTTAACTTTGTTTTGTTGAACTAGACTGTGATGAGAACATATAACCAGCAATGCATTCCTTTGGGGAGCACGCTGTGTTCTTATTTGCTTTGAGTGTGAAATGTTCTTATTACAGTTTTATGATTGTTTTTTTTTTCTTTTCAGCACCTGTGATTATTTGTGGTGCATGTAACTTAGATTCCTGTTATCAGTTGAAGACTGTACAGCTTATATTTTGCCATAGACGGAATAACCCTCTAGGTCTTCATAACATTGGTTCTCGAACATTTTAGACCAACACACATTAAAATGAGAGAAAACAAATTCACAGCACACTTACTGGTTTTTAACCTGCACCAGGTGTTTATAAAAGTCACATTTTCTTGTAGCCTTACTAGATAAGTACACAACATGTATAGCACATGCATATAAGTAATGGCTCGCATTAATGTGGTTAGTTTTAGTAATTGCCAGATAACAGTCACAATCTTATTACCAGTATATATCGCCGATATATTAGTCAAAGGAGCTCACTTAAGGGATGAATTCAATATGTTACAGCCCTACAGTCAGTTTATTCATGGCACAATTTGGGGTGGCTTATGGCACACCAGTGTCCCATAATGCACCAATTGAATTAAAACAAAACACTGTTCATAGCATTTTGTCTCCAAAATGAGTCTGCATTAAGATCTTAAAAAATTAACCTGGCATTTCGAAGCCACAAATCTGGTTATTTATGGTAAGACCAGGGCAAAATTCCACTGGGATTGCTCCTGTTAGCCATACCACCATCTTGTGACTACCACTAACAGTCTTCTAAAAAATTCTATCTGTGCAAAGTTGGGATTGGAAGACTAGTAATTGAGCTTTTTATAGACTTTTTTGAGAAAAATAAAAAGTGAGTCAAAAGTCTAATTATAATTTTCAAGTGCAAAAGGGGCAGATGGGATCAAACAATTTTGACGCAATCTCCTTCTCACTATTTGTTAATTACATTGACCTTTTCTGTACTCTACGGTATGTAGACAGGAAGGAGATAATATTTTTTTCTGTTCTTTTCCAGCTGTCGATAACACGATTCTTTATATAGTTGCAATAGTTTGTGTAATAGTGCTGATAACCTGTGTCTTCGTGGGATATAAATACATCAAGAGGTGAGTTCATATTGATACAAAATGGAGCCTGATCATGTGTATTTAATGTAGACTTATTAACATTAAAGGTCTTCATAATATCACACTTGCAAAAAAAAAAAATGCCATATCAAATTATGTGATCTGATCTAAACATTAATCAGCATGACCAAACAATAAGTGAATATATTTATAATCATAAAACGGAATAACAAATTCTAAAATACATGCAAAAACCTTTCAAAACAACACTTGTTAATTTGCCAATGTTTTTAGAATGAGTTCGCAAGAAATTGTAGGCACAGAATTTCTCCTAATCCTTAACCGTTCCCATAAAGTATGAACAATCAACTAATATTTTATACGAAACTGCATAACGGATTAAACCACCAATATACTACATTCAAGTTTTGTAACTTGTATTTTGACAGATTCTTGAAGCATTGGGAAGAATCCTTTCCAAATCCCAGCAAGAGCAAACTTCTCAGCATGTACCCTCTGGTGAGTTACGCAACATTACCAATGGAGGTTACATAGATAGTGTGAAATGGTGCAGAATGCAATTTGAAGAATAGGGAATATAAGTGATAATCAGCTATGATGAGTAAGTGAATAGATTGGGTAATGAACAGAAAATAGTCAGGAAAAAAAATAAAATGCATATTTTGGTGACAATGAAAAAAGAAAACATATAAATGAATGACAGACTAAAGAATAAAGAAGTGAATGATAGGAAATGTAAGCAGAACATGTGATTGATAGGAATAGCTCAATAATTCCAGTAAAAATAAGTCACATAGTAAAGGGTAATGCTAAACAGAGGGCAGAAAGGAAGATAATGTGTTTTAATACATTTCTCTGTTTCTAAAGCGATGTGTGAATCCGAATGAATCCATATTCATAACAAATTATAATGCAGAGGATGAGGAGCCCTCCATGTTTCTTCATGAAAGGTAATAATAATCTTTATAAAGCTTGAGTTAGTGGAACAAAAGATATCTGAGGATGGCAACCACAGATTACATGTTCGATAAGAAAAGACACAGAGTAATATGTTGTCAATCTTGAGTTATAAGGCTACTGTATAAATACCGGTACATGTTTCAAATAAACCAGTGCATTTGAGTTAGAGAAATACTCCAAACACCTCATCCTCTACACCTCATCCTCTACCATTTCAATATTTTTCCAAAGGCAAAACATTTTCTAGGTTGTATATATGTACAACGCTGCGGCATATACTGGGCCCCTGTTCAACAGAAATTCTCGCTGTTCGGGCGCAGATCCAGAACCTAATCTTGAGGGGCACTGGTAGATTGATTAAAGAAACAATCCAGGCACAATAACCACTACATCACTTTGTAGTGGGTACGGTGCCAGTAGTGCCGTAGTGCCCTCCCAGGGTAAGTAGTCAAACTGTTTAAGAACAGTATGACAACTTACCTGGATCTGCCAGGATAGGGGCTGTAGTGTGTGTGTGTGTGTGATAGAGGTGCAATATGTGTGTGTATGAGTTGTGGAGTGTGTGTGTGAGGGGTGCAGTGTGCATGGCAGGTGCAGTGTGCGTGTGTGTGTGTGAGGCTTGCAGTGTGCGTGTGTGTGAGGATTGCAGTGTGTGCATGTGAGGGGTGCAGTGTGTGTACAGGGGTGCATTGAGTTTGTGAAAGATGTAGTGTGTGTGTGTTTGTGTGTGTGAGGGGTGCAGTGTGTGTGAAGGATATAGTGTGTGTGTGTGTGAGGGGTGCAGTGTGTGTGTGTGTATGTGGGGCAGTTTGTGCGTGAGGGGTACAGTGTGTGCATGTGTGTAAGGGGTACAGTGTATGTGTATGGAGGGGCAGTGTGTTTGTATGGGGGTGTAGTGTGTGTGTGTGTGTATGGAGGGGTAGTGTGTGTGTATGGGGGAGCAGTGTGTGTGAGGGGCAGTTATTGTGGGTCTGTGGGGGTAGGAGGGGGGAACAGTACTAATCTCTAGTGGGAAAGCCCTGGTGGTCAAAGTGGTGAGAGTGAACTCTAGCAGCTCCTGAGGCTAGAGTTCACTCTTGCGAGATTCGGAGCGTTGCCATGGTAACTTCGGCAATCCTCCAAGCTTGCAAGAGTAGAACCCTGCAAAGCTGCAGGTTAGAGCTCCACAGGGTCCTCTCTTCCTCCCCTGCCGGCTGCCAGCATTACAGTGCTAGCGGGCCGGTGAGGGAGATCTCTTATCTCCCCCTGGTCCTGCAGAGCCGGCAGCGGAGAGTGAGGCCCGGACGGTTCCCAGTGCTATGATCATATGATTATAGCACTGGGAAATATTTTGCGGCGCCCCTGTGTGCCTGCACACAGTTTGGGAACCACTGCTCTACAGTGTGCTGTAGTGGTTATTGTAGCGGAGCTGCTATACTACGATCCAAAATCTCTGCTGGGATTCTCCTACAGTTATGGTGCCATGTGTGCCTTGGTGCCCTCCCAATGTATGTAGTCAAACAATTTTTATTGGTTGGGCTTCTTACCTTGGTCTCCCTGGTGCCACTCCCCACCTCTCTCCAAGAGAAGTAAGAGCTGGAAGATCCTGTTAGGAGCTTCCGTTAGTTCTCCTGGGCTAAGCTCTACACAGCGGGGCCATCTGTAGTGGTCATGGTGCTTGGAGCATTCCTTTATTACCACAATGTTGCAGTGAATGTCAATGTTTATATGCTCAGCAGGCCTGTTGCAGCATGGATCCTTTGATCCAAAGCGCCTCCTTTCCTGCAATATACTTACATAGGCCACTGTTCAGGGTACAGAAGCCTCTGGTTAAACACTTACTAGAGTTCTTGTGGCAAAGGAATTTAAATAGTGCAGTTTTTTTTAACACTATAGTCACTATAGTCACCAAAATAATTTTAACTTAATGAAGCAGTTTTGGTGTATAGATCACGCTCCTGTAATCTCACTGGTCAATTCTCTGCCATGTGGGAGTTAAATCAGTTTGTTTATGCAGCCCTAGTCACATCTCCCTACATGTGACTTGTACAGCCTTCCTAAACACTTCCTGTAAAGTGAGATCTAATGCTTACTAATGTTTAAACTTTCTTTATTGCACAGTCGGTTTAATTTAAAAGTTCTTATCTTGAGCACTGTTAATAGCTAGACCTTTCAGGAGTGTGTGTGTTATTAAAGTTTAATTTATAGAGCGGGAGATAAAATCTTCTAAAGTAAGTTAACACCTTGTTGAAAATTAAACTTTTTTTTAATGCAGACTGTGTGAGTTACAGCCATGATAAATGTGGCTAGGGCTGCGTAAACATAAACAAAAGTGATTTAACTCCTAAATGGCAGTGAGTGAATTGATCAATGAGACTGCAGGGACATGATCTATACACCAAAACTGCTTTATTAAGCTAAAGTTGTTTTGGTGACTATATTTTTCCGTTAATACCAAAGTGTCTTACCATTTACCATTTTGTATACTGTTTCCCTTCTCTGTGTAACACACATTTTCATGCAATGTGTCAACTGAATCAGAGCTTAAACATCTCCATATGTATCTATCTACCCTTCTACCCATCTATTACCTGAAGTGGAATAAACAAGTTGAACAAATAGGTGATAATGCAAAAGTTTTTACCTAAACTCAACTGGTCCCACCTTTGTCAATGTCCTTGTATGTGTGTAAGTGTAGATGAAAGAAGCATTTTGTAGCAAATCATTGTTTAGCATTTCTTTTTCATAAAGAAAAAAAAATGTATAACCCTTGTAACACAGACATTGTTAATGTTTTATTTTATTCTGAATAAATATAGCATAGACACGTATTGTTTTGTGTTTCAATGTATGTAATAAAGATCTAGTTTTGAGCATGTTTGAAATTGTTTGTATTCGTGTATATAGGATAAGCTTCTGATTGAATACTTATTCAAACTTTATAGCAAGTTTGTTTTCAAGCCATGAATAATCATGTGAATAATATTCTGTTCAGATGATTTGTCTGTCGTTTTTTTTCCCATTCATTATTTTACATGACAATGTTAATTACTAATTCTTCCTTAAACTGTAGACAAAAAAATATTTTTTGTAGCCTCTCACAGAATTCACCCCTTCCTCCTAAACCCAGTATCTTTAACACTTATCTCAAGTTAAATTCTAAACACTGTTTTAGTTCAGTTTTCATAAAATAAATAGATACCTTATTTTATTGTTAATCAAAATGTATGTTGGTGTCTTTCATTGTTCCTCCTACTTCTCCTTGGCAGGCATGTTAATCTATTACAGATTGAAAAAGTAAATGAAGTATTGGAACCCGTTGAAGAAAATCCACCAGTGCCAAATGACTGCCCTCTTGGACCTTATGCATTAATCCCAACAACAGAAATGTGTAATCACTCAAAGGAGATACCATCTGGACCCACTGGGCCAAACATTGATAACAATGAACGACTTCCCAGTTCCGCAATACAGCAATCCAAGAGTGACTATAGTGAATCTAGCTTTATGTTTGCTCATGCCCATGCTATGTTTAATATGGGAGGTAGTAAGATAAAGAACATGGAGTATTTTTTACCTGAGCAGGTTACTCCATTAAGAAAGTCCACCCAACCCAAAGAGCAAAGGGACTATGTGTTAGGTATGGGAGCACAGGCAACTCCTCGAATGCCACCACCACAGAGTGGGATGGCGTGTGGTGTTAAGTGTAAAAGTTATTCATCTTTACCAATACCTTCTGAAGTCCAGTTTCCCACAGAAGGACCCTTCATGGTGATAAACCCTGATGGAACAGGGCCTGTCATGCTAAGGCAGGTAGGAGATTATTGTTTCTTCCCAGGGCTACGCGGAAGCCAAGACAAATTAGAAATGAAGACGGCACCATCCACAAAGCAGACAGAGCAGCATGTCCTGCCAGACCCTGGCCTAACAGCTGTTCAGGCATTCAAGGTTATGCACAGTGGTTATTTTGCCCTACCTCAAACCTAAAAGTTTTAATTTGCCCCACCAGTGAGGTGCTACAGTCAGACAAAGTTGTACCTGTTTTAGTAAGAGGCCACATAGTTATCGTTTTCACATCTAGATTGTGCTTTCTGCCTGTAAATGTTATTTACATTGATATGCATGAAGGCTGTTTAATTTACACTGATGACCCTTTTCATCTTTTTATACACATTAATGAATGACATTAAACTACTAGAAACTTGAAACTTAGTGAAATGCTATTCAAGTTGTACTGCTTTCTAATGTTTAACTGTTTATTAGATGACTTTATTTTGCATCAATTGACGTTTACTGAAAAACTGTGTTTATTGTGTTCCTTATTTTTGATTGTTTTCCTTTTTTGGGATCTAAATATAGAGGGAGGGATTCCAATGACGGTAGGTATACACTAGTGTCACAATGCTAATTATATACATTTGTGGTTAGTCTTTCTTACAATGACACAGTTAAATGAAGACTCTGGGCATAGAGGTCCTGGCTGCTGCCGCACATACCTTAAGGGGTTAAATTGTGTTTAGTGATTTACATCAGCGTTCCTTCAGTGTAGCAAGTAGAGACAAATTGAAATAGCAAGTTTTAAGGGCTATGCCGCAACATAATTAATAACCTTAAAGTCTGGAGTAGGTTTTACCATAATAAATAATCAATATGAACAGGACAGCTTCCTCCTACAATACACAGCTACAGGCTATCAATATAATAATAGGGACTGTACGTAGACTCTCAGAGACAGGTCACAGGGTTTAGTTAATGGTTTTGGGAGTAAGCATTAATTCAATATTAACTTGTAGAAAACAAGCATGGAAAAAGTTGAGGTATGTGCAGAAAAGAGATTATTTGGAGTGGATCAAGTAATGAGTCTATGGGAGGAAAATCCTACTGGATGCAACTTACTATAAACAAATCAGGCCGTTTGGTCTAAAATGAACTGAGTAGGAACTGAAATAAGGAATTCGTCATCGAGGTTGAAATGTTTGCAGAGTTGCCACTTCAGTCATGATTTGCCAGGCAGCTGTGAGACCAATGGATTTTCCCTGGCAGCATTAGATTTCTAATGGGAAACACTATTCACATACATCTAACTTAACTTACTGATTGACTGTAACATTTGGTTTAAAATGCAACAAAACAAGCTTTACTTTACGAGATACACAGTTTAGCAATGTGTGCATAAAATGTGTCAAATTTAAAGGATCACTATAGGGTCAGGAACACAAACATATATTCCTGACCCTATAATGTTAACACCACCACCTAGCCCCCCATGGCCCTTCATGCCTCCATAAATATAGCAAAATCTTACTGTATTAAAGCCTGAAGCTGTAGATTTTCATGCTGTTTGCCTAAAAAAACCAAAATGCTGAAATATCCCTATAAGTGAGGATTTAAAAGGTAAAATCAATACCAAATTGCTCCAATATGCATAGATATTATATAGATATTATGGAAATATTGTTGGATATCTACTCTGAGCTTTATTGTATCTGGCTCATTAGATATCCACAACACTAACCAAATTAATTCTAATATACTAGCAAAGAACGAAAAATACTCTTAATTACTGTCCCTGATATTACAAAAGGCACTCCATATTAAAAATGCCTATGTCAACTTATCAAATTGTCAAAAGGATCCTCAATTTGAGAGGTCTTTTAATTTGCTACATGTAATCCCAATTAGTTGTAGATAGGTAAGTAATCTTTCAACCAGTAATTCACTTCAGGAAAAAAATGAAAAAATTAATAATAAACACAAAAATACAGTCTATATATAGTATAGTAAATTTAGAGGTGCAACTGGAAACAATTAAGAAATATTCCTCATAGCGACCATGATGCTTAGAGTGCTCAATGGTATATCTATGGACAGATTATTAGAGTATAAAGTTGTCAGAGAATAAAGATGAAGGAAGATAGAGGGTATAGTTAAGGAAATATACTGCATATAAATCTTGCAGTGAGAATAATTATCAATCCCTCACTTCCTATGTCCATCTAGACAATAATGGAGCAAACTAAATGAAATATTATAAATAACGAAAAAAAAACATGTAAGGCATGTCTAATACCATGCCGTGCCAAGTGTTAAGTGTCCATTTAAGTAAAAGTGGAAATAGGAACCTTACATGTTTTTTTTTCGTTATTTATAATATTTCATTTAGTTTGCTCCATTGTTGTCTAGATGGACATAGGAAGTGAGGCATTGATAATCAGAGGCGGCTCTCTAATTAGGCGGTTTAGGCGGCCGCCTAAGGCCTCGCGCTGGCTGGGCCTCACGGCCGCCTAAACCGTCTGTGGGCAGACTGTGTCACGGGGCCTGGCGGCTTGCCTGGTATGCCGCCGGGTGCAAAGCCCCTCCTGGCTGCCCGGCCAGCCACCGCAGACACCGGTCTGCAGCTCTGCAGTGAGCAGAGCTGCAGACCATGTGTCTCGCTAAAAACGGCCAATCAGAGCATTGCCGCGGGTTACCACGGCAACGCTCTGATGGTGTCGCTGGCCACGGCTGGAACACCATCACAAGTGTTTGGTGCTCAGCAGTGACTAGCTATCGCACATATATATTTTTGTGTTTGTGTTTAGCTGTAATTTTCCTCTTACTCATTTACTGTACCCACACATATTATATACCGTTTTTCTCACCATCTAATGGTCTTTCTAATGATACCATTATTTTCATTACATCGTATAATTTACTATAAAAATATATAAACTCTAACTTTGATCCCCAAAATCTGTTATGCATCTACAACCGCCAAAAAAAAAAACGTGCTAAATAGTTTCAAAATTTTGTCGAGTTTAGAAATACCCAAGTTAACATGTTCTTAGCTTTTTTTTGTAAAGTTCTAGAGCTATAAGTACAAGTAGGACACTGCTGTTTACAAATATATATTTTTAAAATTTAGCAATAGTGACATTGTAACACTGTTATCTGTCACAATTCTCTGAATCACACCTCACATATTTTTTTAAAGTAGACAACCCAGGGTATTCAATATGGGGTATGTCCAGTCTTTTGTAATAGTCAGTTACAAACACTGGCCAAAATTAGCATTTATATTTGTCTGTGTGTTAAAAAAGCAAAAAAAATAATTATGAATGCTAACTTTGGCCAATGTTTGTGACTAAATGGCTACTAAAAAAAGCAAATTAAATTCTCCAGACGTTTGGCCTGGGTTGTCAAGCAGGTCCCCCAAATTGCAATCAATAAAATTACTTAATTATGTAAAGATATAACATAAATATGCACGTAGAATTTAAATATATATACATATTTATATATTTGAAGTCTACGTGTATATTTATGAAATTATTTATGTAATTATGTATATTGACATGTATATTTCGTATTATGTTTATTTATATATACTGAACTTTTTTGCTGAACTGATCCTGATGAAAGCCACGGACGATGGCTGAATGGTTGATTATGACTAAGATTATGTTTTAACAAGAAATGGAATAAAGAAAGAAAACTTTTACAAAAGAAAAAGACCGTGAGTGCAAGCCTTTGTTTTCATCATTTTCTATATATATAATTAGATATTTATATTAATATCAAAATACAGTTAGAATAAAATTACATATATATATATAATTAAAAAAAAATTTTTTTTATTATTTTTACAATTGTAATTTTTTTCCAATTATTATAATTTTTTATAATAATATAATATATATAGTTGATGGCCTAGCGGCGGAACGAAATGGCCGCATAGAGTCTGAGCTCCTCCGGCCCCACTCTGCCACGCACGTTAATCCGGCCACAGATACAGGGATGGGGAAGCACACTAAGGCGGGGAGCACCCCCAGACCATCGGGGACCCGACAGGTGAGCCAAAACTCCTCCATGCGGCAGTTCCTGGCCACAACAGCAGACCCAACCTCCCAGGCGTCATCTGAGGCCTACCTGCCTTCGGAGGCCTCCACGCCACACTCTCTCTCACCAGACCGGGATGATTCAAGGGAGACCCCACTGGCAGACTGGCTGGCCCTGCTGAGGGCATTACCCACACGGGCTGACCTCACACAGGCTACCTCAGCCCTTCAGACCTCCATCAGGGCAGACCTTCAGCTGATGAGGGCCGACATACAAGGTATGGCAGACCGCATGGCCCAAATAGAGGCGGACCATGGCACCCTTCCCGCAGCGCAAGCAGCCCAAACCGCAAGCCACTCCAAGCAAACTGCCCAAATGCAAGCAATGGCCAGACACATAGAAGACTTGGACAACAGGGGCCGCAGACAGAACCTACGAATAAGAGGCCTACAAGAAGGTGATGACACACCCGCCCAGCTTAAAGACACACTCAACGCCATCTTCAACGATATTCTGAGTCGCCCCAAAGAGACCCCCATAGACTTCGTCAGAGCCCACAGGGCACTGAGACCCAGGGGCCCGCCAGAGGCACCACCTAGGGACGTGATCTGCTGCCTTGCACTATATGCCCTGAAAGAAGAAATCCTGCATGAAGCGTGCAACAGGGGTGAAATCACCTACGAAGGCCAACACCTCCAATTGTACCCGGACCTATGCCCGGCCACCCTGGGATATCGCAGGGCACTAAAACCACTCACCAGATTGCTAGTGTCCCAGAAAATACGATATTGCTGGACCTTTCCTACGGGCTTGATAGCCACCACCCAAAGCGGCCCTAGATCGATCCGCACCCCACAGGACCTGCAGGAGTTGTCAGAAGAACTCCACCTGCCACCTCTCCACCTGACCTGGCAGGACCCACTGGATTTTTATAACAGCCCACCCACATACCAAGGGGAACCTTTACAAGCACAGCGCAGAAACCGAACAAGATTGGAGACCGTGAGGCCAGCTGGGGCAACACGCTAATGGACGCACGACGCAGCCCAACTGGATGGGAGCCACGCAATGAACTATACATTGGGACACTCTACATACAGGCCCTTAACGCACACGGGCCACACACTTCACCACTACAATACAAAGAAATCTACGTGTCAGGGGAGGGAGGGGGGACAATCAGGAGCGGGTATACGAGACAATTTGTTTGCACACTCTGCGAACTCACGGAAGATACACTGGGGACTAAGTGTTTACCGGGCACTTGCTTGGGAGGGGGGAACAGGGGGAGGGGGTGCTGAGATGGGTCAATGCCACACCTTAGACTACAAGGGGGAGAGAACAGACAGAATCCGGGAAGGCCAGCATTGAGCGATAGCCTAGGTAACCCAGGTTAGGGAGAGAGGACAGGCCCCCGATCTCGGCCCCGCACCAAACAGGACAACACCAACCGGGATACCCGAGCATCAGGATAGGGGAGGGGACACAAAGGGGGAAGTGTGAGGCCTTCTAGGCACTTGACGAGAAAGCACCAGCCTGCGAGCCCACTCACGGTTACACACCACTCCGCAGTGGAGGGATAGTGTTACGGGGGAGGGCCAGGCAGGGTAGAGCCGACTCAAAGAGCTCGCATTCGAACACACATTTAGGAGAGAAGGAGAAGACCAGAGGTTAGGCTCAGAGACGGCCTGCACCACCTGTACTGGCTAGATAGCTTCAGAGCGGGGGGGGACTGGGGGACACAGGAGACCCAGACAGGAGAAAGAGCCACCGCACTAGGCCCTTTGAGGGGAAAAGGGGAAAAAGGGCCGTGCTCCTAGTAGACAGGGGCACACAGACAACGGCGGGGGGATTCGACGGTGCCGACAGGTGTGGCGCAGTCGACTCCTGCCTAGCCCATACCCTAGTCTTTTTTGTTGTTTGGATACCCAAAAAGGTTTATTGTTGAATTTTATTGTAGCGTTTGTTATTTACTTTTGTAGGTCGCCCCTGCCCGGGGGGCCCACGGGGACGGGGGACGAGCCCGTAATCTTAGACCCGCCCACGAGACGTACGCAAAAGCTTTTTGCACCCACCTGCACTCCCCTACCCTACCCACCACATCCTGAGAACTTAGAACCGTGACAACCATGCCGCCCCACAACACACACAAACAAGCAGAGATAAAATTCCTCTCCATTAACGCTAAAGGCATGAACATACCTGAAAAATGCTCGCATGCTCTACGCCACTTTCATAGCCAGAAGTCACAGGTAGTTTTTATCCATGAAACACATTTTAAGGAGGGCCAAGTGCCCAGACTGACGGACAGACATTACGCACAGTGTTTTTTAAGTAATAACCCTGAGGGGAAGTCCAAAGGCACAGCAATACTGATCCATAGGTCGCTACACTTTGCCCCCACCGACACACTGCGAGACAACCACGGACGATATATCTGTGTCAAAGGAATGATCGCAAATCGCACATACACGTTCGCGAACCTGTATACCCCCAACAAACGCCAACACCAATTCCTGCGCACAGCACTCAAAACGATTGAGGGGTTCGCAGAGGGCTGCCTGGTTGTGGGAGGGGACTTAAATGTGGCCCTGACACCGACTATCGACACATCCATGGGGTTCTCCGCGACTCCCCAACACATTTTAACTGACATAACGAAAACGCTGCACGAGAGGCAAATGGTAGATTGCTGGAGAGCACTACACCCCGACGACCGAGACTATACTTTCTACTCCGTCCCCCACAAAACATACTCTAGAATAGACTACTTCCTTGTCCCACATTATTACCTGACGGATATTCGACGAACTGACATTGGAACGGCGACATGGCCGACTACGCCCCAATCATGATGACGCCAGCCTCCCCACTCTTCAGGCCCACTTGCAGTAACTGGAGACTCAACAAATCTATACTAAATGACTCAGCAGTGACAGCGGAAGCTACAGAAAGACTGATGCAATACTTTACAGAAAATGATACGTCTGATGTCACGCCTCTCTGCCTCTGGGAGGCTCAGAAAAGCGTAATGAGGGGCTACTTCATAGCGAAAAGTGCCGCACTTAAAAAAGCCAAAAACGCCAGACTTAAAACCCTAATAGCGGACATACAGGCGTTGGAACATAGACATAAACAAACCCACCTGCCAGCAGACTGGATGCAACTGACGGAATTCCGGAGGGAACTTTCCTCCATTCTAAACGCCACTCACAATAGAGCCTACCTACACTCCAAAGCATTCTTCCACACTAACGCTAACAAATGTGGTGCCCTCCTTGGCCGCATGATCGCCAAAAAGAGAGCGGCGGCCTACATCCCGGGGATTAGAGACAGTGAAGGGAGGCTACACAGCATGCCGACGCTATTCGGACATACTACGCGGACCTATACTCGCTCGACCCACACAGGGGAGAGGGGGTTAGGGCAGATAGAAAGACAAGGATAACGGAATACCTAGAACCGCGTATTGGTAACCGCCTCTCACAAGAGACAAGCGCAGAGCTGGACGAACCAATCGAGACACACAAGGTGGAGTGGGCTCTCAAAACAGCCAAGACGGGCAAGATCCCCGGACCAGATGGCCTACCTACATGCTACTATAAAACCTTTGCGAAGCTCCTCATCCCACGCCTCACTTAACGTGACCTGAGAAGGGCAGCAGTTCACTAAGCAGACTCTGGCAGCCAACATCGCCTTGATACCCAAAGAAGGGAAAGATCCTGAACAATGTGCGAATTACCGCCCCATATCACTGCTAAACTGCGACCTGAAGCTGTTCACCAAGATACTTGCACAGAGGCTACAGGCCCATCTCCCGAACTTGGTACAGGGGGACCAGGTGGGATTTACTCCACATCGGGAAGCTCGGGACAACACGATCAGAGCGCTGTCCCTGATCCACACCGTGACAACCAGACAGGAGGGCCTTCTCCTGCTCTCTACAGATGCGGAGAAGGCCTTCGACAGGATCGCATGGGACTTTATGTTCCAGATCCCTGATTAGAGCACTGTACTCGAAACCAACAGCACGGATCTGCATAAACGGGGCCTTCACTGACCCCTTCTTGATAAGGAACGGGACTAGGCAGGGCTGCCCCCTCTCCCCCCTGCTCTTTGTACTGGCCCTGGAGCCATTCCTGAACTCGATCCGAAACAATCCAGGCATCCCGGGGCTGATGGCAGGACGGAGGAAACACTCACTAGCAGCATACGCGGACGATCTCATGTTCTTTGTAACTGAACCGGAAACATCCATGCCCGCGATAATGAAGGAATTTGAAACATACGGGGAGCTATCAAACTTTAAAATCAACTTCTCCAAATCCACGATCCTCAACGTCTCCATCCCGGGACCCAGAGCGGCAGCCCTCAAACGAGAACTGCTGTTTCGATGGTCCGACACCTCTCTGAAATACCTTGGCACAGTGCTCACGAAAGACCTTTCCCAACTATACGCGGCGAACTTCCAACCGCTCCTAAATACCATACAGAAGGATCTGCAAGAATGGGACCAGGTCCGCCTTTCGTGGTTTGGAAGAGTGGGAGTGCTCAAAATGAACGTCCTGCCAAGGGTTCTTTACCTGTTCCAGGCCATTCCGGAGGCATTTTTCACCTCCCTCAGATCGCCTGGCAGAGGCAGAAGGCGAGAATAAAACATGACGTGCTCACACTGCCGAAAGCCCTGCCAGACTTTAAGAGATATCATAGGGCCACACACATCCAAAGGATAGTGGAGTGGACCACTATCTTTGGAAAGATTTGGAGTCAACGCTAGTGGGGAGACCGATAGCAGTCCTCCCCTGGCTAGACCCCCAACAAGGCAGACAACTAGCAGCCCCTCACCCTCTAATTAAAGCAACCATGCAGGTGTGGCAAACATTGGCAACACCACTCTCACTCACCTCCACACCGTCCCCAATGCTGCCCCTAGCCCACAACCAGGTCTTCCCACCAGGAAAGGAGCCGAGGACACTGGTTCAACTACTGGGACACGAAATACCGAAGCTCTGCCATACCATGGACAACGGCCACATCAAAACACTAGAGGCCATGACGGGAAACTCCAATCACTCATTCATGCTACAATTCAGATACCGACAACTGAAAGGGTTCATACACAAAGCCATTCAAAACAAGCACACCCTCAGACCCCTAACAGCGTTTGAAGAGATATGCTTGGACCCGGACCCGATGGTAAGGGGCCTATCAACGCTCTATGAAATGATCATGCGGATTAGGAGACTACCACCCCCAAGCTTCATGGGGAAATGGGAAACAGTTCTAGGCACCACATTTACACCCAACCAATGGCACAAAATATGCACCCTCTCACTTCACTGTGCACCGTCCAGTGGAACGCAGGAAACAGCATACAAAATCCTAGCCCTCTGGTACCGCACCCTACTCCATACACACCTCTATCACCCCACGAAAGACGACACATGCTGGAGATGCACCACACACACGGGAACATACCTTCACATATGGTGGGAATGCCCGATCATCCAACCATACTGGTCAGCCATCCACACGATCATTAAAAAATTCACGGACACCCCGCCACCCATGAACCCTGCAACATTCCTCATCCATCACACCACGACAAAAACATTAACCTACAAAAAAAACCTTGACTATCCGGATACTTAACGTGGCCAAAAGCCTAATCCCTCTCTACTGGAAACAACAATGCGCACCCCCCTTAGAGACGTGGTTCCAACGTATGGAGGAGCTAAGAGCTCTGGAAGAGCTCTCCCTGTTGGCAGAGGGGAGGACACAGACGTATATGACGATCTGGACACACTGGATCCTGACCACGACCAGCGCAGACTTCCAAGACTTGCTGACCTGACTGAAGACATCTAAAGAGATAAAAGACTAACAAGACCAGAGAACGAATACACAAACACGAAGAAACAATACCAAAAATAAATATGAAAACAAAATAACTTATACCCCCCCCTCCACCCTCTTCCCCCCTCCCCGGGGGAACCTGCGGGCGGAGAGGCGACACAGTAGAGAAGATGGACGTACATAGAGATCCCAGGCGGATGGGCACCCCCTAACAAACGGGACATGAGCTCGGGGTTTATTACTAGATATAAGACAGGGAGGAACAGGCTCAACCTTGTACCCATGAGAAGGGGGGAAAAAAATAGAAGCTAGATGGTGGACACGGCCACGATAGGACACACTACCACTACCCAAGCCAGAATAGCAGCGGAAGACCCCACTGACAGCGAAGACCTTAGGTCTGACCCTGCGAGACATGAACATCGTCCTGACATTCCCCTACACAGTAAGAAACTACCCGCTAATTGCCTTGATACAGGACAGGAATCACCCCTGCCACAATAGGTGTCCCAGAATAGCTATGACAACCATAAGTTAGGGGGAACGGCCCATCTACGCACATGTTATGGGACCTGCGAGTCCAACTAGAAACGGTTTCTTAATGCTACTGGGTGACTTGCACGTCACCACTGTTGTTCTTCGAACCTAATTCATGTTTGAGAAGTAACTGGAAAGCTTCATTAGCGGACCTGCGTGTCCACACTAACAACTTCATTTAAAACTGAAAATTCTGAATAAAAGAAATTTACCAATAATATATATAGTTATTATATATTATATATTATATATATATATATATATATATATATATATATATATATATATTTATATAATATAAGAATAGCTTGGCACTCTCCTTAATATCAAATAGGATACCTGCCTGGGTGCAATCCATGTTGCGTTCCAAATATAGACAAATAGAGAATGTAGGATGCACACTCAGGACTTTGTGAAAAAATCTAGTTTTATTTAATCCAGGTACAAACCAAAACCGACGTTTCAACCTCTGCAGGTCTTTTTCAACCTTGAAAAAGACCTGCAGAGGTCGAAACGTCGGTTTTGGTTTGTACCTGGATTAAATAAAACTACAGATTTTTTCACAAAGTCCTGAGTGTGCATCCTACATTCTCTATTTGTCTATATATATATATATATATATATATATATATATATATATATATATATATATAAATATATATATATAAATATTTTTTTTTAATTTGACTTGTCAGTTCAGGCAACACTATGGACGCCTATTGCGTCCATGTGACCGATTTTTCAGAGCGATCACAAGGCCCATGGGGTCCTATTTAGCCGAGGGGGTACTCTCTGGGCTGTCAGACAGTCCCCCCCAGTGGAAAAGAACACCAATCGCCGGCGGGGGAACGACGGTGATCGGGTAAGGTAATGGGAATGAAGGGAGAGGGAGGGACAGGGAGGGAGGGAACGGGGGGAGTTAATATTTTAAAAAAATAAAAAAAATGTTAAATAATTTTAATCTTCACTGAGTGCCTCACAGCGGTGGGAAGGGTAGCGGACCCCGAGATCGGGAGTTCCGGATCCCCCAACGGGAAGCACGGGACTTTGGAGGCCGCGGCCTACTTTAGGGGGAGCGGGGTGGACGGCCGCTGCCCTGTCTCCCTACTATACTGCCCCACGCTGGAATGTTTAATGCCTGCCGGCTCCTGTTCCCCCCCCTCTGGGCCAGGGGGGTCATCCAGGTCCACATTGGGGCGCACGCAAGCCGACCTGAGAGCTGACCACACGGCGCCGGACATACAAGGCCCAAATCCAAAATGGCGGCGGCTCAGAGCACCTATACTACCGCTCCTTCGATATATATTGAGCCACAACAGCTGTCTTATTACAGGTACGGCGACCGCACCGGACACAGGACAAGGGAAAGCTGCAGCCTCTCAGCATGGCACTGGGGTAGGAGCGACACACAGCACACAAGTGAGCTTGGAGTTTGCACCTGGGCAGATCTACAATGGCAAGCCACATGTTTACTCCCACATCCATGAGAGCGCCACAAAAGCCACTTACCCGACCAGGGAATCTATGGAGGGCACAGCTCGTCACCACCCTTTCCAGCCACAGCCGCAAATCGGGGAGCCGTAAAGCTACACACACTGCAAGCGCTGCTGGAACTGAGTCCCATCGCAGAGGACTGCTAGCAGTTTCTACCCTACACTGACAGCCCCCATCCTGAGGGACAAAACGGGACTTACCTTGGGCTTACACGGACGGTACCAGATGCCCCTTTCTCACCCTCTCAGCAGATCAGTCTGTCTTCACACGCGACCCCACTCTCAAGCTGCATACCCCACTATGCTTTATTATTACTGTTCTAGGCAACTTGTATGAGCAAATGTTCTAAGCAACTGTGACAAGCTAATGTTATCCATAAATGTAGGGTATTCCTAAGTATACCTGTCAGTTCAACAAGTAATCGAACAATCTTACTTAAGCCTAACCAAGTATAGATGAGATAAGCTACATATGCAACCACATAGCGACTACATAAGCGATTACAAAAACGAATCCACTAGCATGTAACTCAGCTTGTAGACACGAACAAAAATATTAGACCACTGTTTTTCGTTTTTATGTGCATCGCTGGGGTTTAACGCAGATATAATCGTCTGTTTCCTAGATTACTAACATATACATAAAATTGCCTAGTTTAGCATGTTCAACAAAAACAATCTACAAATAGCGTGATTTAAGCCTGTTCATAAATGTAAAAATAGTGCATTGTACTACCATACCCTAATGCTTTCTATGTTATCACTCTTTGTTTTGAAATATGCATGCGGATTGCCTTTGGGGTACCACGTGCCTGACTGTTACCACCATATGCACTGCAAAAATAAAGAATAAAAAAAAATAAAATTTTTTAAAGGGACACTATAGTCACCAGAACAACTACAGCTTAATGTATGTAATGGAGACATTTTAATGTAAACATTGCCTTTTCAGAGAAAAGGCTGTGTTTACATTGCCCCTAGGGACACTTCCACTGGCCACTCCTCAGATGCCATACAGCATCTCCACGCTCTGCATGGAGACACTTAACTTTCCTCATAGAAATGCATCGACTCTATGCATCTCTATGAGGAGGTGCTGATTGGCCAAAATAGTGGTTGGCCCCGCACCCATACTGCCTCCTTGTATGGATTGAAGCAGTGGATTGAAATCATAAATTCTAATGATGTCAGGAAGGAGGCAGATCAAGGACGGGGCCAGTGCTGACGGACCTGCGTGACACTGGAAATAAGGTGAGTTTATTACCTTTTAAGGGGGCCAAGGGGGAGGCAAACCACCTAAATGGTGATTTTAACACTATAGGGTCAGGAATACATGTTTGTGTCCCTGACCATATAGTGTTCCTTTAAAGATTTAACAAATTAAAAAATTGCAAATGATGAGGAAAATCAGAAAAAAATTTTCATTTCTCATCTTCTCTGTATGCTGACTGCCAGGTTCAAAGGACAGGGCTTATAATAATTGATATAATAATGATTGACAGGGGGCTAAAATGGAGGCTTCCAGTTGAAGGATAAGGAGGTGTGACTTTCTACATTTAATTTTAGTGTCTGTTCTCTAAGCCTCTCTCACTGAGGGTTCAAACTGTAAGTTTCATCCCCCATGTTTACACAGTAACATTTCCTTTAAAAATATATATAATATGGTTGCTATAAGGCACTCTAAATATCTTGATGAGTGACAGTCCCAGAGATACCCACATTTAAAATGAATGAAATTTTGGGGCCCATGACAAAGACCTGCCCTACAAGACCTGCCCCAAGTCCGCCCATGTTGCCCGCCCCTTAGTATGCCCAAAAAGATGCAGTGAGTGTGTAAAGTGGACAAAATGTAGATCCCCATCTGTCGTACAAGTCTCAGAATTATTTTACATCTGGGGATCTACAATTTTTTGCACACAGGTGCACACTGACACACAGATAAATACAGACACACACACATATGCATATACACACAGGTACACACTGACACACAGATACAGACAGAAATACACACACAGAGGCACATACACACAGATACACACACACACACACAAAGATGCACATACACACATGTACACACTGACACACAGATACACACAGGTATACATAGATACATACACAGAAGCCCTCTTACCTTTTGGCTGCAGGACGGTGGACTCGGCTGGCTGGGGCTGACGTGGGTCTGGCTCCAGAGGCGGCTCTCTAATTAGGCGCTTTAGTCGGCCGCCTAAGGCCTCGCGCTGGCTGGGGCCTGGCGGCCGCCTAAACATCCTGTGGGAAGACTGTGTCAGGTATGGTAGTACAATGCACTATTTTTACATTTATGAACAGGCTTAAATCACGCTATTTGTAGATTGTTTTTGTTGAACATGCTAAACTAGGCAATTTTATGTATATGTTAGTAATTAGACAGCCACTAGAGGGAACTTCCTGGTCCCTAGCACAGGTTTTCTGTGCTAGAGCGTCGCTGGACGTCCTCACGCTGTGTGAGGACCTCCAGCGTCGCTCTATTCCCCATAGGGAAGCATTGAAATAAATTTTCAATGCGTTCCTATGGGGTGCGCTAATGCGCATGCGCGGCATTGCCGCGCATGCGCATTAGGTCTCCTCGGCCGGTGGGCGGGATCAGTCTCGCCCACCGGCCGACGTAAGCAGAAGGTGGAGCGGGAGAGGGACCCTCCAGTGCCAGGAAAACGGATCGTTTTCCTGGCACTGGAGTTTCCCTTTAAAGAAACACTCCACTCGCATACATATACTTAAATCAGCTTGCAAAACCTGCAGTTCTCTTGTCTGCTGCCTTTGCAGGCTCTTCCTCTAACCCCACCCATACTTTCTGTGGCTGTCCAATCACAGACTTCCCAATGCAGCTCAATGGGAAGTCTTTGTAAGGCAGGTGCTCTGGGCAATTGCTGCCTCTTGAGGTCAGCCTCATTGAGCTAACAAAACCAGGAAGTAAGATTACTTGTTGTTGCCTGCCTAAAAGACAAGGGGGGTGTAATCAGGTTAATTTATAAAAGTGTAAATTTATATCGAAATCTGAACTTTTTGCAAAATAAAAAAAAGTGCACACACTCTTTACACATAAAGCTTTTCAGCAAACTAATTTTGTTTAGGGGTCTGAAGTGGCCCTTAAGACGTCTGTTTGACAGCCACAGATTCTTTTTTTGTCTTTCACGTGATTGTAAGGGAAAAATTCAGGATGTGGCCAGGAAAACCCCCCAGTTTTTTAGGATGGTGCAACATTTACAAGTGATTAAATAATAAAGCAAGTCATTTTTTTGATGGACACAATTTTCATAACGTCAGGATGTTTCTTTTAAAATAATGTTTTATAGAAACATAGAAACACAGAATGTGATGGCAGATAAGAACCATTCGGCCCATCTAGTCTGCCCAATTTTCTACTTTTATTAGTCCCTGGCCTTATCTTATAGTTAGGATAGCCTTATGCCTATCCCATGCATGCTTAAACTCCTTTACTGTGTTAACCTCTACCACTTCAGCTGGACGGCTATTCCATGCATCCACTATCCTCTCGGTAAAGTAATACTTCCTGATATTATTTTTAAACCTTGCCCCTCTAATGTAAGACTGTGTCCTCTTGTTGTGGTAGTTTTTCGTCTTTTAAATATGGTCTCCTCCTTTACTGTGTTGATTCCCTTTATTTATTGAAATGTCTCTATCATATCCCCCCTGTCTCGCCTTTCCTCCAAGCTATACATGTTAAGATCCTTTAACCTTTCCTGGTAAGTTTTATCCTGCAATCCATGAACCAGTTTAGTAGCCCTTCTCTGAACTCTCTCTAAAGTACCAATATCCTTCTGAAGATACGGTCTCCAGTACTGCGTACAATACTCCAAGTGAGGTCTCACCAGTGTTCTGTACAATGGCATGAGCACTTCCCTCTTTCTACTGCTAATACCTCTCCCCATACAACCAAGCATTCTGCTAGCGTTTCCTGCTGCTCTATTACATTGTCTGCCTACCTTTAAGTCATAAAAAATAATCACCCCTAAATCCCTTTCCTCAGATGTTGAAGCTAGGACTCTATCAAATATTCTGTACTCTGCCCTTGGGTTTTTACATCCAAGATGTATTATCTTGCACTTATCCACATTAAATGTCAGTTGCCACAACTTTTACCATTTTTCTAGTTTACCTAAATCATTTGCCATTTGGCTTATCCCTCCTAGAACATCAACCTTGTTACATATCTTAATATCATCAGCAAAAAGACATACCTTACCATCAAGACCTTCTGCAATATCACTAATAAAAATATTAAAGAGAATGGGTCCAGGTACAGATCCCTGAGGTACCCAACTGGTGCCAAGACCAAGCTTCGAATATACTACATTGACTAAAACCCTCTGTTGCATGTCACTCAGCCACTGCCTTACCCATTGAACAATATTGGAATCCAAACTTAAAGATTGCAATTTATTGATAAGCCTTCTATGTGCAACAGTGTCAAAAGCCTTACTGAAATCTCGGTAAGCAATGTCTACTGCACCACCCTGATCTATTATTTTAGTTAAGAATGAGCTAGGCGACCACCAAAAATAAACATATGAAGGTGGGAGGCTGTTCATTCAATAGTCTATACCCCTTAAAGTAATAGTACTTCCGTGAAGAAGGGAAAAACACAAACATAAAGCAAAAAAAGAAAAAAAGGGAAAAGATGTAACGGATCGCCTGGCACCCCGACTGGGCACCTCCGTTAAAGGATGCTCCTAGCGCTTCCTGAGGACTCCAAGCACTCTGGCAGACACCACAATCACCGAACCGATTCAGCATATGAATCTTCTCAAGCATAGGAATACTGTAGACCGTTGAATAGGCTTACACTCCTAGCAGTCAACTGGAACAGCATGCAATAAATCCTTCCCCCAATAATGAGACGACACTTCACTTTGAGGGTAAAACAGGAACTCTGGACTGGCTCATGAAGCCTGGCTTTTATTACAAGTGTTGAGAATACAGGACCGCCCACAGGGAGGGACAAAACAACCAATAGCATAATGGTTACAACCCCCAGGTTCCCTCCCCTCAGATAACCAGTTAACATAATTATTACAGCCAGGGAAAATACAGTTTTTATACATGTGCTATAACTTTAAAACCATACATCTAATCTTCATTACATATTTGGAATCAGCACCCTTTAAACATAAACCCTTCCAAAAATCAGCCAAATCCCTCCAGTGGATCAAAAGTTAGCTGGAGGTCCCTTTATGACCGACCGCAAGCACATTTTCCTGCCCAAAACAGTTCCATAGATTTGGGCTGTGCGGTCGGTCAATTTCATGCCGAAAAACGACTAAGTCCCATTTCGAACGGGACTTAGTCTCTGGAGCTGAAAAACGAAGTGTAGGAGAAGGTAAGGGTCAGCGGTGTTCGTTAAAATGTGTAGCCGATTTCAGTTCCACAGAATCTTTAGCATACACCGCTGACCGCGTTCGACTGAACAAAGATGGCCGCCGCCACGTGCAATTAACCTGCAGTAACCTCACAGCCTGGGAGGTAAATTGCCTGCATACTTTAGCTTCTGGGTGGTCCGCCTGTGTGGTACTTGGTTCAGTAAGCCCTATATACTGAACCAAGTGGGGGAAAGCCAGGGGCAAGTTATTTTACAGGTCTGGGGACATAGTCTTAAAGGGACATTGTTACCCAAAGTCTCAATATGTCCCCAGACAGTTCTTAAAGGGCCAGCAGCAGTACAATAAAATACCATTCACTGTGCTTAAAGGGCCAGCAGTCGCACAATAAAATACAATATGCCCCAAATAATCCAGGGGCCATAGTCAGCAGGTAGGAGGCGGGCAAACAGGCTTCTCCAGGGCCCAGTGGCGAGGTTGGTTTCGCCACAAAAGACATGGGTATTGATACCTTTAATAGGACAAAATCTACAAATAGTAATAAAATTCTCCAGAAGGGTATATGGGTAAGTGAGATAAGTACTCACAAATGCTAACTAGAACAAACGCAGTAGATAAATCCTAAAGACCAGTAGGTAAAAAGGTCATTGTAAAAATGCACACAGATATGTCAATCTTTATATCATAATCTTACCAGGAACCTGGTAGAAAGGGCCAGAGGTTGTTGTAAATAGGGATATGAGATAGACCTTGGTAGTAAAGGTACCCCTGGAGGGAGTAGAGTAGTTACTAGCATAGGCTACAAAGCTAATGTGGAAAAAAAATGGACACTAAGTCCCGGTGGCTAGTTCAGGAGGTATGTGCACGCCCACCAGAGCATAAAAAACATACATATAAATGTTGCTTGATGCCAGAAAAACCTCGAGACCACACCAAACCAACACCCTAGGTAGCCATGAGCTTACTGACTGTCTCCCTTAAAACCAGGGGACCAAACGTTCTACCTGCTGCTTCAAGGCAGCCTCAAGGCTATCCCTGTTACTGCACCCCAACCGCCAAAAGAAAAAAAAGAAAAAATCAACAAAACAAAATAAGACAGGAATGCATCGGCATTCTGTAATGCTCGACGCGCGTTTCGGCGTATAAGTACGCCTTTATCAAGAGCTAAAGAGGATCTGCCTACCTGTCCGTGTTAAAAAGGGTGGAACAGCCCGCCTCTGGGGTCCCAACCACCAATCGCTGTCCTTAACTCCGCCCTTAATGGGCGCGTCACAATGTCACCTCCCAACGTCACCCGGTGTTCAATCAGAAGGGGGGGAGGAGGGAGGGAGCATAGATGCGAACCGACCCACGTGGGTGGCGGACTAAGCGTCTACTTCACCTTACCGCATCATTAGCCCGCCAGTCCAGGAGACGTCATGTCTTCAACTCCCAATCACTTACTGGGAGGCACAGAGGGGGCGAGGCATGGGTTCGTGGGTACTAGAATCGTAACTTAGTCCCTGACGTGGTCCTGCACGATTCATTTCAATGCTTTCCTATGGGGTTTTGAGCGATGCTGGAGGTCCTCACACAGCGTGAGGACGTCCAGCGACGCTCTAGCACAGATTTCCTGTGCTAGAAACCAGGAAGTGACCTCTAGTGGCTGTCTAGTAGACAGCCACTAGAGGTGGAGTTAACCCTGCAATGTAATTATTGCAGTTTATGAAAAACTGCAATAATTACACTTGCAGGGTTAAGGGTAGTGGGAGTTGGCACTCAGACCACTCCAATGAGCAGAAGTAGTCTGGGTGCCTGGAGTGTCCCTTTAATGATAACAGGCTGTACATGAATAATCATTTATTGCGTTGCTATATGTTGCTGCAGATTATTAAGTGCCTGAGTACACATGTCGGCTGGAGAGACAAGGCAGCAGTTTCCCAAATGAGAGCTATCTGACATGTTGACTATGACATAAATAAGTAAGCGAGATAACGAGGCAAGGTAAGGTTGTCGTTTGGTAGCCGCTGGATGGTTAGGTTTACGGCAGCCGGTGGGTGAATCTCCTGAGCCTGGTGTCCAGCAGTGTGAAGTAACATGTCACATAATGCATTTCTAGAGTGGCTAATTTAGAGATTATTGTCGGTTTCAGTAAGTGTCACTGGGGATAGGGACAGTCATATAGTGTGGGGTTGCTCATGTGTGCTGGTTTTGGTTGTCCAATGTTGTCATCCGCGTGAAGACCTCTGACTAGTCCGCTAGTGTGGTTCTGTGAGAGTCAGTCATGCTGGTGAGGGTGGTTGCTATGTAGAACTGGCTATGTTAGTGAGTGTAAGTCGTTGCAGTCCGGGGCTTCAAATAATGTATGGTATATACACTTTAAGTCCTACACATGGGAAAAATGGGGTAAACAATACTGTACAAAAATTAGGCAAAAGGTAAATGAAAGTGATCGAATGGCAAACAAACGGCATACACAAGGCATACCATAGTACATGTGAGGTCTCACTGTTGCGACCTTTGTGTAAGGGCCCACAGGAGAGATCATGTTGAGTCACCTCGTCAGCCTATTCCCGCTGTCGGAAAGTGGCTGTGTCCCTCTGACTGGTCGTGGGGTGCAGGCCGCTGTGCAGGCTTGGGTGCAGGCCACTGTGCAGGCTTGGGTGCAGGCCGCTGTGCCGGCTTGGGTGCAGGCTTGAGTGCAGGCTTGGGTGCAGGCCGCTGTGCAGTCTCTCCCGCGCCCGACATGCTGGGAGGTCTCGCCAGGGTGTCAGGCGTACACCGGAGCAATAGTCGCTTGGAGGGTATCGTTGAATGAGTCCCGGTGTCCTCCTTCGCCTGGTAGCCCTTATCCGTCACTCGGTTGCCGTTTCCGTCGCGTATTGTTGTTTTTTTTTATTGTTCCTGGCCGGAGCTGTTGAGGCTAACGTCCTCTCAGCTACATGATCAGGCCCCGCCCCCCCCCCCATTCTTTTGTTTTTAATCTAACTAATCCTTGTTTTACTTTTCTTTTCTCATTTATGTATCTAAAAAAAGTTGTCCCCCCTTTTTACTGACTGTGCTATTTTCTCTTCTGTGTGTGATTTGGAAGCTCTTATAACTTGCTCTTTCTGCCTAATCTTATAGGTCATTCTGTCTTCCTCACTCTGGTTTTTTTTTTTTATAATTATTAAATGCTAACTTTTTGTTTTTTTACTATTTTGGCCACATCTGTGGAGTACCACAGTGGTTTCTTGAATTTTTGCTTTTACTGACAAGCCTAATGCAATTTTCTGTTGCCTTCAGCAGTGCAACTTTTAAATAATTTATAGATCTTGTTCTTTATATATCAATTAACAAGAGACATGGCTGAATGTAACATAGGACAGACTCATTTTATACATTATAAAGTGCTTATTCATGGGCATTTAATCAGTTATTATGTACTTATTAAATCATCTTTTTCTGAAATAAACAATTTAATGCCAGCTGAATTTTCTAGAACGGTCTTTCAGTGATGTAGGTCTTTACATTTCCTCAGAATGACAGCAATATATTGAAATGTGTCAGTGTATTTAAATAATGTGACCCACACAATATGCCCTGGTGGCAGCCTAAAGCAGGGTGTTTGCGTGCGTTTTTGTGTTCCATGACTCTGCACTTGAACGACAGATGGTGTTAGGATTATTTGTCTGTCATAAACTACACATATTTTCAGAAAATTGGCTTTTCATAAAAGTCCCAAAAATTATCATCTTCACTGGGTTGTGTCATAGGAACAGACACTATTTGTGGCTTTTTTGTCTTAGTCTGACTTTTCCTCTTGTTGGCTTTTGGTGGTGGTGATTGAACTGGAGGTTCTTTGGGTACCCTTGGTCTCGTGGGCATTCGGACAGTCAGTGGAGGCCTGAAGATACTCTCCAATTTTTTGGTGATGGCAGTTCTTTCCAATAGCATTTGAGTCCAGATTGCTTTACAAAACAATACAAACAACACTCAGTGGCATATAGAGTTATAGAATATTAATATATACCAAAAATACTGTAGTAGGATTGTTATAATTTCCTATGGAATATTTACTTAATTATTCTGTTATTCTCTATAGACAATTTAATGTGTCATATTTTTTGTGCATTTGAAAAATGGTACATGTATTGCATGTAGGTATTTTACAAAAACATAAAGTGTGTCAGTCGCAAATTTAAATAATGCAATTAAGTAGATAAAGTGCAACATGATATAGACATTTCTTTAGAGACCAATGTGGGATTACTGTAAGAAGATTGGACATTGTGTCTCAGGTAGAAGGCACACATTACCAAAGTACCTGTGTGCAATTGTTTTGTTGTGCCTTTTTTTGGGAGTGTGATTTTATATGTTTGTATGAATTATATATACCATTAAATATACTACACTATATCAGCTGCCTTCTTATTTTTCTGATGCTATATAAAACATTTGCCAATAACTTGGAGTATGAAAGTTAATAATGTACTTTATCTACTTAAAGGAACACTACAGTCACCAAAAAACTTTAGCTTAATTAAGCAGATTTGGTGTATAGTCTCACTGTTCAATTCTCTGCCATTTAGGAGTTTAATAATTTTGTTTATACAGTCCTAGTCACTCCTCCCTGCATGTGACTTACACAGCCTTCCTTATAGCTTCCTGTAAAGAGTCATCTAAAGTTTACACTACCTTTATAGCAAATGCCGTTTAATTTAGAAGTAATGTTGAAAAAGAAATCATTTTGTTTTCATGCAGGCTGTTAGTCACAGTAAGGGGCGGTGTGGCAAGGAGCTGCATAAACAGAAACAAACGTGATTTCATTCCTAAATGGCAGAGAATTGAACAGAGAAACTTCAGAGGAATGCCCTCTTTACACAAACTGCTTCATTAAACTAAAGTTGTTTTTGTGACTGTAGTGTTCATTTAATTGTTTTTGTTAAAATTTGCACCTGAGACATTCTACATTTTTGGATTTGCACTTTTTATTTATATTCTTACATACTGGGTCAGTTGATTATGTCATTGATAGTTGTAAGTATTTTACTACGTGCCTGTTTTATTTTTCACTGTTTTGACCTAATAGAGCTGACCCCTTTGTGTCAAATCATTACGAAAATGTATGTTTTTGCGAGTCTTGTATAGAAAGAGCTTGCAGAACATTAGAATACAGAACTCAGAATCTGAGGAATGAATCATTTTATTGAGGTTACGATCTTGGGGTGCCTTTCTTGTCTAATGCCTTCCTAAGATTTATGTACATAAAGTTTCTTTCATGCCACCTGCCTGGAAAGAACAAACAATATATTGGTCAAACTATGCAAGTTTTAGTATTTAGGGCTTAGATATTAAATGTCCATTGTTGCATTAATGCCATCCTTTAATAAAATACTATGAGGGTTATTCACTAAAGTGAGAATTATCAGAAATTCCAAGTGAATTTCAAATTTCAGGCCAAACTAGCTGAATAACTCAAAACAATCCCCACATCAGCTATACTTCAATTTTTGCTAATTTTTCCTAAATCTGACATTCACTTTGAATTCCTGGCAGTTCTCACCTTGGTAAATAACCCTGCTGTTTAACAACCCAAATGTAATGTTCAAAACTACTAGGTCAATTCTTTGCAAATACATGCGCCGCCCTCACAAAAACATCAAAATGCATATATTTGCAGAAATGAGGATTAAACTGATCTGTAAATGAATCTACATATAACACTATTAGTGCTAAGGGAACCAGGCATACTTGTTAGCGCATACCGGAAAGGATTAGATTAAAAGGGTTGCCAATAAAGTCACCAGAATAACTACAGCTCAATGTAGTTGTTTTGGTGATTAAAGTATGTCCCTGCAGTCATTTTCATGTAAACACTGCCTTTTCAGAGAAAATGCAGTGTAATCATTACTGCCTAGGGAGACCTCCAGTGGCAGTCACTCAGACCGCTACTAGAGGTGCTTCCTGGGTCACTGGTGCACAAGGTGCAGCACTGACGTTCAGTGTCTCCACACTCTACATGGACACACTGAACATTTTCCCTAGATATGCATTGATATATTGCATCTCTATGAGGAGATGCTGACTGGCCAGTGCTGCGTTTTGCCATGCATGTGAAATAGCCTCCAAAGCATCACATTGACTGAGATTGTCAATTCTTATAATCTCAGCCAGGGAGGCGGAGCAGGAAAAAAGTAAAACACAATGCTGGAAAAAGGTACATTTTAACCCTATTTAAATGAGGCAAGGGGGAAATGGTGTTGCTTTAACTGCACTAATACTGCTGGATATCCACTGACACTGTATTAAGATGGGGAATACATGTATCATCAACAGCTTCTTCACATTCTTCATAACTTTGGTCTACGGAATACTGCTCTCTCCTGGTGCTCCTCCTACCTCTCCCAGCGCTCTTTCAGTATTTCTTTCTCTGGTTCTGCCTCTTCTCCCCAACCCCTCTCTGTCGGCGTCCCCCAAGGTTCTGTCCTCGGCCCCCTATTGTTCTCTATCTATACTGCCTGACTTTGTAAACTCATCAGCTCCTTTGGTTTCCAATATCATTTATATGCAGATGACACGCAAATCTACCTGTCCTCCCCTGATCTCTCTCCGCCCACCTTGACTCGTGTTTCTGACTGCCTCTCTGCTATTTCCAACTGGATGGCTGCTCACTTCCTTAAACTCAACCTGTCCAAAACAGAACTTCTAGTTCTTCCTCCCTCAAGTGCTGCTACTCCTGTTGTCTCCATCCAAGTCAATGGCGCTACTATCACCTCTACCTCGCAGGCTCGCTGCCTTGGGGTTCTTTTCGATTCTGACCTCTCTTTTACTCCCCATGTCCAATCGATAGTCAAATCCTGTCGCTTCCAACTCAAGAACATAGCGCGCATCTGCCCATATCTAACACCAGACGCGGCTAAGATACTGGTTCATGCTGTTGTTCTCTCTCGCCTCGACTACTGCAATCCCCTTCTCACCGGTCTTACATGTTCCCAGCTTGCACCGCTGCAATCTATAATGAATGCGGCTGCGAGGCTTATTTTCCTGTCCGGTCGCACCTCCCACGCCTCCACGCTCTGTCAGTCCCTGCATTGGCTTCCAGTTAGATAAAGGGCCCAATTCAAAATTCTGGCGCTTGCTTACAAATCCCTACATAATGCTGCTCCAACATACCTATCCTCCCTCATACACAAGTAGACCCCTGCGCTCATCCCAAGACCTACGCCTATCCTCTGCCCGGATCCCCACCTCTGAGGCGCGCCTTCAAGACTTCTCTAGGGCTGCACCTATTCTGTGGAACTCCCTTCCCTCCTCAATCAGACTTTCACCCAGCCTCCACTCCTTCAAAAAAATCTTTGAAAACTCACTTCTTCATTAAAGCGTATCAATTAAACTGTCAGCAGGCTTCTCATCCCCCACCCCATGACTCCTTTCCTGCAACTGTCAAAAATGACCTACCAAGCACTCAATAAACCCTTCTCTAACAAACTATTTAATTCCCCTACTTTAACCCTTTGTGTCACTATACCCCACTCCCTCTAGCATGTAAGCTCATTGAGCAGGGCCCTCAACCCCCTCTAATCCTGTACGTCCAGTGGTCTGATCTTAATTATGTGTCTCTTAGTCCACCCATTGTACAGCGCTACGGAATTTGTTGGCGCTATATAAATAATAAAATAATAATAATAATAATAATAATAGACAGTAGATTGAAGACCCCTTGATCCATGAACCCCTTACTTATTACAGATTGCTGGAAGGGAGATGAGAGAGTGTGGGAATTTACTCCCGGCAGAAAGAATGGTGCTAAGTCTGACATCTTCCTTCTGGACACATCCATATGTTCACTACTCCAGTTTTTATCACTATGACAGTAGCCAAACGTGCAAATGAATAGTATTTTGTAAATAACCAATCACATTTTTATCCTAGTTGGCTACTTTACCTACATATTGCTACAGGGGTGCACACTCAGTGCTTAGTACATTTTATTTCAATGACAGTGAAAACAGGGATGTATTTACCACAAGGCAAACAAGGCATTTGCCTAGGGCGGCACTTTCAGGGGGGGCGCCAAAAAATGCCACCCCAAGCTCCCAGACAAATGCATTGTTTGCCTCGTGTTCTGGGGCTGTCCACCTTATTGTGAGTGAGTGAGTGAGTGAGTGTAGCTGTCAGTGTGTGTCTGTGAGTGAGAATGGGTGTGCCTGTGAGTGTGTGTCAGTGTGTGTATGTAATTTTATGTGTATCTGACAGTGTGTGCCTGTCAGTGAGTGGGTGTGTCAGTGTGTGTCTGTCAGTGAAAGTGTGTGTTGGTTAAACATTGTGTGCCAATGACTGTATGTGTGTGCCAATGACTGTGTATCTGTCAGTGAGTGTATATCAGTGCATGTATCAATGAGGGCATGTGTCTGTCAGTCAAAAAAAATGGCCTTGACACAAATTGGGGGGGGGGGGCAAATTTAGATTTTTGGGGTGCCCGAATTTAGTTGTGCCTAGTGCAGCACAAATCCAAAATACACCATTGAGTGAAAATGGTTAACTGAAACTGGTATTGAAAATGTCACCAATATTTCTGAGATGAAGAACCAATGCTTGCTGACTATTATATTTTGGCGGTCATGGTAGAAAATTTACAATCAAGAAGTGAGCTCACAGTTCAGTAAACATACTGCTAAACAGCTGAAGGAAGAATTTTAAACCACACTTCAGAGGATTGCAGTTCCACTTCCACTTCCACTTCATACATGTTTTTCTCTTTCCAAAAGGACGGTTAAAAGGAGGATCAACAAATACCTAGATCATCAGTCTTCCTCCCATGCCAGTGATGCAAAGTGTCCCTTATTACTTTCCCTTTCTCATTAACTTCTGTAGTGTAGGAATCTTGTACCAAGGAATGGCATTGGATGGGGGCACCTGTTTTAGATAAGGAAACAGTAAGACTATGAAAACAAAGACATGGAGTTAGTACTCCTGTATTACATATATAAGGTAATAGGGCAAGCAGGAATCAAACTGACAGAGTAAGAACAATAAATTGCCAAAATGTTTCCTTAGGCTGATGGCTATTCTGCTGTCGTACACTGCTTACTCTGTCACTGTATGCACTTCCCATTTCCGTGTCCTGCTTGTACTTCCCTCCCTGGTTCCAGTATACCTAGCTGTGTGTCAATATGGTGCTCACTTGATCCTTGTTCTACTAATACCTTATTCAGATTTCATAAGGTCCATTTGTCAGGATGTGAGTGGAACCTAAACGTGCAGATTATATCACAATAAATAGACAAGCCGTATACGGATCCTTAGAGTGGCCGGACTAACGGTAGTCAGAGAGAAGGCCAAGGTCAAGGACAGGAGATATATGGATAAATGACATAACAAGCCAAAGTCAAAGGATACCAGAGATCAAGAGAAACGAGTAAACGGACAAATCAGAAACCGGGAACAGGAAATAAAAGGAACGCACTCTAGCAGTCCTGTATTTAGTGCAAGGCTGACAAGGCATTTTCCCTGGTTAGCACTTTCAGGGGGCGGCAAAAAAAGCCGCCCCCCCTAAATGCCCCCGGCAGATGCCTTGTCAGCCTATTGTCCTGGGGGGCCCAGGAGCTGGCCGGCTGGCCACCTCAGGCGACCCCAGAGGCTGGCATCTACCTGATGTGGGAGGCAGGCGGCGATGGAGCACTCTCCCCTGAGCTCTTAATGCTCAGCTCCCTCGCGCGCACTGCAGTGATGCCAGAGCCGGAATATGACATCACTCCGGCTCCGGCATCACTAAGAGGCGCGCAAGGGAGCTAAGCAGGAGGATCAGAGCTCCCTCGACACCTAAATTGATGGCACGTCTGTCCGTCCAACAGTTAAAGGATTCCCACTGAACACCAGGGAAATTAAGAATCCACACCAGCACTCCAGCAAAGGTAGGAGGCTAGTGTGTGTTTGTTACTGAAAGTATTAGTGTGTGTGTCTCTCTGTTGGTGAGTATGTTAATGTGTCTGTTAGTGAGAGTGTTTGTGTGTCTGTCAGTGAGTGTGTATGTGTCTTGTCAGTGAGTGTGTATAAGTATCTGTCAGTGAATGTGTGTCTTTAAGTTAGTGTGTATGTGTGTCTGTCTGTGAATATGTATGTGTGTTTGTCAGTAAGTGCATGTGTGTCTTGTCAGTGAGTATGTATGTGTATCTGTCAGTGAATGCGTGTCTGTCAGTTAGTGTGAATGTGTGCCTGTTGGTGAATGTGAGTGCGCATGTCTGTCAGTGAGTGTGTGTAACTGTGAGTGAGTGTAACTGTGAACGAGTGAGTGTGTATGTCTGTGAGTGTGGATGTTTCAGTAAACGTGTGTTTTGGCTAAACAGTGTGTGTGACAATGACTGTGTATCTGTCAGTGAGTGTATGTCAGTGTATGCATCAGTGAAGGCGTGTGTCTGTCAGGCAAAGAGCCTGTTGGTTTTTAACAGGAAGTGAAATTTAGAAGGGGTGGGGAGGTGCCTGAGTTTTGTCATGCTTAAGGCAGCACAAAACCAGAATACACCACTGGCTACTAGAACCATAACAGGGCAACATGGAGTAGGACAAATAAGTATATATAGGCACTACTTAATTTTTATTAATGCACCTCCTAAGAGAATTCCTTATGATTCATGGATAGATAGAAATCCTTATTTGTATGACTAAAGACGTCATCATTATGTGCCGATTTCGGCCAGGTCAGAGACGAATTTAGTTACCCATAAAACTCCATAGCGCACGAGCGTTCAGCATCGCAGAGAATGCTAGGGGATCCAGGTAAGAGACCTACATAGTAATTAACTATCCCTTTCCCGATGGCAACTCACAGAACAATCACAGACTTGCAGAGCAATTATATTGTGGAGAATATGCCATTGCTGCTCTTGTGTTAGGGCTCAACAGACCTTTTCACAATCATTCCTACTGTTGTTATGTCCTTATCGCATAGAACTTAGGTCAGTGACATATCTACCACTGTCCACGATTGCTGGGTGACCAGCAGGAGGGAATCAGAATCAGCTGAGCTACCCTCCTGCAGGTCTCTCTGTGTAGTGTGGCCGAGCACCCTAGTCTGACAGGAGGTGCTTATTGATAGAGCACTTCCCGTCAGACTGGGTACCACTCAGCAACACTACACAGAGTCAGACGGTACAGGAGGGGATGGGGGGGAAGCAGTCAGGGGGGGGCGGGGGAGAGAGGGAATGAGAAATGTGTGGTGAGAGAGGGAATGCGACAAATAGATGGGCTGGGGAATCAGGGAATGAGACAACTGGAGGGGCTGGTGGGAGAGGAAATGAGACAAATAGAGTAGAGAGAGAGTTAGACAAATGGAGGGGCTGGGGGGGGACAAGGAATAAAACAAATTGAGGGGCTGGGGGGAGAGGGAATGAGATAAATGGAGGGGATGGGGTTGAGAGGGAATGAGACAAATAGAGGAGTCAAGACACACATACATACATATACATATAGACAAGACACACATACATACAGACAGTCAGGTACACATACATTCAGACAGACAGACACACACACACACACACACACATACACAAGACACACATACATACAAAGACACATACATACATAAAAACAAACATGAACACATACATACATACATACATACAGATAGATAGACACACACACATACACACACACACACACACACACACAAGACACATACATAAAAAGACATATATACATAAAAACAGACAGGCACACATACATACATGAAATAAAATAAAAATAAAAGCAGCGCCAAATAAAACCAATAGAAAATGAGAGTCAGTAAATAAAATAAAATTGGTCCAAATAAAAGAGAAAGTCCAAGTAACACATACATACATACAGACAGATAGATACAGACACATACAGAGACACACAAGACACACATACATACAAAGACACATACATACACATACAGACAGACACACACACACACATACACACACAAGCCATACATACAAAGACACATACATAAAAACAGACAGGCACACATACATACATACAGACAGATAGACACAGACAGACAGACACACACACATACAGACATACATACAAAGACACATACACACACATACAGCAAGACAGACAGACAGACAGGCACACACACACACAAGACATACATACAAAGACACATACATACAAACAGACAGGCACACATACATACAGACAGACACAGACACATACATACAAACAAACAAACAAACACACACATAATATTTAAGTCACCCTCCTGTTTCCTACCTTTTAGGTGCAGGAGGGTGACTTTTCCTGGGGTCCTGTGGTGGCTCTGGCTGGTGGGAGTCAGAGTTCCCACTCTGACTCCCTGTTCTTCCTCCTGCGTGGTCTGTGTGTGTTAGCTGGGAGGAGTCCCAGTGCTGACCGAGCCCCCTGACAATACATTTCCATCGGGTGGCCCTGACAGCCACCGGATGGACCCTTTGGATGGTGGCCCTGGTGGTTTGCCTTGCGGGCCGGGGCCGCAAATGATGATGGCGGGCACCCGGTCGCAGGGGCCTGCAGGGCGGCCGGGTCCCCTGGAGTGACGGGCCCGGTCGCAGCTGCGACCCCTGTGACCGGGGTTTGTACACCAGTGCATTTACCTAGGTAAAACAAAATCTGGAATACAGCTATTTTTACAGTGCTGATATTTTGACCAACATTTTGCAATTCCCTTGTCTATTATACACAATTTCCAGTCTAGGGAATAGCCTATTAATAATACAGCTTATTGGACTGAAAGAGAGAGTTCAAGAGGATTTTTCCATCAGACCTGGAAATAGGTTAGCACGGAGGCTATGTCCCAGCTCATAATATGCGATGTTGTCCACCAGCCATGAATTCAAGCTCGGTTTTGGAATGTGATATCCATTTGAGTGTGATATATTTTCATTTGCTTCAGTCAGTGCTTGCTTTACCTAGATTTAAGAAGTGAAGGACAGTAAGTCAAAAGTTCAACTGTCTTCCTCAGCGTTCATTCCACCCACCTCACCTGCTCTGGGGAGATCAGTTGGTCCACCAAAGAAGTTCCATACTTGTGCCTAATGTTAGCTGGTACCAAACTATCTTGCTTTTTCATTGTGGTTTCTGATGATCTAGATATAGTTTTTTCCTTTAATGGGATGCTTGTAGAACTCGCTCTTCTTTTGCATGGATTCACACTGTCTAAGTCTACTTGGCTGTGTTTCTCCACATTGGCAGGCCCTTCAAGACAGATTTGTGATGTTTTTGGAGTAGAAAGGGAACTGCCATGGAAGTATCTGGATTTTGAATTTAATGTGTTGGTTGGCAAAGACTTATTAGGCATTTTTTCTGCAGTGGGAGAGGACATAAAAAAGTAAATAGTAGAGTTAAATCATGCAGTCATTATGATTTGCTAGCAATCAACCAATATAGTACTGTCTGAGAAACTCTAGAACTCAGTAGAGTAGATGCCTGTAATAACAGAGGAAGTAAGGGTAAAGACTTGGGCATTTATTTTTGGGAAGAATCGCAATTCGGACAAACTAGGCGAATTTTGAATGGCACAATGGAAGAATGAACTCTTTGTTCGGTCCATTCATTAGTTCATAAATTAAAATATTGGTGCCCTTATTTGGGATTACCAATCCATATTCAATTGTACCACTACCAAATTAGGAAGCTGTCTACCAAACAGTTCTATAATATGGTAGCCTTAAATATGACAAGCCCAAATAAGGGTACTAAATCTATTTAGAAATTATGTATTAAACTGTTGAAAGATCAAAATTAACAAAAACCTTTTCTTAATTTTGGTTGTTAAGCTGTTTGTAGATAGCTTCCTAGTTTGGTATCCTTATGGATATCAAAATAGGGAGCTATCCACTAAACAAAGCACCATCCCTAATATTGGGTAAGAATTGCAATGGAGGTAGGCATAAGACACACTTACCTCTTCAGCGCATATTTCAAGGAAGCTCTGGTCTCTTACTAACGCATGCCGTGACGAACTCCCCTTTTCCTGGGAGTTTGCCACCATTTTTTGCCAGCCTCCTACCCTGTTACTATGGCCCTTGTATCAGACCTTGGTTCAGGACTGTGGAAAGGCTTTGGTCGAGCCTTTTCCCTTCTATGATTCAGTATATGGGGCTTTCCGAATGGATTATATTTATGGTGTTCGTTTACCGAACACACAACCGAACAGTCGGACCACCCACAAATGGAGTGTCAAGCCTATTAACCTCCCAGACTTATGGTTAACCGCAGCTTAATGGGCGAAAGGCTGGGTGGTCGCCGTTCGTATGTGCGAACACGTGGCGGCGGTCATATTGTTTTGTCAAACGTATCTAGCGGTGTTTTGTCGTCGAGTGCATGGAACTGTAATCAGACACTCAACGGCACAAACACCGCTGGGACTTCAACCTCCAGTTACGTTCGGATGGATTCATACGAACAGAGCGTTGTTTGGTAGGAATACGCTCCCGAACCAGATACATAGACTAAGTGCCCAGACGAACGGCTACGTTCAGTAATTTGAACGGTATTTCGACAATTTGAAATAGACAGACCGCACAGCCGGATTTTCTGGAACTGTTTTGGGCATGAAACCATGTGTGCGTCGGTCAAAAAGAGACTTCCAGGAATTTCCTAAACCCCTGCTCTGATCTGGGTTATTTTTGGATATGTTGTTCACCCAGATCAGAGCTACCAGGGGTAACATGTATGGGGCTATGTTGTGTTTTGGGGTACTTGTGAGACTTTGTAAAATATGTGCTTTTTTCTGCCTGGAGATAATTGAGTTATTACAGTATCCGACTCAATTATCTCACAGGCAGAGAGGAGGGAATTATCTATTTGTATTGGGAGTGACACACTTTGTCACTGTATTGTTGTTGGTGGTAAACTTTGTGTCCCTGTCCCCCACAATGTCCATGTGGGAGTGCCCCTTGCATGATGACTTGCATAAAAGGCCAGCTGTGGCTTCCATTAAACACACTCAGGGGCGGACTGACAACTCATTGGGCCCCTGGGCAATAGGAGATTATGGGGCCCCCGTCTACCCACCAACTTGCAAGAGACACAAATATACATCATGCACACATGCATGTGTTATAGAAAGAGTTGTAATGTGGGGGGGGAGGCTTTAGGGGACAGGAGTTGTAGTGTGTAGGACTGGGGCTGTAGTGGGAAGATAAGGGCTATAATGGGCAACATGGGCTCTAATGGGTAAAAAGGCGCTGTAGAGGGGGTATAGGGGTTCTAATTTCAGATAGAGACTGTAGTGTTGGGTGTTTGTGGGGGACAGGGGCTGTAGTGGGGTAGTTTTTAGTTCCCCAGACCCCCTTTCCTCCCATTAAAAAGTAATTTTATTCACGTTTTTGACCTAAATTAGAGTGGGTGTTGGTGCAAGATTTTTTTTCGGTCCACCTATCGTAAGGATGGAAAAAAAGGTAGATCCCCATCTTTCTAACAACTACCATAATACTTTGCCAGATGGGTATCTACCATTTCCCCATCCTTGCAGGGTTGAGCCCCGAGCAGTGTTTGTATGTTTGACTGTAAGCATGTTTTGTATGGAGTATGTGTGTGTGAATGTAGGGGTGTATTTGTGTGTACTGTTTGCCTTAGAATGTAGGGGTGTGTCTGTATGTATTGTTGATATTTAAATACAGGGGTGTATTTGCTTGTACAGATACACAGGTGCAGACTCACAGATACATACACACACCAACACATATACAGATACACAGACACACACATTGACATACAAATTTACAGACAGACACACTCACACACATATACAGATATGCAGATACACAGACACACACTAACATGCATAAAGATACACCCACACCGATACACAAACACACTGATACGGATACACACACATTAACACACATACATACATACATACATACATACAGATATACACACACTATCATACATACAGATACACAGACACACACTATCATACATACAGATACACAGACACACACTATCATACATACAGATACACAGACACACACTATCATACATGCAGATACACACTAACACATACAGATATACACACACTAACATACATACATACAGATACAGACACACACTAACACACGTACAGATATACACACACTAACATACATACAGATAAACACACACTAACTTACATACAGATATACACACACTAACATACATACTGTTACAGACACACACTAACATACATACAGTTATACACACACTAACATACATACAGATATACACACACTAACATACATACAGATGGGGGGCTGAGCCAGCAGCCAAACGGAGAGGACGCACATGCCTAGAGCTCCGAACAAAAAACGCTCAATTCACCCTAAAAACTGTAGAAAACCTACCCCAACAACACCCCTTGTCCCAGATCGCTCTCCAGACGACACGGGGTGATGAAATAAAAAAACTGAAGCCGGATAAACCCCCTCAAACGGCTGATATCGGAGTCCTCCTGCGGAGGCCCCAAAACTCCCAAAGGCCCGCAATGGCGTCCTAGATGGCAGGCCTCTATAACTCATCTAGCGAGGCTTCTGGGTCTGATGAGGGTGACTACGGCACACTAGCTGGGAGCAGACCAATCCACTTACCTGCGAAACCTCTGATCACGGAGGAGAAGCTGAGGGACATGCTGCGCCGCAATATTGCAGCTGACATCGGCACGTTCCGTGAAGAAATCAGCGGAGTATCGGCCCGCCTGCGAAACACAGAGCTTAACACCGCCGCACAGGAGAGCAAACTAACAACAGTAGAGCAACAACTCCTAGTCTTACAAAAAGTCCAACGACAACATCAAGACAACATGGCTGCATTTGAAGATGGGAGGCGCTGGAAGAACGTCAAAATCCGCGGCGTTCCTGATGCGGTGGAGACCGCAGAACTACCACACCTATTCCGCAGAATGCTGGGATCGCTCTTCCCTGCCAAACAGGCCAAAGGAATGCCACTAGACAGCTGGTATCGGATTACCAAACCTAAGATGGGTACCTCAGAGGGAGGGAGAGACGCAATCGTGCGCTTTCAACAAGGCAGAGACTGCACGGCCTTCATGGCGGCAGTGCGCAATAAACCCCCCCTACACTTTGAAGGACATTCCCTAACTTTTTACCCTGACATATCCAAAGCCACCATGGATTGGAGAAGGTCCCTGAGACCCTTAACTACAGAGCTCCTTGCACATGATATACCCTACCGATGGGGCTTACCCAGAAGCCTGCTCATACCCAGGGAGACTGGCAACCTCAAAGTACTAGAAGCGGCTGAGATCCCAGCAACACTGCAGAAACTGGCGCTGGGGGAGCAAACACATGAACAAGCTACAGTTGACCCACAGATGACACCCATGGCCTGGAATACAGCTACAGCCTACAGCACGCCCGTTCATACCGGGCCCGGCAGCCCAACGAGGAGAAACAGCATCCACTTCGGTGCCCTGAACTTTCCTGTACATAATCAACAATGCCGTGACTGTTATATATAGCTCACAGTTCCATAATTTTTCCATGAGCATCGTTTGAAAGTTAAAGTTAATTTTGTTTTATAATTAATGCATACTTGCATAACCTCCTAGGGAAATACCCTTACACTGATGTGGTTCCACTTAAACACCCGCCCCCCCCCCCCCCCCCCCGCACTCCCCCACCATAGGAACAAACAGTACTTGCTTGCCATCTAATGAGCATACAGGGGGGCACAGGTCTCTTTCACTTACCCTCAGTCCACTGGACTCTAGCCAACTCCTCGGTAAAAGAGGCGTCTAATGCACCCTGCCCTACACTTATCTATCGATCACTAACCTTGCAACACTCAGGCAGACAATGCATTACAGTCACTTAACTATTCACTACTTATTATATTACTATATATTTCAAAATGTGCCATATTATCAATGCTGACAATTGTTAATTGTTGATTAATCAACTTGCACAAGCTGTTGGGGCAATGCAAGCGTACTTGTACAGTTAATGCACAATGAAAATAAAGAATTAAAATAACATTCATACAGATATACACACACTAACACATACAGATATATACACACACACTAACACATACAGATATATACACACACTAACATACATACTGTTACACAGACACACACTAACATATATACAGATATACACACACTAATACATACAGATAACATGCACACACAGATCACATTACATATTTAACCATCCCCCTGCTTAGATACCTTTTTGGTTCAGGAGGGTGGCATCTGGCTGAGTGTGATGGGAGCCTGGCTCCCTCCTCTCTCGGCTTGTTGGTAAGCAGGGAGGGGTAAAATCCTTGCATCGCGGCATTACACAGGGCTCCTGATCATTGAAGCATTGCGGGTTGCCCGTGCAGGTGGCGCACGTCGATGGGCGTGTGTGACGTCCCCATTGCGCGCCCACGCGCACAGGGATGTAATTCTCCTCTGCTCCCTCGGACCCTAGCTCCACCTCTTGTAAGTACTGCTGGGCCCGAGGGAGGCGTTGGACTCAAGCGTTCGGCGCAAATTCTGTTGTGTGTCTCTGCCAAAGACACATACAAAGTGAACTACATTCACTCTGGGGATTGCTATAATCACTATACTCCCCTGAGTATAATCACTAAGCTCTTGTAAGAGCTGTTCCTGCTACACTCTCTGGATTAGTAGAGGTCTACCTACTGGAAGCTGGATCCTGGTCTTGGGTCCAGGGTGGGTGGAGGACGGCGAGACCCCAACCAAGCTGCCGCGGTTCATGGGTTTTATGGTGGTTATGGTGTTCCAGTGCAGTGCTTACAGTACTCGCAATACTAGGAAGCAGAGATTGATGGTGGTACCCGGTCGGGGAGCCAGACGGTCCGTAACACATGCTCAGGCATTTCTTCTGTTGTTTTGTCAATGCACATGCCCCTCTAAGGCACAGCATTATTGGGGACAGTATAATTTATAATGTATGCCAATCTGTGCATTGACATGTTCATTGTTCATACCATACAATACGGTCAGTGACTGAGCTATGTACAAACATTTGATAAGGAAGTACTTTTCTAAAGGGAGGGGGTGTGGCTAAAGAGGCAGGTTTATGATACAGCATTCTGCAAAACATTTTTTTTTTTAAATGCAAAAACTATACAGATTAGAGCATGCAAAACATACAGCATAATAATGAGGCAAAAATCCAATCAAAGGCATTAAAGTTGTATTGGTGCTAGGAGTGTCCCTTTAAGAGTTAACCCTTTTATGCTTTGTCCAAGCCCCAAAGTAATTGCTAAATAGTAATGGAAAGGACTACATCCATTTGCTAGATTCAGGACAAAATCACGAATACAGACAAAACAAAAAATCTCTACCTTTTGCAACTTTCCAAATTTGCAAGAAAGTTCTCAACTCACAGCTCAGTATTTAATGAAACACCTACATACTCCGAAGCAGTTACATCAGACATGCTGTCATTAACAGTTATTCCCGTTTGGGTTTGAATCCCTTTTACATTATCTACACTTAATACTTTTGCCACAAATAGCCTCGATGGCCATTAATAGGGATGGAGAAAGTGACTGCCACTATGCTTAGTCAACTAAAGGTTAAAGGAACACTATAGTCACCTAAATTACTTTAGCTAAATAAAGCAGTTTTGGTGTATAGATCATTCCCCTGCAATTTCGCTGCTCAATTCACTGTCATTTAGGAGTTAAATCACTTTGTTTCTTTTTATGCAGCCCTAGCCACACCTCCCCTGGCTATGATTGACAGAGCCTGCATGAAAAAAAAAACTGGTTTCACTTTCAAACAGATGTTATTTACCTTAAATAATTGTATCTCAATCTCTAAAATGAACTTTAATCACATACAGGAGGCTCTTGCAGGGTCTAGCAAGCTATTAACATAGCAGGGGATAAGAAAATCTTAATTAAACAGAACTTGCAATAAAGAAAGCCTAAATAGGGCTTTCTTTACAGGAAGTGTTTATGGAAGGCTGTGCAAGTCATATGCAGGGAGGTGTGACTAGGGTTCATAAACAAAGGGATTTAACTCCTAAATGGCAGAGGATTGAGCAGTGAGGCTGCAGGGGCATGTTCTATACACCAAAACTGCTTCATTAAGCTAAAGTTGTTCAGGTGACTATAGTGTCCCTTTAAGTGAACATGGAAGAGTATGCATTTTAATCGGAGACAGTGATGAGAGGTGATAGTTACATGCAATATGAACTAATATGAGATAGTGATCATAATAGTGAGTTGTGATTAAAGGAGAATTAGCGTGCAAAAGTGTATGCTATTATTGCTTAGTTGGATAAAACGTTCAATACAAGTGAGTTTAAATTTAATCAAATACTGTACTGCTCTTTTGGCTTATATTCCTCAAATTTGACATTAGGAGCCAATTTTAATAGACTGTGTATAGTCTTCGATACAGGTTGTTGTAGCTTAATAAAAGTTTAAGGCATGTTATCGGGCCCCCAGTGGATCTGCATTATACTTTATTTAGTACAGATCACAATCCATGTTACTACTAGTAAACTTTCTAGTGCATTAATTAAAACCAGGAAATGCAACAAATTGCTAACATTTTAAATGATCTCTCTTGGTGTTATTCTAATTTTGTTATTTTAACTATTTGTATTGATAGAGCAGCATGCTTGAGGTACCCTAATGGCACACATTCTGTATATTGTGAAACCATTTGCCCTCTGTTCAAGTCAATAGACTGGCTCACCTGAATGGGTGACATCCATGATAGATATTTAATGATATCCCAAACTCTCCCAATTCATGAAGCTTGTGATCATTTTACTTTCATTGTGACTATTCCCATTCACTGGTTGCCAAGAAACCTATTTGTGTTACAGTTGTCATGGTGACAACTATTGGACATAGCTGTGGGAGGGTTAAGTCACCCCTAGATGGCACTAGATTATAGTAGCAATGTATTTTTCAATTATGGTAAAGGGCAAGCATGTTAACACAAATATACCGGTAGTTGTGTTTCCCAGGTTTACTTTGCTAGATATAGGACTAGTTAGGGGTCTTTAGACATTGCAGTGTTCCAATGTCAACAAAACTCATATTTTAATCAGTTTCAGGCAACATGGAATTAGAATTTGCCTTAAAAAACGCACAATGTATTAAGCCACTACCAATAAAGCTTTTTAGTTTTACACATTTAAAAGAAATTATACAGTTATGGGCATTTTCACAGTTGCTTGTGATAATTCCCCCAATAATTTAGGCACCTATTTCTATGTTATTCTACATAAAGGGTAACACGTGGAATATCCAGGGTTGGATTTGCCAGTTTCCCACCAAATCACCAGAGATCAGGATTCCCCCGCCCTGGCTAAAAGTAACCTCAGGTAGGGAGGAACACACTTTAGTTTAGTTTTAGTTTTCTCCCAATACAGCCCTTCAGCCTAAATCCCCCCACTATCACCCTTATACCCCCTATAACACCCCTATATGACACTACAGTCACCCCCCACACACACTATTGTCCATATTCCGCTACTAGAGCCACTATCCTACCCACTATAGCCATTATTCCACACAATAGCAACAATCCACCCACTACAGCTGCTATCATCCCCACCACAGTCTCTATCCTCCATTGCAGCCACTATCCCACCACTACTGTAGTATTCTCCCACTACCACATCTGTAGCCACTGTCACTATCCACTGCAGCCATTATGTCCCCACTACAGCTCCTACCCCACTAGGTTTACTAAAATTATTAACAGAGTGCATCTGGCAGGAAACACATTCACAAATCATCATTCACTTGCTTTTTTCAAAGTGAATGATAATTACCAGATTTTACTAATTTCATGATGTAAAGTCATGATTTTATAAAGCAGAGTAGATAGTGGGAACCGCACTCAATCCAAACGGCCAAGGGTGCTCCAGATCAGGACTAGCAATCCCAGGACAATATACAAAGAAGAAAAGATCACAGGCACTCCAAATTTTAAGCCGTATGCAGCTTTAATGTAACAAAATGCAACGCAACGTTTCGACCAACAAAGGTCTTTTTCAAGCTTGTGCCAACCGAGATTCCCAGGGTAATTCAGTCAACGGAGCTCTGAATATAACTGGCAACCTTCTGATTGAAAACTTTCATGGGCAGACATGGACCAGAATGACACCCAATTAGGAGGCTGTAAGACAAGAAAAGGAATGGTAAAATCCGGTCTTAGATATTGTTTCCATATCACATGACAACCTTAGCTACCAGAAACTCATCTGTCAGTTCAGCACTAGTTATCAGGTGAAAACCAAATCACATTATTACACATTTCGTACCCATTATATGATAGATTATGCACAGGGAGGGCCTCACTTACCTGGATTGGGCGGGATAATACTCGCCTCCGTGTCCTTTATAAAATCATGACTTTACGTCATGAAATTAGTAAAATCTGATAATTTTATTAAAGGACACGGAGGCTCCTATTATGCTAGTTCAAAGCTGTGTGATCACTGAAGAGGAAAAATGAGAAATTGGTTTGAAATAAAATTCTCGGAATGTAGATTAGTTGGACCAATCAGCTGCACGGAGGAGGTCTTCTAGTCTACAACCGATAGAAAAGGCCTTTGATGCCATAGCACCCCTCACTGAGTGCGCTCCGTACGTGGAGGTATCAATGCCAGCCGACTCCATGATCCATTTAACCCAGCGAGCTATGGTAACTGTAGAAACCGGCTGGTAAGGTTGGCGGAGAGCCAGAAACAGATCTGGATACCGGGAATCACGGATTGGAGCGGTCCTTACTTCATATTCTTTGAGGCAGAGCACTGGACACAGATTAATGTTATGTGGAAAGGCTGGGTAGAATACTGATGTGATGGATGTCTTTGTACGTCTTGATATGTCGAAGGAGACGCCTTCTGGTGTAAAGGAGCGTGCCGTGAGATCCAGTGCTCTGACATCCGAGACACGTTTACATGAGACTAGACATAACAGTGTAACCAATTTAGCCGTGAGTTGCTTGATCGAAAGATCCTAATTTTTTGGGCAATTTTAAAAAAATCGAAGAACTATGCCAACATCCCACAAAGTTGCATACTTAGGTCGTGGTGGACGTGCAAACGTGATGCCACGTAGAAGTCGACATACCACTGGGTGTTTTCCTGCCTGGAGTCCACTCCAGCCTTGATGGCCTGCCGAAATAGCTGATCTATACAGGTTGATTGTCTGATATGCCAGGCCATGGTCGAAAAGTGAAGTAAGGAAAGTTAGAACCTGACTCACACTTGCGATACGGGATCCACGTGTTGTTCCATGCACCAACTATTCCATGCTTTCCAGGCATGTAGGTATGACCTTCTCGTTCCTGGGGCCCAAGCCCCTGTCAGGAGTTCCAGAGTTGCTTGTGGAATATTCGGGATGTAGTAGGGTCCCCTGAGAGGAGCCATGCTAAGAGCTTGAGATGTCCCTGACGTAGAAGGGAGTGTAAGTTCCCGTCGGAATCCAGTACGAGTTCGGGTGTCACCGGCAGTAATCTCGGGAGGTCTATGGACATTTCCATGAGTGTAGGGAACCAGGGCTGAGACTTCCAAAAAGGGGCTATGAGGATCAAGGATGTTCGGTGACGTCTGAGATGCAGTAGAGTTCGTGCAATGAGGGAGAAAGGAGGAAAAGCGTAGTGGCGGGTATTTGGCCACGGTTGGAGGAAAGCATCCATCGCTAGAGCTTCCGGATCTGGTCTCCAGCTGAAAAACTTTAGCAACTGTGTGTTCAAGCGTGATGCGAACAGATCAATATCCAAGGGGCCCCAGAGTAATTGTAAATGGCTGAAGACGACAGGATTCAGTCGCCAGTCGCTGGCATCTTGTAGGTGTCTGGAATTCCAATCCGCCACAATGTTGGACATCCCCGGGATGTACTCTGCTTGTACCGAGATGTTGCGGTCCCGACAGAATTGCCAGAACTCTTTCGCAAGGTCCGCTAGTATTGTTGACTTCGTGCCCCCGAGGTGGTTGATATAGCGGACCGCTGATATGTTGTCCATGCGTAACAATTGGTCGATATACTTAAAAGACTCCGTAAGGCAAATGATCCGGCTAGCAGTTCGAGACAGTTGATGTGTAGTCCCTGTTCCTCTAAGGACCACTTTCCTCCGGTGGAGGTATCTCCGCAGTGCGCACCCCAGCCGAGCATACTTGCATCGGATTCTACTATGATGTCTGGGGTGGTGCCGAAGATGGCTCGGCCGTTCCACGCTTCCATGTGTTGGAGCCACCACTTGAGTTCTTGCCTCTTTGGCACTGCAGTCGAGAGGAACAGAGTCTGAGTATGAGTGCCCCAAGCGAAGGTACTTGGCTTTCAGTCGTTGGAGTGCTCTGTAATGCAGAGGGCCGGGGAATATGGCCTAGATTGATGCAGAGAGGAGGCCGACAATCCTGGCCAGCTGTCTCAAGGTAAGAACAGGACGAGCTAAGGTCCGCCTGATTTCCTTTTTGATGGATTTGACTGTTGGGAGTAGGAGTGCTCCGTTCACAGCATCTATGGTGAATCCCAGGAATTCTATTGATTGAGAGGGTTTGGTGACCGACTTCCCCCAGTTGATTAGAAAACCCAGGTTTTCTAGTAGAGTCCTTGTCCAGAAAAAATGTTCGTGGAGTATATGAGGGTTCTGTGCCATTATGAGGATATCGTCCAAGGATATTATGAGTCGAACTCCCCTGCTGCGTAAGAGGGCGACCACTGGTTTCAGGAGCTTTGTGAAGCACCATGGTGCAGATGATAGGCCGAACGGTAGGCATTTGAAACGCCATAAGGTCTCTTTCCATTGGAACTGAAGGAAGTTTTGGCATTCGTCGGCAATCGGGACCGTGAGGTACGCGTCCTTCAAGTCGAGTTTTACCATCCAGTCCCCTATAAGTAGGAGGTCTCTGAGAGAGTGTATCCCTTCCATCTTGAAGTGATGGTATGTGACAAACATGTTTAGGAGTCATAGGTTGATGACTCCGCCTTTCTTGGGGACTAGGAAGAGGTTGCTTAAGAAACCTGGTGTTAGAGGGTGAACTTCTGAAATTGCACCCTTGGAGACTAGGGCCTGGACCTCTTGAGAGATCTGGTCCTGGTCGTGTGTGGGGAAAAACATGCGGTTGGGGGGCTGCATTTGAACCGGGTATTGTACAAAATCTATCAAGTAACCTTGAACCGTGTGAAGGACCCATGCATCCGCAGTGAGCCTGCGCCATGCGTTGATAAAGTGACACAGTCTGCCCCCCACCATAGTCAATGAGGCCAAATGCTGAGGCATTGAACTTACCATAAGGTCGTCGGCCATAGGAAGAACCTCTGGGTCCTCGAGACTGCCATGGTCTGCCCCGAACTGGGAAGAACGGTATGGTAGTTCTGATCTCAGGCGGTGTAAACCTGGACTGTGCGGGGCCTTGATAGCCCCGGTATGAACCCCGGGGTGATCGGCCGGGCAGACGGCCCCGATATCTGCCGGCCCCGCCAAAAACTCTCTGGTGGAACACTCGTTTCATATTGGCTTGAGCTTTATCAAATGCCGTAAAGGTGCCTACATATGTGCCTAACTCCTTGACAAAACTATCACCAAATAGGAGGGCTTTTGCCTAGGGCCCAGGCTCTGAAATAGCTAGGTTCACTAGCTTGGGCTCTATTTTTATCAGAATTGCCTTGCGCCTTTCAGTGGCTACTGCAGTTTTGGCGTTGCCCAGCAGGCATACGGCTCGCTGTATCGACCCCCTAAGGGCTTCCAAATCCAATGGTGTACCATCTGTCAGTGCCAGTTCGACCATGTCAAACATTTTTGCAATTGGTCCCAGCACATCCAGGACCTTATCCGGGCAATTCCGCCAGGCAAAGTCCAGGCCTTTTTTGGCTTTCCAACCCAACTTCCCCAAAAATTGGGAAATCTTTGGGTCCACATCCGGGGTGGCGCATGCCATATCGGGGATAGTGGGCCGTGGGCATTCTGCCCGGAGTTTGCTTCGTGCCACCTTGTCCAGTGGTTTCCTGATACGAGCAGCGATGTATTTCGCTACGTGCTCCAGTGGGTACCACTCCGAGGATCTTGGGTGTTGTAAGGTGTCGGGGTCAAAAAGTGGTTCGCCCTGCGGGTCAACCAGGGCGGACTCATTCCCCCCATCTTTGGGGTCTGTTCCCATACCTGTTAAGGAACTGTGTTCTGGAAGATAAGTGCTGGGATCATCTGAGTCCTCCTCATCGGACTCGCTCTGTACCTCCTCTTGCTCCGACTCAGATTCGGAGGATTCAGTGAGGGCTCTCGCCCTTTTCCAGTTCCTCACCAATTTTGCCCAGTGGGGGGCTCTTAGTTGTGGTGCAACCACATGTTCTGTGACAGGACGTACCCTGTCCGTCTGTAATGTTTTGGAGGTATTGTCGTCCAAGTGTCTGGACTTTTTTGCGGCTTTACGCCCACTAGGGGCCACCGATTTATTCTCAGGGGGGTTATTAGTGGGAGTTGGTGGCAGCTGAGTGGATTTCAGCGCCATGGTAATGGAGTGCGAGATGTTGTCTGACATGACCCCCATAGCGTTAAATATGGCCTGTGTCACGGACTTTGTCATAGCAACTTCCAGGAGGGAGTGTAACTCCTCAGTGTCCGTTTGCTCCTGTGACATTGCAGTGGCTGCCGGAGTTTTGGACTGGGTAAGTGGGTCAGGGGTTATGGGCGCATTGGTGGCAGAGCCAGCAATCTCAGACATTTTATTTGACTGTATGGTCAGAACTATGCTAAATGACAGGCAGAAAATAGCAGCTCAAATAGGGCACTATTTGCTGTAGAAGGGAGTTAAACAGTATATGATTTGTTTAAACAAGGCAAGCAACAGCTAAACAGGCACCAGCGTAAAATTAATAAGCACAAATAAATCAATAGAGCAAGCTCACCGAGTGTTCCCTCAGGAATAAGGTCCTGGGGAGCACCGGTGACTTGCCTAGCAACACTAGCTAACTCCCGCCCCCTCAAGCGAGCGTTATTGGCCGCGCTAGTAAAAGATGGCCGCGGTGTGCGCATGCGCAAGCAGGGAGGGAAGGTACCCGGCGTGTGAGGAGAGCCTCAGGTATGAGGCAGTAAAACTGCAATGAAATAGACGGTCGGGAAATAAACAAACCGACCACAACTAGCCCAAACAGGGCAAATTACACATACAAATTCTCAATAATGACAGGAGAAACAAAAAAGTGTACTTAGCTGAGGAGGCAGCAGCAAAAGAAAGTGGCTTAAGGTCACATGGGACTCTATTATGCTGGGAACACTCTCATTGGTTAATAGATTGTATAGGGTTAACCCTTTAGGGTAAATTATGTTATTATTTACATTTTTGTTGAATACTTACCTCTCTCTTTTACTGCTGAGGAATAAAGAAAGAGAATAAGCATAATAGGAGCCTCTGTGTCATTTAATACAATTTTAAGTACTATATGCTCTCTAGCAGCGCCAGCAGCCAGCAGGCATATAGTTTAACACCTTAAGAACCAAACCTCTGGAATAAAAGGGAATCATGACATGTCACACATGTCATGTGTCCTTAAGGGGTTAAAAGCCTTGACGACCTAGTGCCCTCCCACCAGTCCCTACCCATTGGTGGGAGCCTTAATTATAATATTCAAAGGGGAACCTAGTGTTCCCCCAGCCCCCACACACTCTAGCATGAGTGTCTAGGGGTCCCCAATCACCTGGACACCCCCCATCAAAATTATTTAACCCTATATACCACCTCACCCTATAATAGTGAGAGAAAACAATAACTAGTACTAATATTACAATAATGGAGGGTTTAAATCTACCGTATAGTAATATGGGGGGTCTTATTGACCTCTGTGGGCTCTTTTTAACGTGGCAGCTGTCTAGCAAGCGTTGGCCAGATGCCACATTAGCAGCCCGTGCCACGAGACCAGAGTTTTTTTTAAACTATTTGCTTGCTGGCTGCCAGCACTACCAGTGTACACATTTAGACATTTTACAGTTGACTGTTATGGTTATGGTGCTTGGAGTTTTCCATGAAAAAAATATTTTTGCAAATGTTATTACTTGCACTAGCTTTTTAATATTTATATATTACATCCATTAAAGTATTTCTAAATTCCAGCTTAGAGTGTTCCTTTAATGAACATATATTTATTTTAAAACAACTGGTATGATGTGACATCACCTAGAATAGATTAGTAATATGGGTAATAATCAATATTTAAATAGTACAAATGTATTCTATACTGAATAAAGATGATTGAAATATCTAATCTAATAAATAGCATCCCTTGTTTAAACACAGCACAGTGAAATAATATTGCTATTATAAATAGTATTAGTGTGTAAGGAATGCATATTTGGTCATAGACACTTTTAATCCCATTTATGTTTCTCAATCAGATAAGCTTGGACAAAACGTGTTATGTGTGTGACATAAAAATTCACCTCTCCCCGGCATTTTCTACAGTGAAAAGCCTCACTCTCTTATCATATCACTATAACTGCCCACTGGCGCAACACCATGTTTGTTACAAATTAACTTAAATGGCTTTCCTTTGTTTTTAAAAGCAGTACCCAGCTCATCTAACCTTTGTCTCTTGTTCTGAACTAAACACATGGTGAGATTGCAGGTAATGCGAAAGGGTTCATTTGAATTTGTATTAAAGTTCTTATCTGTATTTAGAAACACAACCTTTTTTCTTAACAAGACATTGAATGTACCAAAAACCTTTAAGCATTTTATAAACTTTTGGTCTAAATACTATAATGTACATTTTACATGCTGGATTTCTGTAGTAGCAGGGCTATTTACCAAAGTGAGAATTGCCGTGACTAAAAAAGGGAATTTCAAAATTAAGACTAAAATAGCTGAATTAGAAAGTATATTTCTGATTTCCGTTTGGGTATTGAGGTCTTAAATTTAAAATGAACTGTGAATTCCCAGCATTACTCGCCTTAGTGAAAAACCCTTTGGAATGGTGGGAAAAAAAAAGTGATGACTTTTTGCAAGGCTCCCCGAAAGAGCTGCTTAGTTGATGAAATGACAGTAGGGGCTCCAACATTGCCAGTTTAGTTAATCTACGCACATTGCCTATGAATGCAGTACCCGTACTTGGTACTCTTAGGGAGTCCTTAAAGCAGCTTGTCTTATTTCACTATCTTAGCCTATGTTTAGGTGCTGACGAAAGCACGGATAGGGACGTACTCTGTCTTTGTGCAATCTATTTCTATATACCTTTTCCCTTGTTATGGTTATTTACTGCTTCTGTTTTTTTAGTTTGAACAGTAATTCATACTGCTATGATTGTTTATTGTGGTTTGAGACCACGTTGGCTCCAGTCCAGCTTTATTTACCAGTATTTTCAGATTTAGAGCCAAGTGCCAACAAAGCACAGGCTGTAAAATGTTCTCTACGTTTTGGGGGCTATTTTTCTTCCCTTTTTTTATACGGTATATTCCTTCTATTTCTCTGTAACTTGCTATTCAGGATACTTCCTTTCCTTTCCATCTGATCTCATTTGTATAAGACTGCATGTATAAGTCCTTATTTATACATATATATATTGTAACTGTTTGTAACCTTTTTCTCAGTGACATTTGATATATTTGTTTTGTTCAGATTTAGACAGGTAATTGGCAAGATATGGAAGCGCAGGGATTTACATGTACACCAGACGTAGAATGTTAGGAAGATCACAAGTAGAATGTTAAGTGGGTCACAATTAGAGTTTGGTTCATGGGAAGCAGAAGGCACTGAAGGGGGAAATCTAATATCCCAGCCCAGCTTAATCTCTGCTCCAACACATATAGTTAGGTGGATGGGAAATGGGAATTATTGAAACTAATAGTAACAGTGGCAGCTAGTTAAAGGACCACTATAGGCACCTAGACCACTTTAGCTCAATGAAGTGGTCTGGGTGCCAGGTCCATCTAGGGTTAACCCTGCAGCTGTAAACATAGGGTTACATTAGGGTTGATCCAGCCTCTAGTAGCTGTCTGATTGACAGCCGCTAGAGGCGCTTACGCGCTTCTCACTGTGATTTTCACAGTGAGAAGACACTGCCGTCCATATTAAAGCGTTGAGAAATGCTTTCCTATGAACTGATTGAATGCGCGCGTGGCTCTTGCTGCGCATGCGCATTCAGCGGATGACGTTGGAAGAGAGAGAAGATTTCCCCAGCGCCGAGGGAGCCCGGCGCTGGAGAAAGGTAACTGTTTAACCTTTTAACCCCTCTTGAGCCCGGCGGAAGGGGGGGACCTATTAACCCTATAGTGCCAGGAAAACGAGTGTTTTCCTGGCACTATAGTGGTCCTTTAAGTTTTAAGATGCTGGGTTGCCAGACTCTTTCCCTAGAATTTTACTCCTCTTTATACAATACAGAGATACTCATACAATAGAGAGAGCTGAGCATAACACTGAGTAGCTCCTACAATAAAACAAGCTGGGCACAACATAAAGATATCTATAAAATATAGAGAGCTTAATACAATACAGAGATAGCCATACCACAAATAGAGCTTAGAAAAAAAACAGAGATCTAATACACAGAGCTGGGCACAATACAAAGAAACCTATACACGGAGCTGGGTAGGCTACAACAGGTAGAGCTGAGAAAAATACAGAGAAATCACACACGGACCTGTGCACAAGGTCAAACAAAAGAGAATAAAAAACAGTAAAGGAAGTAAAATATGTCCAACTCACACCAAAGTGTTAGTTACATAAAAATACAACTGATTGATTGTATCTATGAAGAACCTATAATCTCTAAAGAGAAAAATATATATAGTGCAATACCATAAGTACAAAGAAATGGGAGGGGGATGGGTGGTAGAGGTCTCACTAGAAGGAAAATCAGGCATATCTCCCTATGTAGGGTAAAGGTTAAAATATATGGTAGTGATGATCTTCCTGGGTATCTATGCAGAGCGTGGGAACGCTGAACGGCACTGGTGCCTACTGTGCAGCCTTGAGCCAGGAAGCCCCTCCAGTTGCCATCTAAGGAGTGGCCACTTGGAGGTGTCCCTAGGGGCAATGTAAACACTGCATTTTCTCTGAAAAGGCAATGTTTACATGAAAATGCCTGAAGGGAGCTATTATACTCACCAGAACAACTACATTAAACTGTAGTTGTTCTGGTGACTATAGTGTCCCTTTAACAAACTTGCCAATTTGATTGAACAGGGGAATAAGGTTATATGGGTCAGCAGTCAGGTTTCTCCCTGGAAAATAAGGAAGGGAGAGCATGACTGATGCCCAGGGTTTGGGGGTTGTCTCCAGGTAGATACATGGTTGCAAATGGGGAGCAGGAGATAAAAAGGGGGAAGGGAGGAGGGGCATTACCAGTCAGCGCAGACAAGTTGAAGGATCCTGACTTTCCCGCCATCCCTAACAATAGTAGGCTTGGTTGTGTTCTGTTTCTGGTGTCAGTGTCTTTGTGTTCTTGTTTTGTCACAGCTTGTGGTTCTTCCTAGACAGCGCAGATACAAGGGATGAAAACGCCAAGGCGGCTTGGGGAGTCGCAGCCTGCCAGGAGTTGATGGCGGGAGGCAGGCTGCTCTGGACTCTTGGAGACTAGTGTAGAGCTGTCTGTTGGAGAACACCCCAACAGCTGACAAAGGAATTTGCTGGCATGATGATATTATGGTTAAATAAAGCTGTGGCTGTTACCCTTACCCAACTTATTCAGGTCTGGTGTGTTTTATTTGGGGCAACCGGGGAAAAAGATTATATGGGTCAGCAGTCATGTGTGGGGTAGTGTTGGGAGGGTGAGGTTGTGTTAGAGGGTGCCATTATGTGTAGGTGCAGTGTGTGGGAGCGGTGACAGTTTTCATGTTGGTGACAGTGTGGGGGGTAGTGTTAAGGAGGGGTGACTGTATGTATCGGTGACAGTGTTGGGGGGCAGTGTGTGGAAGGGTGACAGTGTGGAGGAAGGTGACAGTTTGGAGGGGGCAGTGTGGAAGAAGGTGACAGTGTGGAGGATGGTGACAGTGTGGGGAGGCAGGGTGTGTGACAGTGGGGGGGACAGTGTCTGTGACAGGATGTGCGAAAGTGTGGGGGGAAGGGTGTATGACAGTGTAGGGCACACGATGTATGACAATGTGGGGGGGCAGGGCAGGTTGTATGACAGTGTGAATGACAGTGTGTGGGAGGCATGTTGTATGACAGTGTATGGGCGGCAGGGTGTATGACAGTGTGGGGGCAGGGTATGTGGGAGTCACTGTGGGAGGCAGGGTACGTGGGAGTCAGTGTGGGGTGGCAGGGTATGTGGGGGTTCATGCCCGCTTCTTTTTATTTTTATTTGTGTATGTCTTATTTACTCCCCTCCCGTTTGGGGATACTCTTTATGTAGTATACGGCATTAGTAACACCTTCTGCCTCAGCTAGTGTCCATTGTGACATTAGCACCTTGAGACATTAGTACCTAGTGACTCAGTATCAGTTTGTTTTTGAGTTCATTAATAAAGTATTTATTGTTCCCTTTTCAGTTTAATATTGGGACAGATTTCTTAGTACCATACTGGGACAGATTCCTTTCATTTTCTTCTTTCAACCTTTTTAATGTAAGTCCCTGGTTGTCCGGTGGTAGCAGTCCCTGGTGGTCCGGTGGTAGCAATCCCTGGTGGTCCGGTGGGTTAACTATCCTGTCTGCAGCTCCGCCGCGCACAGAGCTGCAGACCTCGTTCTCACGAGCTCCGGTCAGAGCGTTGCCGTGGTAACCCGCGGAAATGCTCTGAGCTTGCGAGAACCACATCACATAATCACCCGGCAGAGCGGCAGATCTGAGGCTTGGCTCTCTATGGGCAAACCATGGGAGGGGCCTCGCATCCGGCAGCATACTGGGCAAGCCACCGGGCCCCCTCTCACTGTCAGGCCCTCGGTCCTGGTCCGAGGACCCGACAGTTCAGTCTACACTAAGGTGATTTAGGCGGCTGCAAGGTCCCAGCAAGCGCGAGGCCTTAGGCAGCTGCCTAAATCGCCTAATAAGAGAGCCTTCTCTGTGCTAGGGTTTGTGCAAAATGAGAGAAACAAACTATTTTCTCAGAGAAAATGAAACAAACAAAAAAAGTGTTACGAGTTATTTAAATGTCCAGAGGGTGGCTTGACATGGCAGGTGGGCTTAAACTTTAATGCCAATTGAAGTGATAGTAAAAAAAACACCCATTTACCAAGGAGCTTGTCCATGCTCTAGTAATTTCCCGCATGGATTACTGTAACCCTCTCCTGATTGGTCTCCCCAAAAGCCGTACTGCCCCGCTACAGTCTGTAATGAATGCTGCAGCTAGACTGATTTTCCTATCCAGTCGGTCCTCTCACACCTCGCCCCTCTGCCAGTCCTTACATTGGCTCCCTGTATCCTATAGGAGTCAATTCAAAGTGCTAACCCATACATTTAAAGCACTGAACAATTCCAGCCCCTCTTATATCTCTTCACTGATCCAGAGGTATGCCCCTCCTCGTACCCTCAACTCTGCCCGCGACCACCTCCTGACCGCTGCTCGCACCCGTACGGCCAACTCACGCTTGCAGGATTTCTCACGGGCGGCTCCTCTCCTATGGAATAACTTGCCTACTGCCATCAGACTCTCCCCTAGTCTTCAATCATTTAAGAAGGGCCTTAAATCCCATCTCTTCAGGAAAGCGTATGGCCTCCCAGAGTAATCTCTCCCTTACATACCTGTCTCTTGCTCTCCTATGGGATAGTGCTTTGCTCTCTCCTCCAGCTCTGCTCACTCCTACCTGATATTTCCTATCCTAATGTTTCTAATACCCCACCTCCTATAGACTGTAAGCTCATTTGAGCAGGGTCCTCTTCAACCTATTATTCCTGTAAGTTTTCTTGTAATTGTCTTATTTATTGTTACATCCCCCCCTCTCAAAATATTGTAAAGCGCTACGGAATCTGTTGGCGCTATATAAATGGCAATAATAATAATAATAATAATAATAATTTAAATGTGCATAGGGATTTGGGATAGTTTGCAGGTAACTTTTTTTTTTTGTGCTATGTATTGGGACTGGTATTTACTATAGTGAGAGTTTGAGCACAGTACTTTATTTTGTATGTTTGCATTTGCAATGCTGCCACCCACCACATGTGTTCCCTATTAATGATTAATAAGTGTGTAGGGGTTAATATTTTTTTTCTCCCTTTCCTGGCTCTGGCTTCTTTTGCTTTAATCCTATGTATTGGGGCTGATGAGTACTATGGTCATTGCTGCCACCCAAGAGTAGTGGGAGTTTGAGTGCAGGGCTTAATTTTGAGTCTCTTTCCCATTTTCTCTATCCACCCTGTGTGCCCCATATCCCCCTACCCCTTCCTACTCTCTGTATGTTGCAGGGGGGGGAAGAATACTATAATGGGAATACAAGGTTCCCTACGTCTGTTTGTCCTAATAATGTAACAAGGCAAGAGGATGCACAATCTAATCTAATAGGGTTTAGAGGATGTCCAATTCTCTTAGCATCCTTTGGCCCAATTAGATTATCAGGGCCATATGACTAGCCATCCTTGTCCTTATTAGAATATTAGAGGAGGACATTTGAGGATCCCTTACCTCTCATAAAACGACCCTCCACCCTAAAGAACAAGGGGCCAATTGGGCCTCTTCCTGGTTATGTCTGACTTCCACCCCTTCCATGCAGGTAGAGAAAGACAAGAAGAATTATACAGGGTGTCAACTGGTTAATAGTGGGGTTCAATTATAGGTATTTTTTTTTAAAGTAAATTTGTTTAACCCCTTAAGGACACATGACATGTGTGACATGTCATGTTTCCCTTTTATTCCAGAAGTTGGGTCCTTAAGGGGTTAAAGAAAAATTCTGTATTTTAAAAGCCAATTTGTTTTCTTATTTTATACCGAACTTTCCCCTTTTGGTATCCTCCAATTGATGATGATGTGGATAATTGTACTAGTGCTGCACACCTATTTATTAAAAATCTATGTATTTATTGCGGTATGAGAGACAGATAATTGCTTCTCTCAAAGTGAGTAGCATCCTTTTTTTTTTTTTTTACATTTCCTAGCAAGTGGCCCCTCGTTTATGCTGTGGTCTCACTGACCCCAATATGTATTCTTTTACTGTTTAGACATTTATATTGCTGCATATAGTGAAAATTGTTGCTGTTTGCAGCTGTAATTGAACATTTAAACACCAATTTTTGTTCCGGTGTAATGCAAAATCTGCTCTTATGTCGGGAGAATAGTTACACTAACTAAGCCAAGTAAAACACACAAGTGAGCTTACATTCTATGATCGTAAATATCACATATCTTTTTACTGACTTCCAAGAACAACTCATTTTAGCAAGAAATGAAAAATGAAAGTTAATATTGCCTTTCAATAAAGGCTGCCAACGATTGATAAATCTTAAATGTTATTATTTTATTAAATCGATATAAAGACATTTAAAATGTGCTGGCCTAGCAGGCCCTGTAGAAGAAGAAATAAAACAAACACAACCTAATATACAAACACTCTAATCATTGGCTCAGCAATTAAAGCACAGTAGGCTGGGTACATAACTCATCAAAATACATTATCCTTATACCCAAGTCACAATCAATCTCTAGCAATATTCTTATATATATATTCTTATATGTGACCATGTTGCCTCTAAAGACTGGCGCGACATGGTGTCTGGAAAATGCCTCTAGTTTAACTTTTCTCATTCTTCCATTGCGAAACCTTGTGGTCTGCTTTAGCCCGCTGGAACCATTCAAACCAGGAGCCATCATAGATGGCAGTATCTTCCTTGCCTAAAATGAAAGATGCCATAGCAAGTTGACAGGCGGTAACACCACGGCGACATGTAATAGTCAAAGGTTTGCTGAGGTCAATTCCTTTGGCCTTGAAGAGTTGCTGGATTTCCTCAGGGGACTTTTCAAAACCTTCTTCTGTTAAAAAATCAGTGAAAGGGAGGTTCAAGGAGCCAAGGATGTGGCCTGGGTAAATACCTAAAGTAAAAGCAGAATATTACTCCAAAAATCACACTAAAGATGTATCTTAAATTTCTAGTTACAAGAGGATCAATTTTAAACAGAATCAAACTTTCATGTATTTTTTTTTTAGCCATTTCCTCACGTATACAGGTAATATGTACAGTACATCATTTAGTACATCTGGCGTCCTGTTGGCATACATTTGTGCCCACAAAAGATTTTGGTGTCAGCACTGTGATTAGTGATTTGGAGCAGGAATTGCATGGATAAACCAATAAGGATGATGTGACCACTTAGTTTGTTTTCCTGTGATAGCATATGCTTGCCAGTAATAATCCTTCATATCTACACACAAAAGAATACTGACATCAGCTTAATTGGTTTATTGCAGAACATACACCTACATCCTCCAAGGAAGCGTTTATACAGACACTCCTTACTCAGAAATTATAGGTTTCTCAGTTATGTAATCCAATATATATTACTAGGCAGAATATAATTATTTTTTTTTATTTTTGCACAACAGCAGGAGCACACATAATATATCCACATATTACGACAAGGTATGGCAATAATATAGCAGCTTTACACATCATCTTTGTTTTTAACTCTTGTCAAATAAAGAATACTTACCTGTCATCCAGGTTGCAAGTGTTTTTTCCCACGGATCCTACACACTCTAGGGGCTGATCCTCCCTGAGTGCCATAGTCACGAGTGGTGCTTTTACCACTCCAACTTTGTGAGTGTAATACCTTAAGAGCTAATTGTCTTGTGTAGATATACTTAATTGTGCTGCACTAGGAGCCCTGTCTTGTTTTTTTGTCTCCTATATAGATATCAGAGTGGTTAATGTTCCAAGTATATTTACTCATTATATCTGTTTGGTCACAATCACTGATTTGCACCAGTTATTAATATTCATATTAATACACCTTGTGTGCACCTTAATCAATAACACAGATGCATATTGTTTCTCTATAAGAGGTCCACAGTGAATGCTATTTTTACTCTTGCGCACCATCACTACTGTATGTTTCATTGTGTCCAAATCTTTTTACCAGGATTTGTTTTTGTCGCTGAAACAGTCAGATCTACCATTCCCTTTGCGCCATCCTATTTATAGTTCTTTTTACGAATAGGGTGTTAAGTGATTCAAATCTTAGGAGCACCAGTGCCATGCGACCGCTCAGCTCTGCAGCTAGGCTCTGCCCCGGCAGAATATAATTTTGCACATAGTCACTCTTGTATTGAAACAATCATTATTTAAAACAAACATGTTTACAAGAATCTCAAATGTTATACCACACCCCTTCTCATACTCTTAAAATATGGTATGGGGCAATTTATCTCACGCCTTGCACATATCTTGCATATCCACTCACATACAGAGTTAGAAAAGAAAAACTCCACAAATTCCTTTTGTAACTCTTTCACCCCTGCGAGAGGCCCCATAGTCTATAATCCACTCATTCCAGTATTCCAGTGGCTATATGCTTTCAGATTCGTATACAGTGCCTTGTAGTCAGGGCCAGACTGGGGATACAAAGCAGCCCTGGGAAAAAAAATCTATGCCAGCCCCATAAGTCACTGCGCCATATATTGTCACATGTAATACGTACGGCTATGTGTTGCCACCCTAGATGATTGAGTAATATATAAACACAATATAATTTGTTAGGTGTTTATAGATTACTCAATCATTAGATCAGGGATTCCAAATTATTTTTTTACCGTGGAACACTGACATAGTGAATCAACATTTCTGCAGGAGGATCTTCAGTGCTGCTGGCCGAGGTTGGTGTGCTAGTCAGTCCTCGCTGCTCCCTCTCCCCCTCCAGGAGGTGTGCTCTGTCTGGGAGGAAGTACTGTCCCTTCCTCCCAGCATCCAATACTACAGGGGTCCGGTTTTAGATGACCGCGGCGACTGACAGGACCCCTGTTTAGCGATACCAATCAGATGGCCCTAAATGCTTGGGGCACCCGACGTGCAAATCGCCGTGGAAGCCCAATATTGTTCTCATGAAACCCTAGGGTAATTGGGAAACACTGCATTAAATGATTGAGTAATTATATATAAACACATTATATATATATATATATATATATATATATATATATAATGTGTTTATAGATTACTCAATCATCTGGGGTGGCAAGAAATGCATACATATATGCCTTACATATTATTGATATATACAAGGAAAAAAGTGGTAAACCGCGCCCAAACAGTACAAGTAATAATAAAGATGTATACATACAAACTGTCCTATAATAAGGGATGTATGGAACCTTCAATAGAAAAATACAAAACAATAATAGTGCAGTATATCAGGCAAGTAAGAGTAGTTAAAACTTATAAAAGACTAACTCACACTTTGCAGAGCTACTCAGATCTCTGCCGTATAGCGCCTAGACGGTACAATCCCTGTCTCAGGATGTCAAGTGATGGTGCAGTGCGGGGTCCAATCCTCCACAATAGTATATGGAAAAAATAGAGATAGGATCCAATAGTATAGTATGTATTACAAACAGTGTTGGTAAAAAAAGGAAAAATATCCTACTTACAGATTTCAGAGCAAATATCTTGCTCTAGTATGTACAGCATACGGTGGTATAATCCCCACCAACGGATATATGTCAGGATTCAGGAAAATCAGGAACAGCAAATAAAGTAGTAAAAACTGTAACTTTATTTAAATATAAAATATGTCTATAATAGAACAAATTGATATAAAATCAACTACTTAACGCGTTTCGCCCAGTCTAGGGCTTCTTCAGAAGTATCAAGTCCAAGTTTGGGTAAAATCCGCTTATATAGGTGTCCCTGATTGATGAAATTTAGTCCTGGTGTGATTTCGCTTCCTACTTCCGGGTCGCGCACGTCGCCCGGAAGTGACGTCATCGCATCTTTCCGTGGCATGCTGGGACATGTAGTCTCCCGCCGTTTGTGTTGTATGCAACACGGAAGTGACGTTGGTATAGCTCCTAGTGCCTTATGGGGCATGTAGTTCGTATTGTCCTCTTTCCCATAGGCACAATTACGTCACAAGTGACGTAATTGTGCCTATGGGAAAGAGGACAATACGAACTACATGCCCCATAAGGCACTAGGAGCTATACCAACGTCACTTCCGTGTTGCATACAACACAAACGGCGGGAGACTACATGTCCCAGCATGCCACGGAAAGATGCGATGACGTCACTTCCGGGCGACGTGCGCGACCCGGAAGTAGGAAGCGAAATCACACCAGGACTAAATTTCATCAATCAGGGACACCTATATAAGCGGATTTTACCCAAACTTGGACTTGATACTTCTGAAGAAGCCCTAGACTGGGCGAAACGCGTTAAGTAGTTGATTTTATATCAATTTGTTCTATTATAGACATATTTTATATTTAAATAAAGTTACAGTTTTTACTACTTTATTTGCTGTTCCTGATTTTCCTGAATCCTGACATATATCCGTTGGTGGGGATTATACCACCGTATGCTGTACATACTAGAGCAAGATATTTGCTCTGAAATCTGTAAGTAGGATATTTTTCCTTTTTTTACCAACACTGTTTGTAATACATACTATACTATTGGATCCTATCTCTCTTTTTTCCATATACTATTGTGGAGGATTGGACCCCGCACTGCACCATCACTTGACATCCTGAGACGGGGATTGTACCGTCTAGGCGCTATACGGCAGAGCTCTGAGTAGCTCTGCAAAGTGTGAGTTAGTCTTTTATAAGTTTTAACTACTCTTACTTGCCTGATATACTGCACTATTATTGTTTTGTATTTTTCTATTGAAGGTTCCATACATCCCTTATTATAGGACAGTTTGTATGTATACATCTTTATTATTACTTGTACTGTTTGGGCGCGGTTTACCACTTTTTTCCTTGTTTGTTTCACTATTCTGAGTAGGCGTTGGGAATTCCTGCTCGGTTCACTGCTGCCCACCTTTAGTTTATTTAGTGAGCGCCTATTCCTCTTGTTTTTACTATTATTGATATATATATTTATTTTTCTAATATGGTGGGTAGGGGTTCTGTATGGTGGATAGGGTAGCTGTATGGTGGGTAGAGGGGCTGTGAGTGGGAAAGGGGGCTGTATGGTGGGTAGGGGGACTGAGTAGGTAGGGGTTCTGTAAGGTGGGTAGGGGGACTGTGAGTGGATAGCGGGCTGTGAGGTGGGCTGTGAGGTTGGGTAAGGGGACTGTGAGGTGGGTAAGGGGCTGTGAGGTGGGCTGTATGGTGGGTAGGGGGACTGTGAGTAGGTAGGGGTTCTGTAAGGTGGGTAGGGGGACTGTGAGGTGGGCTGTAAGGTGGGTATGGGTTCTGTATGGTGGGTAGGGGGGCTGTGAGGTGGGTAGGGGGCTGTAAGGTGGGCTGTGAGGTGGGCAGGGGGCTGTAAGGTGGGCTGTGATGTGGGTAGGGGGGGGCTGTGAGGTGGTTAGGGGTTCTGTATGGTGGGTAGAGGTGCTGTGAGGTCACCCCATCCCCTAATACACTGCTGACCCCCCTCCCACTAATACACTTCTGACCCCCCCTTCCCCTATCTAATGCACTTCTGACCCCCTGACCCTCCTCCCCACTATCCAATACACTGCTGACCCCCTCCCTATCTAATACACAGCTGACCCCCCCCTCATATACTGCTGATCCCTCCCTTAATACACAGCTGTCACCCCCTCCCCTAATACACAGCTGACCCCCATATACTGCTGATCCCCCCTCCCCTAATATACTGCTTACCCCCCCCCCAATATACTGCTGATTCCCCCCTCCCCTCCCCTAATACAATACACAATAGGTCCCCCAAGCCCCTTTATGCTTACCTGTACTAGCAGATGCAGCTCAATGGTGCAGGAGGGAAGAGATGCCGCCATGGGATGCAGTCAGTGTAGAGCTGCCGCCGCGCAGCCGGCGGATGCGACGCCATGTCGTCATATGCCGCTCACATCCGGCGGCTGACAGGAAATGCGCTCGCTCAGCTCCAGCCTCCTCTGACCGCAAACAGCAGAAGCAGTGGCCGGAATGTGCGGCCGCGGCTGCATAGACTAACAGGAAAAAAAATAATTTCCTGACTTGTGGCTGAGTGCAGCCACATCTCAAACAGCCCCAAGGCCGGCGGCCTACCAGGAAATTTCCTGGTATCCCGGTAGGCCAGTCCGGCCCTGCTTGTAATTAAAGTCGATTTAAAAAAAATAAATAAAAATATATTGCAAATGTATGTACATTTATTAAGGTACTTGTGGCAGACCCTGACTTATTTGTTTAATCTTTCACTTTGTCATTACCCCTGGCTCTCTCGACCTTACTCTCCATGTGCTACAGTAAAGCGCTCTCTCCACCGTGCCTGCTAACAATTTGGGGAGCCAGGGTAAGCAAGCTGCCAGGACTTCAGTGGGACCTGACCGTATTTTTCTGGAACTCTGGCTCGGCCGCGGTTCACACCATTAACCGGTCAAGTTCACTTATTGATTTCACCTACTTCCCCAAGAGCTAGGAAAGCTCTAATTGAAGGGAAGGTACAGACACTACTGAACAATCGCTCCCTGAGAGCCAGGGGGGAGCTTCTGTGTTCCACTCCGCAGGACCTTCCGTGAATTGACCGGCATTTGATACCAATGGAACTAATTTAGGCCAAGAATTCTTGGCCGACCATTTAAACATTTGCCCCGATGGCGTTTTTCTAATTTCTTATGAAACCCAGCGCTATTTTACCAGAATGGGTGCTCGGGCCAGACCTTTCTGGGGATGTATCATGTGTGTGGGGGTCGGGGTTATTTCACTGATGTTTTGGGGGTTATTGTATGTTGGGCTCTCCTGTGTCTGGGAGATAAATGGTTTGAGCGATGGATAACTCAATCTTTTCCCAGTCACATAAGCGCCGGGGAGGGTCTACCTATACAGTAAATGGAGACCCCTGCTAGGGATCAGTTTATAAACGGTTGCACTGTTACCAATAGAGATTATCATTGTCCCATCATCAAGTGTTGTCTGATGTATGGGGGAATAAGGGCTATAATCACACTTCAGAGCTTTCTTCCTACTCGAGGGACATCATTCCATGCAGCTTAGCCACTGTACTCATCCAAAAGTCTGATTTGACTTAAATTGTTATTCTGTTCTCCAGCTATTCTTCTACTTCTTTCTGTTAATATCATCTCATTGTGAGAACATTCGTCGATAAATAATTAAAAATAAAGACAACCAGACCACAAGACTGTGCTGAATACTGATTGCAAGTGTTCTGTGGAGTAGTTCAACAAACTCCAATCATACCTGGGCTTCTGGCGACCTTTGGTATATATATACCAGCTCACCTTCTGAAATATATTTAACGATTTTTTTAAATTGCTTCTAACGTTTGCATTGCCAGGGAGTGGAAAAGCCCCTTATCTCTGATTTTATACATTTAATATGTTTACTTGCAACAAATAAATCATACCCTTGCACATACAGTCGAGACCTGCAGGGGCATATTTTCGGGGATACCCTAAAAATTGAGACTATGCACTAAAATAGAAATTGTGAAAACTTTAGGAAATACTTTCAAGATATATAAATACTTTTTAAGATATCTTAGCAGAAAGTTTGCAAAACCCTACTGAATCTCTTAATATTTTAAGGAACACTCCAACATAACTACTACAGCTCGCATGTGGTTATGGCGCCAGGCTATGCCGCCACCAGAAATTCTGGGGCCCCTGACTGAGCTCAGGGTCTGGGCCCCTGGGGGGCCGCCTCCAAAACCGCCCACAGAGACCGCCTCCAAATCCCGCCCACAGGAATACACACACACAGACACTGATAGATACTAACAGACACACATACTGATACGCATATAGGCATACATACAGACACACACATACTGAGACATACACACATATACAGACACACAGGCGTACATAGTGACAGACACATACTAACATACATACAGACACACATGCATAAGGACATACAGACACAGACACATTCATAATAACATACAGACAGACATTCATACTGGCATACATACATTCGTACAGACAGACATAAACACATTCATAATGACATGCAGACATACATACACTGACATTCATACACACATAATGACATGCATACAGATAGACATACATGCATACAGACATGCATACAGACATACAGACATGCATACAGACAGGCATACATACATTCATACAGACACTGACATCCATACATACACACATTCATAATGACATACAGACATACATACACTGACATTCATACACACATAATGACATGCATACAGATAGATATACATGCATACAGACATACATTCATACTGGCATACATACAGACATACAGACACTGACATCCATACATACACACAGACAGACAGACATACATACAGACATACACACACACAGCTCATTTTACAGCCACCCTCCTGTTTCTTACCATTTAGTTGCAGGAGGGCTGTTGGGGCTGATGGGACTGGGAGTCGGCTGGCTCTCCCTCTTCATTGCCGGGCGCGCTCCTCCCGCGCGGAGTAACCACTTCCTCCCAGCAGCACTTGCGCTGCGGCGGCATTTTTTTTTAAAGGGGCCCGGTCGCGCTATACCACGGCCACAGCGCTGACCGGGCCCCTGAAGATACAGGGCCCATCGGGTGGCCCTAAGTGCGTGGGCCACGCCGCTACACGTGGGGCCCGGGCGGCAGGACTGCCCTGGTACCAGCCCATTGTAAGGAGTTTTTAAAAAACTACCTTTGCCTACACTATCATCTTCAATCAATGAGCTAAGATGACGCTGTCAGCCAATGAGGTACGCTCTGCATTTCAATAGAGCTAATGTAACCTCCCGCCGAGGAATTTTCAGCTCTGTGAAAAAGATAGTGGAGTTGGGAGGTGGCTCCCTTAGGACCCCAGGTAAGAAGTCAATCCATTCAAAAAATGTATGACTCCTTACGAGGGGGGTTGGAGCCAGGGTAGTATTGGCACCATGACCACTACATTGACATGTAATGCGTATGGCAGTTGGAGTGTTCCTTAATTTCTATATGCCATAATAGTTTATTGCAGCCTTGAGGACTGGATTGGAAAATTAACTGCAAGTGAGTTTTAACACGAATTTATAATTGAATGTTGATCACAATCTCTCTAATGTCTTTATCTAAATTCTGTATTAAGCACCCGGAACGTTCAAAAATTTATTGTTCTGCTGGTAGTTAAACTTTCTCACCTCATGCTTTGGCACCAAACTGGAATGCCCTCATCATAAGAGTTTAGACTCACAAAACTATCTTGCTGAAAGAGGTACAGGATGCTTCTGTATAATTCTGGATTTTTACAGAAAGAAATATCAAAGTTGCTATGGCAACCTCGAGAACAGAGAACATGCTGCTGCTGGATGTGGATACTCCTGGGCCCCTCTTCACTGGGCAACCATACTGTGCCACCGGACCACCAGGGAATGTAGTGTGTGACCCCCTCCCTGGACACAGGTAAGAGTCAGGGAGGGGACACGCACACACACACAAACACAAACAATACACACTGCTCACTATACACTCATTACACAATAGTGTATACACACAATACACACACATAGCATACACACTATACAAACACACAACACACTATTCACACACTGCATACACACTATACCAGGCTTCCCCAAACTCCGGCCCTCCAGATGTTGCTGAACTACAACTCCCATGATTCCATTAATGATATAGATAGACTGAGTATCATGGGAGTTGTAGTTCAGCAACATCTGGAGGGCTGGAATTTGGGGAAGGCTGCACTATACGCATACACACTACACACACAGCATACACACTATACACACAGACAGCATACACACTATACACACACTGCATACACACTATACACACACACATTATACACACACACACAGCATACACACTAAACAGACACACAGCATACACGCTATACAGACACACAGCATACACACTATATGCATACACACTGCAAACACACTATACACACAGCATACACACACACTGCATAGCCTATACACACACACCGCATACACACTATACACAAACAGAGCATAGACTATACACACACACTGCATACAGTACACAAGCACATACACTACACAAACTGCATACAATAAACACACGCACACTTATACCTCTGTGTCTGTATTTGTGTAACTGTATATGTGTCTGTGTGTCAGTGTATCTGTATGTGTGTATGTGCATATGTGTCTCTTTACATGTGTGTCAGTGTGTGTCTGTGTGTGTGTTTGTATCTATATGTGTGTTTGTATCTGTTTTTCTCTGTATGTGTGTCAGTATTTGTCTGTATCTGTGCATGACTGTGTTTCTATGTATCTGCATGTGTATATGTAGGTGTCTGTGTATACGTATGTGCCAGTGTGTGCATCTGTGTGTATTTGCATGTGTGCCAATGTGTGTATATTTGAGTATATGTGCATATATCTCAGCATTTCGCCAACACTAAACACAAATACACCCCTGCATCCAAATATCAACACTACATAAAAACACACCACATATTAAAATATTTTTAAAAACCACTGTAGCGGAGGAATTTCCTGGAAGTCATAATTTTGACCGACCATGCACATGGTCCTATGCCCAAAACAGTTCCATGAAATCAGTGCTAACGGTCGGTCAAGTTCTGTAGTCTTTTACAGGTTTCCCTGCAGGGCCCATAGTCTGTGGGCAGGAGACTGGCAAGCAGGCTCCTCCAGGAGCTCGTGGCAAACTCACTTGGAGAGGGGAGTTTGTCACACACTACACAAAAATGCACGCCTGCATTCAGATGCCAACACTACGTGCAAACACACCCCTACATTCACTCACACATACTTCATACAAAAACATGCTTACATTCAAACACACAAACACTGCTCAGTGCTAAATACATTTTTTTTTAAAAATAAATGTGTGGGTGTTTTTTACATTTTATGAGGTTTATAAGATCCGTCCCGGGTGCCAAATGCTCCAGGTACGCCCCTGCATGTATTATTACTTATCATGTGTGCACACGGGTTTTGAACATTTTTATCTGTGAGGACTACTGACTGAGAAAGCTGCTCCTTATCTTTTCTCTTCTTCTGTATCATTTCCCTGCATTTTTTTTTTATCTCAACCTTTTCTTCATTTCAAGTTACTGTGCAAGAAAAACACCACAATTCAGGGAAACGTAAAGGCTAGTGCTCAAGGTAAAACAGGATTAATTATTACTGTGTTTTTCGTACCATTCCTTATGGTGGTTTTAATTATACCCAAGATTAAAGCTACAAAACAAAATCCCATCAAAAACTTAAGTAAAAAATATTCCTTTGCCAGTTCTCTCGAATTCCTGGTTTAAGTATAATGTTCCATTTTTGCAAAGACTAAAGGAGCAATCGTAAGTGGTTATGGTTCCTACACATTTCTGTTCAAACTGTTTTCAACTAGTTTAAAACAAATGGGGGATCTACTGGAATATCAATAATACAGACATTATACTTCCATATTAGCAACATTTGGCCAGTAAATAGTGTCCAAATCTGGACAGAATGGAAATTTCTAATATACTAGAAGCAATATGCTGTGCAAAGGGTCAGGCCACAGTGTCTAGGCATCCCTCAGTTTGATGCCAGGGACATGCCGGTACTACAACCACTACAGTGCGCAGTAGTTGTTATGGTGCATAAAGGGACTCTTTAATTAGATTAAGATTCCTAGAAGCATCAACTCTCCTTGTTTTTCCACAGTCTTTCCTTTCGCACAGTTTGCTGCCCTGTTATTTACCGAATTATTGCAGTACTTTAATTTGTGTACATCATGTTTACTAATGTTATCTATCTTTTTTGCATTATGTTTGAAGATTTGCTATTGTTCATTGGTTCTTTAAATAACATTTTCAAATTAACCTCTTAACGATACCACTTCGGAAGTAAGATGCCAACGTGACAGAATATTTCCACTGTGTGTCCTTAAGGGGTTAAAAAAAAAAAAAGTACAGTTCCCTATTTATACAGTTCACCCACCTTCTCCTGGTTCTGGCTCTGTGCCAGTGTACCTTCCATTTGAGCGTGAATCCACCAGCTGGAACTCTTTGCTGCTTATGTTTCTTTCTATATCTTCAAACTTTTTCACCCGCAAGGTATTAAGAACTGCATGATAAGTCTCTGGCTTCACCTTGGTCTTCTCTGACGTTACGGGCAAACCCTTCTTCAGCCAATTCCTGAACCCACCATCCAGTACAGACACTTTATCGTGTCCAAACACCTTAAACATCCACCAGGCTCTTGGTGCGTAGTACATGCCTAGGTGATCGGCGTCATATATTACGACATGACTATCATTATTAATGCCAAGGTTGCCCACATATTTGGCAAAGCTAGATTCACTTGGCAACATAACTTCATAAGGAGACCCCTGGTCTTTGCATTCATCAATATCAAAGTACAATGCTCCCGGAATGTGCTGTTCTTCATACTCTTTACGTCCATTTCTAATGGCTGGATAGTAAAATGATGCATCAAGTACCCTCAAGGCTGGCCCTGTCTGGGTTTTCAAGGCTTCCGAAAGCCAGTTGATTGAAACTAAAGCTCTAGAGAGAAGCTGTGACATTTTCCAAAGGGAGAGCGAACGTGCTGTGTTAGCATGAACAGCACAGTAAAGTCAATAAAAGAAGGCAGGGCAAGCCACTGGCACTTATATTCATACTGGAGTTCTGCTTAGGGGCTGGACTAACTCATTTGGGAATTTGGTTTTAACTCTTCAGCATGCTGGAAGAAACTACAAACGTCTATGCTAGCAGTGCTTTGCGATTTGAATGTTTTAAAGGGACCCTCCAAGCTGAAACTAATACTTTTTTTTTTACTACATTGTATAGACAGAGCATTAGAAATTATGCAAAAACAATTAGATTAAGAAATAAAGATCTCGCACTGTCTGTAAATCCCCAAACTTTGCAGCACTTGAAGTGAGCTCTCATTAAATCAGGAATTGACTGATACTTATAACGACTCTGCTTAACCCATATTATGGAACTATGCAGATACATATATTGCGTAAACTGCAACTTAAAGAAGTCATTTCATTGCATTTGTTTTGGCTGTGTCCATTTGCACAGATTTTGCTTTGAAACTTTGAAAGGGGAAATCAGTACCACTTCAGACAAGACTTATCCATATGTTTTGTAAGTCTGTTTCCAGGCACATGCACAGTGGACAGTTTGATGTCTAATGTGCTGTGTGATGGACACGTTATGGTTTACCAGAAGCATACATCCCAAGTGTCTCTATTTAGGAGGGCCAGTCCCTATTTTGGGCCCAAATCCTTCTGTCACTCTTCTATGTCCTAATTTCCCTATTTTCTAGAAGATCTATATTGTTGGGTATGTCTGAGTGAATAACAGAGCTCCACAGCAATAATACGCACAGTAATGTGTCTTTAAACTACGATAAATGTGTTTAGAAATCAGTCCACATGAGCAAGTGGGAACGGGAAACTGGTACACAACTCTCAGATTAGGACTGGGACAAGATAGTCCTCCTAACTCACAAATGCTCTATCAGTTCAAAGCTTCAAGAGACCAGTTACAAATCAGTTTACTACTGAAGCAAATTCAGAGGCTGAAATACAACATTTACAACATTTTGTATAATTATAACTGTGATGAAAAAATTAAAAGTATAGTTAGGAGGGATGGGAAGAGAGAGTGTGCGTATTAAGCAATATTGTTAATTTTCAAATAAATATTGAGTAATAAAACAAAACAAAAAAAAACAGGCAACAATTAACTGAAACTTAATTTACACATTCACCTAACTTGTGTTGGAGCCTTGAGTGCCTAATGAAGTATGAACAGTGTATGTTAGTTAATTTATCATACATTAACTACACTCCAGAATCTTGCTATAGTAAGATAGTGGTTTAACCCTCTGAGCACTAAATAAAATAAAAAAATTTGTACAAAAATGGTACGTATTGAGGAATTTAGGTGTTTATTCACTATTTAGCAAGTGAGAATTGACAAAAGAGTCACGTATTACAAACAAAAATGTTGGAATTTCAGTTATTTGAGGCCATATGTGGTGTTTTCTTGTTAATTCATCACCATTTTACAATCAATAACCCATAAGCTGTGAGAGTGTCTGGGAGGCTATAAGGTTTAGATGAATTTCATACTAACAGTTAAAGGGACACTCCACTGCCAAAACACAAAATAAATTTTAAAAAAGTCACTGTTTGGTAGATATACCCTAAATGAAAACTTGCATTGCATTTAATTATGCATTTTCTTCATTGTCTAAAAACAGCTTTCAAAACCTGCATTCTCTTGTCTGCTGCCTTTGCAAACCCTCCTCTTCTAGGCCCGCCCAAACTTTCTGTGGCTGTCCAATCACAGACTTTACAATGCAGCTCAGTGAGAAGTCTTTGCAAGGCAGGTTCTCTGGGCAAGTGCTGCCTCTTGAGTTTAGCTCCACTTAGCTAAATAAACCAGGAAGTAATAGTATCTGCTGTCTGCTTGATAAGCCATGGGTTTGTAACCAGTCTAATTTATAAAAGTGACAGTTTTTATTAAAATCTGCACTTTTTCCAAAATGAAAAACTAAGACACACTCTCCATACATAAAGCTTTTCCGCAAGATCAAGTGCTTTAGGGGTCTGGAGTGACCCTGTGAAGCAAGGGTGGGGAACCTTCAGCCCTCCAGATGTTATAGACTACATCTCCCTTGATGCTTTGCTAGCATTATGGGAGATGTAGTCCAAAACATCTGGGGGGCGAAAGGTTCCCCACCCCTGCTTTAAAGGGACACTGTAGGCACCCAGACCACTTCAGTTCATAGATTTTTAATAAACTGCAATAATTGCCTTTGAGGGTCGTTAGTCGACTTTTGGTTGCCTAATTGACGTCATGCATGAGGACATTGAGTGTCACACAAAACCCCTTAGGAAAGCATTATAAATGCTAATATAAGCACAGCCATCGCCATGCATGCACATTTGGTTTCCTCGCTGGAGGAGCAGTGAAGGCGGAGCCTAAACCAGCATTGAGGGAAATCGGCACACAGGGGAGGGCTGGCAGCGTTAGGCCTGGGGGGCAAATCCAGTCAAGTGGCCCATCGCACCAAGAAGAGAGTAAAAACACGTTTCCCATGTGATTGAAAGGGGGGGCAGTCACCTAAACAGACACACTCACTGACAGGCGCACACACTTGCTGATTTGACACTGTAGCGGTACTTACCCTTTCCAGGGGCCGACCGGGATCCTCTGTTCGAGCCGTGCGCGGTTCTGCTGCTGCACGAGCCGCGCGTGGCTCATCCGAAGGCAGGAACAGGAAGGCGGGCAGTGACCGCGAGAAGCGGTCACGTGTCCCGCCTGACTCTAAGAGCGCGCCGCGGATCTCGGGCGCGCTCTTAAAGGGACAGTGGGAGCCTAAATTGGAAAAGGCCTCCCATTGGTCCCTGTCATGCCACACTCCCCATACACTTACCTTTTGGGGCGTGGAGATGACAGGGACCAATCAAAATAGATGTTTAGTTATTTATACTCACCTTTTTCCCTTGGTTCCTTGCCCTATTGTGGTTTCTGTTTCAGTTCCCTTTAGCGCTTGTTGTGTTCAGTTGTGTTCCTTCGTACTTGACCTTGGCTTTGTTTTCTGACTACGTTATTTCTTTATCCTTATCAGTTCTGTTTGCCAGCTTGCTGTTTACTGTGTACCAGACCCCGGCTAGTCCTAGTTTACGCTGTCTCTTTGTGCCCTTGACCTCGGATTGTTCCTGACTCTGTACTTCTCCTATATACGTCGAGTCCGGCCACTCTAAGGTCCGGTAGACGTATCTCCCCTCTGTGTTGTCTTCCGTTTAGCTGAATCCTGCGTGTTGGGGTATATTTTCGTTACAGACACACACTAACAAACACACACTCACTGACTGGCACATGCACACACTCACTGACAGACACACTGTTACAGGCATACTGACTCACACAGACATACAAAATGACACACACAAAGATACAAGCATACTGGCTCACACACACACAGACAAACTGGCACACCCACAGAGACATACTTGCACACACGTAGACAGACATACTCATACACACACACACTTTACACTTTTAAAGCCAGCTTCCTACCTTTGCTGGTACCTTTCCTAAGGTCCAGTGTGCTGGCTAGGGTGCTTGGGAGTTGGGGTCTGGCTCTGCTTGCTGTGTATGGGCCACCCGGTGGGCCCCAGTGCAACCTGTCAGGGTACCTGTGGTCTCTACCTCCGAAAGAGGTAGAGACTTAGCTGTTCCTCCATCCAGACGGTCTGATGGCTCCCTTCCCCGCGGTCTATCCGGTCATGCTAGGCCGGCCGCGAGGGAGTGACTGCCTTTTACAGCATCTAGGCAGGAAGTAGTCATCAGGATACTCCCCCGGAACGACCTGTCAGTCAATTGCTGCAGGACCAATCAGGACACCTCGGAGGCGTGGTTACTGCTCTGAACAGGGTATTTAACAGAGCTTCTTTCATTAGCTCATTGCCCTGTCGTGGTTCTAGCTTGTTCTAGTCACTCAGTGCTTGTGTATTCTATTATCCCTTTTGGTTTTGACCCGGCTTGTTTACCTTACTCTGCTTATCTCTGTTACCCTTGATTCGGCTTGTCTCTCGCTTACCTGTCTTCTGTTACCCTCGACCTCGGCTTGTCTTTGACCATTCTATACTGTACTACTTACGTTAGTCCGGTCATTCTAAGGTCCGGTATACGTATCTGGCTACTATTTGTACTCTGCGTGTTGGATCCCTGTCCCGATCCTGACATTACGACAGGGCCAATGGATCCTGCAAGTACAAACAGTCAGCTGGCTGCTCCTGATCCTAGGTTTGAAGCCATGGATCACAGAATGGATCAGATGGCGCTTGCGCTACAGGCTCTATTAGCTTGTGCCAATAACCCACCAGAGGAGATACGTAATACCCCTGTTTCTCCTGTCGGTTCAGGTCTAGAGGTAGCCACAGTGGGTGCTTCTTCTCACATTACCCCCCCAGTACGCTATGGTGGGGCTCCTGAGAAGTGTCGTGGTTTTTTAAACCAAATTAGTATCCACTTTGAATTGCAACCTCGCTCTTATCCTACAGATAGGGCAAAAGTAGGACGAGAGAGGAACCAGAGACCTTCTTTTAGGTTAGCTCCCGCTGTTCCAAGTCCTGACTCCACGATATCTTTGCTTACTGAACCTATGCAGATAGGGTATACCCGCCTCTCTGAGGAGGAAAGACAGCACAGGAGAAGAGAGGGTTTGTGTATTTATTGTGGAGCCAAGGGTCATTTACTCTCGAACTGTTCTAACCGCCCGGGAAACGCTCGCACCTAAGTCTCTCTAGAGGACAGGCCTTGGGTGTTTCTATTTTGTCCTCTACTCCTGATTATAAAGATCACAGGCTTCTGCTACCAGTTTCCTTAACTTGCGGGAGGGAAGTAGTAAGGGCTATGGCATTGATAGATTCCGGTGCTGCTGAGAATTTTATCGACCAAGCCTTTGCTAGTAAGAACAATTTCCCATCCCAGCTAGACACCTTTGGCCGTTGAGGCCATCGATGGTAGACCACTACTAGACCCTGTTATCTTTCGTGAGACCATACCCATTAATTTAAATGTTGGTATCCTACACGTGGAGAATTTATCTCTTATGCTCATTTCGTCTCCTTCCGTTCCCATAGTTCTGGGGTACCCATGGTTGAAGAAACATAACCCTATTATCGATTGGGAGTTAGGAGAGATACTCTCGTGGGGCCAGGGCTGCCAGGATCGGTGTTTGTGCAAGGTTTCTCCATTAGCTAATATTAACATACCGGAGAATCCTACTCAGTCCACAGAAAGACAAATACCAGACCTTTACCTAGACTTAAGGGCAGTGTTTGACAAGAAGAATGCCGATTCTTTGCCTCCACACAGGTCATTTGACTGTAAGATTAAGCTTCTACCCGGCACTATGCCTCCGAGGGGCCATGTATATCCTTTGTCTGTTCAGGAAAACTCGGTTCTAGAGGAGTATATTCGGGAGAATTTAGAAAAGGGATTCATCAGGAGGTCTTCTTCTCCGGCCGGGGCTGGGTTCTTTTTCATTAAGAAGAAGGATGGCACGCTGAGACCTTGTATCGATTACCGAGGCTTGAATAAAATAACTGTCAGAAATGCCTATCCTATCCCACTGATTACCGAGTTATTTGATCGTCTTAAGGGCTCCAAAATCTTCACCAAGTTAGATCTCAGAGGGGCTTACAATTTGGTGAGAATCCAGCAAGGTCACGAGTGGATGACGGCATTCAATACCCGGTATGGCCATTACGAATACACTGTTATGCCATTTGGACTATGCAATGCTACTGCAGTATTTCAAGATTTGATTAATGAGGTACTTAGGGAGTTTCAGCATGATTGTGTTATTGTTTACCTGGACGACATACTAATACACTCTAAGGAGATTGAGACTCACCATAGACAGGTCAGAAAGGTATTACACAAGCTGCTGCAACATGGTCTATATTGCAAATTGGAGAAGTGCAGTTTTGATCAGTCTCAGGTAGACTTTCTTGGATACGTGATTTCTGGGGAAGGTTTTAAAATGGATCCTGTAAAACTTCAATCTATTTTAGACTGGCCCTTGCCCAAAGGACTCAAGGCTATCCAAAGGTTTATTGGTTTTTCCAACTACTATAGGCGCTTCATTAAAGGATACTCCTCTATCATTGCGCCTATTACCAATATGACCAAACAAGGGGCTGATACTAAGTTCTGGTCTAAGGAAGCTCTGGGTGCTTTCAAGACTCTCAAGGAACGTTTTGCCTCGGCTCCCATTCTAGTCCATCCTGATACGACTCTGCCTTTCTTGCTCGAGGTCGATGCCTCTGAGACAGCAGTTGGGGCTGTTCTGTCTCAAAGGTTAGGGGTGGATAAACCGTTACACCCTTGTGGTTTCTTCTCTAAGAAATTTTCTGGGCCTGAGAGCAGATATGACATCGGGGAGAGGGAACTGTTAGCAGTCATTAAAGCCTTAAAGGAGTGGAGACATTTGTTGGAGGGGACCCTACACCCTATTACGATTTTGACGGACCACAAAAACTTGTCCTATATTGGGGAGGCTAAGCGCTTATCCTCTAGACAAGCTCGTTGGTCCTTATTCCTGACTCACTTCAATTATGTACTGACTTACAGACCTGGTTCTAAAAACTCTAAAGCCGATGCATTATCTCGCCAATATGAACCTTCTACTGTACCTGAACCAGTTCTTTCTTCTATAGTTCCGAAATGCAATATCATTGCTAATACGAATCTCAGGATTCATTCTCCATTATTGGCCGAGATCATTAAGTTGCAACATCTAGCACCTAAACAGACTCCTGCGGGCCGTCATTTCGTTCCTCCTGCTCTTCAACTGGAACTTTTACAGTGTTTACATAATAGCAAGATGGCGGGACATCCTGGTATTCGCAAAACTTACGCGTTGATCTCTAAGGACTTCTGGTGGCCTGCTTTCCGGAGGGATATTGAGGAGTTCATCGCTGCATGTGAAGTTTGTACTAAAACCAAACAACCCCATACGCTTCCATGTGGATTCCTGCAACCCTTGGAGGTTCCAGAAAAACCATGGTCCTGTTTGGCCATGGACTTTATTGTCGATCTACCTATCTCTAAAAGACAGACTGTTATCCTCACCGTGGTTGACAGGTTTACTAAGATGGCACACTTCATTCCCCTGCCTAAACTCCCGTCTTCTCCCGAATTGGCAGAGATATTCGCTAAGGAGATTTTTCGCCTACATGGGATACCCTCTCAAATTGTATCGGACAGAGGCTCCCAATTTGTTTCCCGCTTTTGGAGGTCCTTCTGCTCTCAACTTGGTATTAAATTAAAGTTTTCTTCTGCCTATCATCCTCAGTCTAACGGAGCTGCTGAACGTACCAACCAGAAAATTGAACAATATTTACGATGCTTTGTTTCTGAACACCAGGATGATTGGGTCGGTTTGATTCCTTGGGCGGAGTTTGCACACAACAATCTCGTTTGCGATTCTACACATTCAAGCCCCTTCTTCATGAATTATGGTTTTCATCCGTCTATTCTTCCTTCGGATTCTCCTTCCCAGGGGGTGCCGTCGGTTGATGTTCATGTTGCCAATTTGAGGAAGTTGTGGGATCAAACTCGACAAATCCTTGTGCACAACTCTATCTTGGTCAAGAAACACGCTGATAAACGTAGAAGGGCGGCTCCGGTCTTTGTTCCAGGTGAGCACGAGGAACATCCGTTTAAAAGTGCCCTCCATGAAGTTCGCTCCTCGTTATATTGGACCCTACAGGGTGCTGACCCGTATCAATCCAGTTGCGTATCGTTTAGCTCTTCCTAATACCTTACGCATCCCGAACTCGTTTCACGTTTCATTGCTGAAACCACTCATATGTAACAGATTTTCCTCCACAATAGCCCCTCCTCGCTCCGTTCAGGTGGAGGGTCAGGAGGAGTATGAGGTTAACTCTATTATTGATTCTCGAATCTCCCGGGGGAGAGTACAATATCTGGTTGATTGGAAGGGATATGGTCCTGAGGAGAGGAGTTGGGTACCTCAGGAGGATGTTCATGCTCCCCGTCTCCGCAGGGCGTATCACTCTCGCTTCCCATCTCGTCCCGGTTCATTCCGCCGGTGGGCGTATCTGAGAGGGGGGGTACTGTCAGGGTACCTGTGGTCTCTACCTCCGAAAGAGGTAGAGACTTAGCTGTTCCTCCATCCAGACGGTCTGTTGGCTCCCTTCCCCGCGGTCTATCCGGTCATGCTAGGCCGGCCGCGAGGGAGTGACTGCCTTTTACAGCATCTAGGCAGGAAGTAGTCATCAGGATACTCCCCCGGAACGACCTGTCAGTCAATTGCTGCAGGACCAATCAGGACGCCTCGGAGGCGTGGTTACTGCTCTGAACAGGGTATTTAACAGAGCTTCTTTCATTAGCTCATTGCCCTGTCGTGGTTCTAGCTTGTTCTAGTCACTCAGTGCTTGTGTATTCTATTATCCCTTTTGGTTTTGACCCGGCTTGTTTACCTTACTCTGCTTATCTCTGTTACCCTTGATTCGGCTTGTCTCTCGCTTACCTGTCTTCTGTTACCCTCGACCTCGGCTTGTCTTTGACCATTCTATACTGTACTACTTACGTTAGTCCGGCCATTCTAAGGTCCGGTATACGTATCTGGCTACTGTTTGTACTCTGCGTGTTGGATCCCTGTCCCGATCCTGACACAACCGCAGTACCAGCACCAGGGGCCCATGTGGGTAAACCAGGGGCGTAACTGGGGACCGCTGGGCCCCTGTGCAAGAATTAAAGTAGGGCCCCCTTGTCACTCTACCTTGTGCATATTCTTGCTCCTCGTCACTCCCCACTAAGCAATACACATGGTTGAAATATGTGTGGTTTCTTTGTGTGATTGTACTGTTGCTGAGTGAGTGTTGCATGCATCTGTGTAGTTGGATAAGTGTGATTGTGTGGGTGTGTGAGAGCTGGCTGAGTGTGATTGTATTTGTGGCTGTTTAAGAGGGAGACAAAGAAACAGAGAGGGAGATAGAGAGTGCTAGAGAAGACAGAGAGGGAGGGAGAGACAGAGAACCAAAGGGAGACAGAGCTACACATGTAAAGATATGGAGAGGCAGAGAGTGACACAAGGAAAGGAGAGCCAGAGACAGCTAGAGAGAGACAAAGAATGACACAAGGAAAGGAGAGACTGAGACTGCTAGAAAATTAGAGAGACCGAGAGTGAAACAAGGAAAGGAGAGCCAGAGACAGCTAGAAAGCTATAGAGAGACAGAGAGTGACACAAGGAAAGGAGAGACTGGGACAGTTAAAAAACTAGAGAGAGACAGAAAGTGAGACACACAGAAAGAAGTAGAGCCAGCCTTGGATGTGTGCAGGGAGAGGTGAGGTAGAGTATTTCACTCACATTGATCCTGTGTGCCACTACTGCAAGCTGGGACAGGGATCTCTTGGGGGCCTGAGGGCTGCTGGGCTTGCTCGGAGCTCCCCTGTGCAGTCCCAGTGCTGGCATCCTGGGAAGAGAGGGAGGGGCCTGCAGGCAGGATATGGAGGCAGCTCTGCCAGAACTCCACCCAGAAACCGGTTAGACGTTATCCTAGCCCTAAGTGTGATACTATTCTGCATGCTGGATCAACTATAATCCTTACAGAAAGACTAGAATATACAATTGTTCAAGTTTAAAAAAATAAAAATAAAAAAAAGTTGGGAAGTAGATTCTGCAATCTATCATCTATGCACCCTTTGCAAGAACAAGTATGTGAACCCTTTGGAATGATAAGGATTTCTGCACAAATTAGTCATAAAATGTGATCTGATCATCATCTCAGTCACAACAATAGACAATCACAGTCTGCTTAAACTAATAACACACAAAGAATGAAATGTTGCCATGTTTTTATTGAACACACCATGTAAACATTCACAGTGCAGGTGGAAAAAGTATGTGAACCCTTGCATTTAATAACTGGTTGAACCTCCTTTGGCAGAAATAACTTCAACCAAACGTTTCCTGTAGTTGCAGATCAGACGTGCACAATGGTCAGGAGTAATTCTTGACCATTCCTCTTTACAGAACTGTTTCAGTTCAGCAATATTCTTGGGATGTCTGGTGTGAATCACTTTCTTGAGGTCATGCCACAGCATCTCAATCGGGTTGAGGTCAGGGCTCTGACCGGGCCACTTCAGAAGGCGTATTTTCTTCTGTTTAACCCCTTCAGGACGGGTGACGGACGAGGTCCGTCATCCAGGGGATACCCTTAATGACGGGTGACGGACCTCGTCCGTCACGCGGTAAAATTAACCCCAGATCGCCGCGATTGCGGCAATCGCGGGGTTAATGGTGCTCCAGTCTGCCTCTGCATTAGAGGCAGACCGGGAGCACCGGATCGGGCTGTCCCAGCTCATGTGCCCGCTCTGACAGCATGTCAGAGCGAGCACATGTGCTCTGTATACTTACCTCCGCCTCCCTGCACTTCCGGGTTCACTGTGAAGTGCAGGGAGACGGATCAGTGATGATCCTGCCCCCTGCTGTAAAAAAAAAAAGTAAAATTTAAATCCCACCCCCCTTTACCCATTTTAATAAAAAAATTAACCCCTTCCCTGCCAATTGATCACTGACTACAGTGATCAATTGGCAGGGATTACATTTTAATATGATCTGATTTTTTTTTTAACCCCTGAGGGTTAATTCTTTTTTTTTTTTTAACCCTCAGGGGTTAAATTTATTTTATTAATTAATTTAAATATTTTAAAATTATAAATTTAGCTAGCTGGGGAGGGTGGAAGTTGGTGGGGAATTGGGGGATTTAGTGTTAGGCTAACTAGGGGTTAACGTTAAAAAAAGTTTTAAAATAAGCTTTAAAAAGTTAAAAAAAAAAAGTTTTAATAATGTTTAAGTTAAAAATTAAAAATAAATAAACCCTTTACCCAGTCCAAATAAAAATCACCCCCTTCCCTGCCAGTCTATCACTGCCTACAGTGATCAAAATACAGATCACAGTATTATACTGTGATCTAATTTTTTTTTAACCCCTGACGATGAACTTTTATTTATTTTTTAACCCTCAGGGGTTAATTTATTTAATTAACTAATTTAAATATTGTATAATTAAATATTTTGCTAGCTGGGGTTGGTGGGAGTTATGGGAAAATGGGGAATTTACTGTTAGTGCTGCTTACTGCTAGTTAGGGGTTAACGGTAAAAGAAAAAGCTTAGAAAAATGTTAAATCTGTAAAAAAAGTTTTATGAAAGTTTAGGAAACTTAAAAAAAATTAATAAGCAAAACAAAAGTTTAAAAAATAGTTTTAAAAAGTAAAAAAGTTTTAAAAAGTTAAAAAATACATTTAATAACGCTCATTACCACTACACCTGGTACAAGCTAGCGGAAAAATGATCCCACGCTAAGGTTCAAAATATGCCTTTTGAAATACCCTGGGATGTCTTCTTTAAGAAATGGTATGGCTTTATGGGGTATTTGGATTATATAGCCTGGTAAAATACTCTAAAATGGGACATGGGCACAGCGTAAAAATTAAAAGTTTGGAAAAAATGGAATGGCTGTGTCCCAAATGTGCCCCTCCGATGTCCACATATACCTGGCAAAGGTACATACAGGGGTATTTTTGTACTCAGCCGACATAGCTGAGCAACATATAAAGTATTATAGAGTGGTGGTACACATAAGGTTTGCAAAATATACTGTGCAAACTCACTTTGTGTGTCAAAAAGGCAGAAAAAACGCTTATTACCACTACACCTGGTACAAGCTAGCGGAAAAATGATCCCACACTAAGGTTCAAAATATGCCTTTTGAAATACCCTGGGATGTCTTCTTTAAGAAATGGTATGGCTTTATGGGGTATTTGGATTATATAGCCTGGTAAAATACTCTAAAATGGGACATGGGCACAGCGTAAAAATTAAAAGTTTGAAAAAAAATGGAATGGCTGTGTCCCAAATGTGCCCCTCCGATGTCCACATATACCTGGCAAAGGTACATACGGGGGTATTTTTGTACTCAGCCGACATAGCTGAGCAACATATAAAGTATTATAGAGTGGTGGTACACATAAGGTTTGCAAAATATACTGTGCAAACTCACTTTGTGTGTCAAAAAGGCAGAAAAAACGCTTATTACCACTACACCTGGTACAAGCTAGCGGAAAAATGATCCCACACTAAGGTTCAAAATATGCCTTTTGAAATACCCTGGGGTGTCTTCTTTAAGAAATGGTATGGCTTTATGGGGTATTTGGATTATATAGCCTGGTAAAATACTCTAAAATGGGACATGGGCACAGCGTAAAAATTAAAAGTTTGGAAAAAATGGAATGGCTGTGTCCCAAATGTGCCCCTCCGATGTCCACATATACCTGGCAAAGGTACATACAGGGGTATTTTTGTACTCAGCCGACATAGCTGAGCAACATATAAAGTATTATAGAGTGGTGGTACACATAAGGTTTGCAAAATATACTGTGCAAACTCACTTTGTGTGTCAAAAAGGCAGAAAAAACGCTTATTACCACTACACCTGGTACAAGCTAGCGGAAAAATGATCCCACACTAAGGTTCAAAATATGCCTTTTGAAATACCCTGGGATGTCTTCTTTAAGAAATGGTATGGCTTTATGGGGTATTTGGATTATATAGCCTGGTAAAATACTCTAAAATGGGACATGGGCACAGCGTAAAAATTAAAAGTTTGGAAAAAATGGAATGGCTGTGTCCCAAATGTGCCCCTCCGATGTCCACATATACCTTGCAAAGGTACATACAGGGGTATTTTTGTACTCAGCCGACATAGCTGAGCAACATATAAAGTATTATAGAGTGGTGGTACACATAAGGTTTGCAAAATATACTGTGCAAACTCACTTTGTGTGTCAAAAAGGCAGAAAAAACGCTTATTACCACTACACCTGGTACAAGCTAGCGGAAAAATGATCCCACACTAAGGTTCAAAATATGCCTTTTGAAATACCCTGGGATATCTTCTTTAAGAAATGGTATGGCTTTATGGGGTATTTGGATTATATAGCCTGGTAAAATACTCTAAAATGGGACATGGGCACAGCGTAAAAATTAAAAGTTTGGAAAAAATGGAATGGCTGTGTCCCAAATGTGCCCCTCCGATGTCCACATATACCTGGCAAAGGTACATACGGGGGTATTTTTGTACTCAGCCGACATAGCTGAGCAACATATAAAGTATTATAGAGTGGTGGTACACATAAGGTTTGCAAAATATACTGTGCAAACTCACTTTGTGTGTCAAAAAGGCAGAAAAAACGCTTATTACCACTACACCTGGTACAAGCTAGCGGAAAAATGATCCCACACTAAGGTTCAAAATATGCCTTTTGAAATACCCTGGGATGTCTTCTTTAAGAAATGGTATGGCTTTATGGGGTATTTGGATTATATAGCCTGGTAAAATACTCTAAAATGGGACATGGGCACAGCGTAAAAATTAAAAGTTTGAAAAAAAATGGAATGGCTGTGTCCCAAATGTGCCCCTCCGATGTCCACATATACCTGGCAAAGGTACATACGGGGGTATTTTTGTACTCAGCCGACATAGCTGAGCAACATATAAAGTATTATAGAGTGGTGGTACACATAAGGTTTGCAAAATATACTGTGCAAACTCACTTTGTGTGTCAAAAAGGCAGAAAAAACGCTTATTACCACTACACCTGGTACAAGCTAGCGGAAAAATGATCCCACACTAAGGTTCAAAATATGCCTTTTGAAATACCCTGGGGTGTCTTCTTTAAGAAATGGTATGGCTTTATGGGGTATTTGGATTATATAGCCTGGTAAAATACTCTAAAATGGGACATGGGCACAGCGTAAAAATTAAAAGTTTGAAAAAAAATGGAATGGCTGTGTCCCAAAATGTGCCCCTCCGATGTCCACATATACCTGGCAAAGGTACCGTATATACTCGAGTATAAGCCGACCCGAATATAAGCCGAGGCCCCTAATTTTATCCCAAAAAACTGGGAAAACTTATTGACTCGAGTATAAGACTAGGGTGGGAAATGCAGCAGCTACTGGTAAATTTCTAAATAAAATTAGATCCTAAAAAAAATATATTAATTGAATATTTATTTACAGTGTGTGTATAATGAATGCAGTGTGTGCGTATGTGTGTGTGTATGAGTGCAGCGTGTGTGTATGAGTGCAGCGTGTGTGTATGAGTGCAGTGTGTGTGTGTATGAATGCAGTGTGTGAATGCAGTGTGTGCAGGGCCGGTGCAAGGATATTTGCCGCCGTAGGCAAAAAACATTTTGCCGCCCCCTCCCCCCCCCATATGTCCTGACTTCCCCTCCTCCTCCCTCAGTGGAGGGGTACCTCCTCAGTACCTCCCCACCCCCGTGTTCCTTCACCCCCCCCCCCCAGTGGTCCTGACTCACCCCTCCCCTAGTGGTCCTTACCCTCCCCTCCCCTAGTGGTCCTTACTTCCCCCTCCCCTCCCATAGTGGTCCTTATCCCACCCCCTCCCTCTCATAGTGGTCGTTATCCCCCTTCTCCCTCCCATAGTGTTCCTTATCCCCCCCCCTCCCATAGTGGTCCATATACCCCCCCTCCCTCCCATAGTGGTCCTTATACCCCCCCTCCCTCCCATAGTGGTCCTTATACCCCCCTCCCTCCCATAGTGGTCCTTATACCCCCCTCCCTCCCATAGTGGTCCTTATACCCCCCTCCCTCCCATAGTGGTCCTTATCTCCCCCTCCCTCCCATAGTGGTCCTTATCCCCCCCCTCCCTCCCATAGTGGTCCTTATCCCCCCCCTCCCTCCCATAGTGGTCCTTATCCCCCCCCTCCCTCCCATAGCGGTCCTTATACCCCCCCTCCCTCCCATAGTGGTCCTTATACCCCCCCTCCCTCCCATAGAGGTCCTTATCCCACCCCCTCCCTCCCATAGTGGTCCTTATACCCCCCTCCCTCCCATAGTGGTCCTTATACCCCCCTCCCTCCCATAGTGGTCCTTATCCCACCCCCTCCCTCCCATAGTGGTCCTTATACCCCCCTCCCTCCCATAGTGGTCCTTATACCCCCCTCCCTCCCATAGTGGTCCTTATACCCCCCTCCCTCCCATAGTGGTCCTTATCCCCCCCTCCCTCCCATAGTGGTCCTTATCCCCCCCCTCCCTCCCATAGTGGTCCTTATACCCCCTCCCTCCCATAGTGGTCCTTATCCCCCCCTCCCTCCCATAGTGGTCCTTATACCCCCCCTCCCTCCCATAGCGGTCCTTATACCCCCCTCCCTCCCATAGTGGTCCTTAACCCACCCCCTCCCTCCCTTAGTGGTCGTTCTTTCCCCCCCCCCTCCCTCCCATAGTGGTCCTTATACCCCCCTCCCTCCCATAGTGGTCCTTATCCCCCCCTCCCTCCCATAGTGGTCCTTATCCCACCCCCTCCCTCCCATAGTGGTCCTTATACCCCCCTCCCTCCCATAGTGGTCCTTATACCCCCCTCCCTCCCATAGTGGTCCTTATCCCCCCCTCCCTCCCATAGTGGTCCTTATCCCCCCCCTCCCTCCCATAGTGGTCCTTATACCCCCCTCCCTCCCATAGTGGTCCTTATCCCCCCCTCCCTCCCATAGTGGTCCTTATACCCCCCCTCCCTCCCATAGCGGTCCTTATACCCCCCTCCCTCCCATAGTGGTCCTTAACCCACCCCCACCCTCCCATAGTGGTCCTTATACCCCCCCCCCCCTCCCATAGTGGTCCTTATACCCCTTTTTTATTATTTATTTCTTCTTATTTTATTTATATATTTTTTTTTTTTCGTCCCCCCTCCCTGCTTGATATATGGCAGGGAGGGGGGCTCTCCTTCCCTGGTGGTCCAGTGGCAGTTCAGTGGGGGGGAGAGGGGGGCTGGCAGAGCTGTAACTTACCTGTTCTGCAGCTCCTGTCAGCTCTCTCCTCCTCTGCGCCGTCCGTTCAGCTCTTCTGTCAGCTCCCAGTGTAAATCTCGCGAGAGCCGCGGCTCTCGCGAGATTTACACTGGGAGCTGACAGAAGAGCTGAACGGACGGCGCAGAGGAGGAGAGAGCTGACAGGAGCTGCAGAACAGGTAAGTTACAGCTCTGCCAGCCCCCCTCTCCCCCCAGTCTGTATTATGGCAATGTAAATTGCCATAATACAGACCTTGACTCGAGTATAAGCCGAGTTGGGGTTTTTCAGCCCAAAAAATGGGCTGAAAAACTCGGCTTATACTCGAGTATATACGGTACATACGAGGGTATTTTTGTACTCAGCCGACATAGCTGAGCAACATATAAAGTATTATAGAGTGGTGGTACACATAAGGTTTGCAAAATATACTGTGCAAACTCACTTTGTGTGTCAAAAAGGCAGAAAAAACGCTTATTACCACTACACCTGGTACAAGCTAGCGGAAAAATTATCCCACGCCAAGGTTCAAAATATGCCTTTTGAAATACCCTGGGGTGTCTACTTTTAGAAATGGTAGGCCTTTGTGGGGTAGTTTGAATTTAAAACCTGCGAAGATGCTTGGAAATTGCACATAGGCCCAGCGTCAAAATTCAAAGTTCTGTAAAAGCTGATATGGCTTGGTCTCCAATATGGCCCTGTAGCTTCACAAAATAGTGCCAAAGACATTCATTGGGGATGTCTTTTTACTCAGAAGACTTAGCTGAGCATAATTTGGAGGTTTTGAACTTAGTGGCACATATGAAATATACAAAATGCCCAGCAAAAATGCAATCCGTATGTAAAAAATTGGCATATGAGTTTCAGCGCTAAGTAGATGTTCCCCTTTAAAAATAAAAAGGGTGCATTAATATGGAAAAGAAATGATATATAAAAAATCATATAGATCACAAAAAAGGAAAAAGAAAAAAAAGGAAGATAAAAATGTGTCCAAATGTTCTGTCTGTTACAAAGTCCTGAACAAAAGTCCAAATGATTTGCAGGGACTCGAAAATGAGTTGAGATACCTTTAAAAAAACGGAGACAGGGAGAGATACATAGCGTGATACTGTATCAAAAAGTATTTATTGTCCAAAATACAGGAATAAAGTGAAAAGGATCCCCCCCCAACATAAAACTCTTACATAGAATAAAATATGGTACTCATCGTGATATATAGTGCAAGCAAAAGATCTGTCCCAGCGGCTTGTGTATTTCCCTGTGACAGCTCCTCTCCGGTGCACTCGGGTAGGCTGTCGGTAATATGTTCAGAGGGAAAAGCTGGCTGAAAAATCCGGCTTCTGGTAGGCGCTGGTGCAGTCTGCTGCAGATAGTTGTTTCCAATGAATAAAAAAGCACCCTATCGACGCGTTTCGCCCTTCCACAGAGGGCTTTTTCAAGATAGGTGCTTGAAGCTTGGTGTGGCAGTTTTATACCTTGCCGGGTAAAAAAAATTCAAATTTCTTAAAGGTATACACTCCTTTTTTAAAAAAATATGAAAAATAAATGTGAAAAATAAAATAAATTCACATAGGGGAGAGCTGAAGAAAGCTTGCTTATAAAACATATAGTAAAATATAGTAAAATATAATATTTATATGAACTAAAATTAGTGCATCTACACTCATAGCACATCAAATTGAAATTGAAATATAAAGCAGCTCTGTAATAATACTTATTACACATTTATGGATCTAGCTTAATTCTGGCATGATTATTTACGTTTGTCATGGAACAGTCATGAAAACAGACATTTGCAATAATTGCATGTAATTACATTTTGATGTGATATCATTAATTGAGAATGTTTAAATTATATTTAAATTATGTATTAACATAGGGACAAGTGTAGTCATATAGTCAATGATTTCGGAATATATACTTTGTTTCAAGTTTTCCCATCAGGACTGAAACTCAATAACAAGACATATCCAAAAGCGTGATAATCTTATAAATTTATAAAAGAGCAAAAGGGAGGAAACGCTGGATTCTAAAGCTTGAGATGAACCTAGAACTTAGAGCCCATAGTTGAAACAGAAACTCATAAGAAAATATGGAGACTAATATTGATCTAACTACTTCTTTTCTAGAAAAGCTCCGTGCTTGAGAGAAATATGGAATTTGAGGCTTAGGCTACTTCTTTTTAGTAATTGATAATCAAAAACTAGTTGCAGTTCCGGTCCTCCTTTATAGTATGTTAGCTAATTCTAGCTCAGCATTCAGACCCAAAGGGGTCAGGGTCTTTAGGGTATAAATCCAGAACATTTCCCGGTATGTTAGGGTTTTGCTTAGTTCGCCTCCTCTCCATGGAATTTCCACCTTCTCTATCCCACAGTATGAGAGAAGTGTTGGATCCCTATTGTGGTGTGTTCTGAAGTGGTTGGAGAGAGAATGTTGCTCAAAGCCCCTTTTGATGTTGTAAACATGTTCTCTGAGTCTAATCTTGAGTATCCTTTTTGTTTGACCCACGTATTGGAGGCCACAAGGACACTCCAGCTTGTAGATCACTTGTTTGGTATTGCAGGTGATGCAGTGTTTGATGTTATAAGTTTCTTTTGTGACTGAGGACTGGAAGGACGTTTGGTTTTTCCCTTTGGAACTTGTTTTACATATGTTACAGTTCCCACATTTGTAGAATCCCTTTTGACCTGTTAGAAAATGAGTGGGTTTCATAGGTTTATGGTAACTATGAACTAATCTATCCTGTAGTGTGGGGGCCCCCCTGAATATTATCCTGGGTCGTATAGGTAAAAGTGTGGCTAGAGCCGGGTCTTGCCGGAGTAGATGCCAATGCTTTTGTACACTCGCTTTTATAGAATTCGCTTGTGCACTATAGTTGAACACCACCGGACACATGTTTTCCGTATCCTTGTCCCTTTTGGCTTTCTCCTGCTTTGTTTGTAAAAGGGTCGTGCGTTCTATTGTTTTCACTTTCCGGAGAGCTAGTTCCAGTGATTCCTCGCTGTAGTCTTTCTCAGCAAACTGCTGTTTTACTCTTAGTGCTTGCGATTCATATACCTCGGGGTCTGTGCAGTTCTTTTTGACCCTTAAAAATTGGCCAAATGGAACATTTGACAGCCATGATGGATAGTGACAGCTTGAAGTCCAAATAATATGTAAAAAATGCACAAAATTATTTTTTACCACATACTTTGGCATGTAATGGTAAAAAAATGGGGGCATGTTAAGGCACAATATGCACCTTATGAGATACCCTGGAGTGTCTACTTTTACAAATGGTAGGCCTTTGTGGGTTTTTTTTGAACAGTCAAACTGTTATAATACCCCAAATGGAAGCATAGGCTCATTAAATCCGTCTCTCAAAATTCTACTGTGAATACTGAAAAGGACAGGTCTCCTATATGGCACTGTAGCTTCACAAAATAGTGCCAACGACATACAATGGGGGTACCGTTGTACTCAGCAGAAGTAACTGAACACATAATACAACTTTGTACAGGAATAGCACACACCAACTTTACAAAATACACATGAGAAGTTCTTTGTTATAAGTTTGCGTGCGAAAACCCCCCAAAAACACAATTTTACTCCAATATTTAGCAGAGGTTGGCGGTAAAATGGCTACGTAGAAAGTGTCAAAACAACCTTAGGTAAATAGCTTGTGGTGTCTACTTTATATAAATATATACTTTTGTGTGGCAATTTTGTTTTCTTTTATGGCAATTAAGCTTACAAGACAAACATACCAAATTCTAAAATCGCTCCACATTAAAAGTTTATTTTACTCCTTGTGCTTTGTGACCTGTAACTACCAAAAAAAAACTTTAAATCCCAGACACATTATATATTCTGTAAATCAGAACAACTAAATTAATTTATTTTTAATTACTTTCCGTAACCTGCACTAATTGTGCACACATTATTATTGCAAAAACTGTAAAAAAAATTTAAAGAAAAACTGTAAAGAAAGATTTTTCATTTTTTTTGCATTTTTCTGTATTTTTTTTAATAATAAATAAGCATTTATGTAAATATATGTTACATCAAATTAAAGCCCTTTCGGTCCTTTAAAAAACGGTATATAATATGCGTCGGTGCAATAAATTAGTAAAATGCAAATTGCAGTTGAACGCAAACAGCAAAAAAATGCAAAAAAATGCTTGTGTCATTAAGTGAAAGACAAGCTTCTGAAGCTGTGTCCTTAAGGGGTTAAGCCATTCTGTTGTTGATTTACTTCTATGCTTTGGGTCATTGTCCTGTTGCAACACCCATCTTCCTTTGAGCTTCAGCTGGTAGACAGATGGCCTTAAGTTCTCCTACAAAATGTCTTGATAAACTTGGGAATTCATTTTTCCTTCGATTATAGCAATCCGTCCAGGCCCTGATGCAGCAAAGCAGCCCCAAACCATGATGCCCCCACCACCATACTTCACAGTTGGGATGAGGTTTTGATGTTGGTGTGCTGTGCCTCTTTTTCGCCACACATAGTGTTGTGTGTTTCTTCCAAACAACTCAACTTTGGTTTCATCTGTCCACAGAATATTTTGCCAGTACTGCTGTGGAGCATCCAGGTGCTCTTGTGCAAACTGTAAACATGCTGCAATGTTTTGTTTGGACAGCAGTGGCTTCCTCTGTGGTATCCTCCCATGAAATCCATTCTTGTTTAGTGTTTTACGTATTGTAGATTCGCTAACAGAGATGTTAGCATTTGCCAGTGACTTTTGTCAGTCTTTAGCTGACACTCTAGGATTCTTCTTCACCAGGGGCGGACTGAGAACCCTCAGGGCCCCCGGGCAAAATAAATCAAGGGCCCCCTTACATGCCCCACCCACGTTGCCGCAAGCCCCACCCTTGCCCCGCCTCCAGCCACACAATCTTTAGACACAAGGAACAAAAGTGCAATATGTGTCAAGTGTCATTTAATTAACGAATGCAAAAACCAAACTGTGCAAAATAAATAACAAATGCACAAACAAAGACAATTGCATAGTTCTACAACATCTGGGTATCTACCTTTTGGGCACCCCTGCTATAAACTATACAAAATCCAGTACACTCACTCAGAAGCTTAAAAGTTTTTAAAAATATAATTGTTTTTTAAAAAAACACAGGAATGAAGCAAAAATAGAGGTACTCTAGCTACAGTATACGATCATCTGCCTCAGCTTGTCACAAAGTCAATGTGTCCCATAATGTAAGCTCATTTAAGAGACTGCAGATTCCAGGTTTCATATATATGTGCTCCGTGAATGTTATAGGTGATTTTATATTTTTTTTATTTTATATTTTTCTAACAAAAGTTACTGTAATGCATGGCTTTATAAATTTGTTTGGAATCTAGGAGTCAACTAAAAAGTTAGGAGCCAGTCTTTTTTAAACGAAGAAAGCTTCATTTTGAACATGAAAAACACAATTCTTAAGGGGACGCTATAGTCATCAGAACCACTGCAACTTAATGTAGTTGTTCTGGTATCTGTAGCATGTCCTTGCAGGATTTTTAATGTAAAGACTACCTTTTCAGAGAAAAGACCGTGTTTACATTGCTGTCTTGGGACGCCTCTTGTGGCAGTCACTCACGCTTAGTTTCAGCCTCTGCATGGAGGCGCTGAATGTTCCCAATAGAGATGCATTGATGCTGATTGGCGCAGAACAGCCTTTTCTGCACATGCGCAATATCCTCCTAAAGCCTATGGGAAAGCATTGACTTAAAGATTGATGATATCCGCCATGGAGGAAGGACCAGCCATAGGGTCCGGGACCAGCTGCGGCAAAACAGGCAAAGCGTAAGAAAAAAGGTGAGTAAAAACACATGGCGACCTGGGATTTGTCGAGCCCTGCTCTAATAGAAAAATACATTAAGTGTATAAATGCACTGAAGCACAGAGAAGCTCCCCTAAGGAGATTCTTATCCCTGAAATTCCTTGATCCCACAACAATGGACAAACAGCAGGAAGTGAAGTAGACTGATCTACAGGGACCTGGAGAGGGGTATATCTAACAGAGACCCTCTCAGTGTCCTTTAGAGAGTGTGTTAGAAAGAATCTCCTCCAGGCCCCATTAGAGACTACAATGGAGTCTAATAGGCTTGGAAGAGGGTCTTTCTAGCAGATGCTATCTCAGTGTCCTTCAGAGAGTGTGTTCGAAAGAATCCCCTCCAGGCCCCATTAGAGACTACAATGGAGTCTAATGGAGCCTGGAGGGGGGGTCTCTCCAACACTCTGGTTCCTATTCACAATACAGCAACACAACATAGCTCGCTGATACCTAGGCCAAGTTGGCTCCTCTTACCTCAATTACGGTTGCTGGTTGGCAGGGTGTGGGCTTGGTGGCTGCGGCTGGCAGGCTGTGGGCTTGCTGGCTCCGGCTGGCAGGCTGTGGGCTTGCTGGCAGGCTGTGGGCTTGCTGGCTCCGGCTGGCAGGCTGTGGCTTGCTGGCTCCGGCTGGCAGGCTGCACCTGGCAGGCTGTGTGCCTACTGGCTTTGGCTGGCAGGCTGTGTTGTTGCTGGCTGTAGGCCTGTGGCTTGCTGGCAGGCTGTGGGCTTGCTATAGGCAGGCTGGCTGGCAGCCTGTAGTGGCCGGCTGCTGGGCTGTGGGTGCCTGTGGCCGGCTGCTGGGCTGTGGCCGGCTGCTGGCCTGTGGGCGGCTGACCTATGGGTGGCTGGGCTGCTGACCTATGGGCGGCTGGGCTGCTGACCTATGGGCGGCTGGGCTGCTGGCCTGTGGGCCGGCTGGCTTGTGGTGGCCGGCTGGCTTGTGGTGGCCGGCTGGCTTGTGGTGGCCGGCTGGCTTGTGGTGGCCGGCTGGCGGCCTGTGGTGGCCGGCTGCAGGGCTGTGGGTGCCTGTGACCGGCTGCTGGGTTGTGGCTGGCTGCTGTGGCCGACCTGTCGCCGGCTGCTGGCCTGTCGGTGGCTGGGTAGTTGGCCTGGGGCCTGTGGCTGGCTGGCTAGTTGGCCTGGGGCCTGTGGCTGGCTGGCTAGTTGGCCTGGGGCCTGTGGCTGGCTGGCTAGTTGGCCTGGGGCCTGTGGCTGGCTGGCTAGGTGGCCTGGGGCCGGCTGGCCTGGGGCCTGTGGCTGGCCGGCTAGTTGGCCTGGGGTCTGGGGCTGGCTGGCCTGGGGTCTGGGGCTGGCTGGCCTGTGGCTGGCTGGCTGAGGCCTGTGGCTTGCTGGCTGGGGCCTGGGGCTTGCTGGCTGGCCTGGGGCCTGTGGCTTGCTGGCTGGCCTGGGGCCTGTGGCTTGCTGGCTGGCCTGGGGCCTGTGGCTTGCTGGCCTGGGGCCTGTGGCTTGCTGGCTGGCCTGGGGCCTGTGGCTTGCTGGCTGGCCTGGGGCCTGTGGCTTGCTGGCTGGCCTGGGGCCTGTGGCTGGGGCCTGGGGCCCTGTGGCTGGGGCCTGGGGCCCTGTGGCTGTGGCCTGGGGCCCTGTGGCTGGGGCCTGGGGCCCTGTGGCTGGGGCCCTGTGGCTGGGGCCTGGGGCCCTGTGGCCCTTTGGCTGGGGCCCTGTGGCCCTGTGGCTGTGGCCCTGTGGCCAGGGCCCTGGGGCCCTGTGGCTGGGGCTGGCCTGGGGCCCTGTGCCTGGGGCCTTGTGCCTGGGGCCCTGTGGCTGGGGCCTGGGGCCCTGTGGCTGGGGCCTGGGGCCCTGTGGCTGGGGCCCTGTGGATGGGGCCTGGGGCCCTGTGGCTGGGGCCTGGGGGTCTGTGGCTGGGGCCTGGGGGTCTGTGGCTGGGGCCGGGGGGTCTGTGGCTGACCTGGCTGGTTGCTGGTTGCTGGGCCTGGGATGTGAAGAAGATGGCCGTCCCCTCTTTTTTGTAGTGTGGATTCCGGTCCCGTGCAGGCGGCGCCCGTCGACGTCATCGCGTCACGTAGTGACGTCGACGCGCCTCCGCGCACAGGACCGGGCCCCTCCTCCTCCTCCTCCTCCTCCTCCTGATACAGCGCCGGGCCCCGATCTCCCCGATCTCCACACACTGAATAACTTTGCAGCCGTGCACATTATGTGCACGGCTGCGGCGGGCCCCCCTCCCGGCCGGGCCCTCGGACCACGTCCGAAGTGCCCGACCGGTCAGTCCGCCCCTGTTCTTCACCTCATTGAGCAGTCTGCGCTGTGCTCTTGCAGTCATCTTTACAGGACGGCCACTCCTAGGGAGAGTAGCAGCAGTGCTGAACTTTCTACATTTATAGACAATTTGTCTTACCTTGGACTGATGAACAGCAAGGCTTTTGGAGATACTTTTATAACCCTTTCCAGCTTTATGCAAGTCAACAATTCTTAATCGTAGGTCTTCTGAGAGCTCTTTTGTGCGAGGCATTACATGGTGTGTTCAATAAAAACATGGCAACATTTAATTCTTTGTGTGTTATTAGTTTAAGCAGACTGTAATTGTCTATTGTTGTGACTTAGATGATGATCAGATCACATTTTATGACCAATTTGTGCAGAAATCCATATCATTCCAAAGGGTTCACATACTTTTTCTTGCAACTGTATGGTGACTGGGTAACTGGCTTCACTTACAATAGAACCCTCTGTGACACTTTACACTGTTAACCCAATAATGCTCTGGCATATCACCCTTTTCTATTTCTATTTATAGTATGGTCTTTTTGTAACCAGGTCAGTTTTCAATATTAACCACTTCGTACTGCATCTTATTTTTCGTTATCATAATAAAGTAAAGCTATTTAGGCTATCAAGATTAATTATACCAACTACCAGGCTGGGAGTGTGTGTAGTACATATTATAGTGTTGCTTATTGAGTGTTAATTGACTTAACTTGTGTTAAGTGTGTAGATTTCCATCCTCCAGGTGAGCCTGTTAAAGGACCACTATAGGCACCCAGACCACTTCCGCTTAATGAAGTGGTCTGGGTGCCAGGTCCATCTAGGGTTAACCCTTTTTGCTTTAAACATTAGGGTTGTTTACATTAGGGTTAATACAGCCTTTAGTGGCTGTCTCATTGACAGCCGCTAGAGGCGCTTCCGCGCTTCTCACTGTGATTTTCACAGTGAGAAGATGCCAGCGTCCATAGGAAAGCATTGAGAATGCTTTCCTTTGGACAGGCTGAATGCGCACGCAGCTCTTGCCGCGCATGCGCATTCAGCCGATGACGGGGAAAGGAGGAGGAGAGTTGGAGAAAGGTAAGTGTTGAACCCTTTCCTCTCCATCCAGCCTGGTTTTCACAGTATTATGTGGATAGTGGCTTTATTTGCCCTTTGTATTACGTAACACTAGCTTCCAAGTGCTACTTTTCCTAAGATTCACTTTTAGCTTCAATTTCTTTTTCATGTTACACAGCTCACGGGTTTGCATGGTAACGACACAGGGTTTCACATCATCAGGATGAGCCCTCCAAGGCACATTGGTATTATAGCACATGTTGAGGTTCACAGGGATGGGATATTGATATATTTCTTATAAATACAAAAGGTTTTGATTATTATATTTGATCTAGTGAAAGTCCCAAAGAGAAGCAAAAACATTGGTCAACAACAGATGTAACAATCAAGGTTTGAGTTTTTGAATAAAATATTTTTGTTCGAATTTAAACGTTCTAAGAGTGCTCCTATATTTTACATTGATTGATAAATACAACTTTGGAGGCACCAATATGTTTGGTTTTAAGGTAGAGTGCCACTGTTCGTATTGTTATTATAAAAAATATAAAAATGACTTTTCACCCATCCGGGTGGTATTTTTTTTTATTCCTCTTTCTAAGTTACTCTACCAGAGGCATGTGAGTCTTAAATTCTGCACAGTATTCTAGCTGTTCCTCAACATGGGGGTCACAGCCTGAGTGCTCCGATCACAAAAAGGACTACTACTGCCTTCGATGTCCAAGTCTTTTTCTAGCTCCATTTTTAGTCCTTGGTATTTGTCCATCTTGGCATGTTTCTTCTTCCTGATGTTATAGTCACTGGGTATTGCCACTTCCACCAGTACTGCAGTCTTCAGTTCCTTGTCTACCACCATGATGTCAGATTGGTTGGAAACTACTTGCAGTGTCACTTGCATATGTATATATCCATATATATAACAACTTCAATGTTTCTATCAATTTAACAGTCCATTGACTAAATTTACCCATAATGCTACCTACAGCTCAAACAGTTGAATAAATATGTAAAGTCAGTCAGATGGATTTGTGTTTGACATATGTTACCTGATACTACCTATGTCACTCACACAATACTGCCCTAGGGACTTCTCCTTGACACAGTCTGCTGCCAATCAGTGGCTTCCGTAAAAGCAGCAGTACACATTGTCTCTTTAAACTTTCATGTTATCCATACAAATTAAAATGTGGATAGCACTGATAGGCTGAAAGAGCTGGGGGGTAGTTCTGTTTATATCCGCAGCATCTCTAAACTGTATCAGTCAAAGGTATCTTGTATATGTTTAAAGGATCACTGCCACCCCTACAACAACTTAGGTTAATTTAAGTTGTTATGGAAGCAGGAGTGTCTGTGCACCTTAACTTCAGAGGTTAAACTATTTGGCATCAATTTATCCCTGACGTTGGGGTGCATGCTTCTAGCATTTCTGCCTACTGGCTTCTGTTCCTTTGTGCACTACAGTATAAGAAATGGATAGCCAGGTGGCCAGTGATCAGGGGTGTATCCTGGTTTTGTGCTGCCCTAGGCAGGACAAAACTCAGGCGCCCCCCTCACCCCCCCCCCGCCACCCCCACCCAACCCTTCCCCCGCCTTCTAAATACACACACACTGACAGATACGCATCCATTAGCTAACTGTTAGCTAATGGATGCGTATCTGTCAGTGTGTGTGTGTGAGTGTATGAGTGTGTCTGTGTGTGAGTGTGTCTGTTAGTGAGTGTGTCTGTTAGTGAGTGTGTCTGTTTTCAGTGTGTCTGTTAGTGTGTGTGTCTGTTAGTGTGTGTATGTCAGTGTGTGTGAGTGTCTGTTAGTGAGTGTGTGAGTGTGTCTGTTAGCTGCTAACAGACACACTCACACACTCACTAACAGACACACTCACACACACTGACATACACACACTAACAGACACACACAGTCAGACACACACACACACTCTAACAGACAAACAGACACACTCACACTCACTAACAGACACACACTAACAGACACACTCACAGACACACTCACACACACTAACAGACACACACAGTCAGACACACTCACACACACTAACAGACACACACACACACACTAACAGACACACTCACTAACAGACACACTCACTAACAGACACACTCACTCACATTAACTCATTTTTTTTTTAATTTACCCCCCCAGCCTCCTTACCTTTGGGAATGCTGGGGGGGGGGTTCTCCCTCTCCCTGGGGTCTAGTGGGGCTGCCGGTCGGGCTGCTGGGCTGGTTGCTGGGCGGGCGGCTGGCGAGGGAGCACTTCCTCTGAGCTGTCTGCTCAGCTCCCTCGCGCGCCGCAGAGTGAGGCTGGGAGGCGGAGCCGGAATATGACGTCATATTCCGGCTCCCAGCCTCACTCTGCGGCGCGCGAGGGAGCTGAGCAGACAGCTCAGAGGAAGTGCTCCCTCGCCAGCCGCCCGCCCAGCAACCAGCCCAGCAGCCACCAGCCCAGGATGTCTGTTAGCCGCAAGGCTAACAAGGCATTTGCCCTGGGCGTTTGGGGGCGGCTTTTTTTTGCCGCCCCCTGGAAAATGCCGCCCAAGGCAAATGCCTTGTTTGCCTCGCGGCAAATACGCCCCTGCCAGTGATAGCCTGAGACTGTCAGCTGAAGTCTGTCAATAGATGCCCATTGAGCGAAATAGTACGTACAACTTTTTACTCTTATCATTGTTGTACCAAATTTAAGCAGTTCCCAAAGATCTGAAGCCCTTCAGAATAATAGCATATTAGTTTATATTCTACGGCCTTAGCAGTTTCAATAAACCAGTGGCTCTAATGTTAAAATTTATTTTACCACTTCTATTAATTTAATTTCTTGCATTATTATTACTATTATAAATTTTTTATTGAAAGAGAGGAGAATTTGGATTGACTTGAATAAAGATTTCTTTATTTTGTGAAAAAGTCTCCATTCATTCCTTAATTCATTGATAGTTTATATATGTTTAGTCAGGGCTGCCATTGGGGGTTACAACCAGTACACGTTAAAGGGACACTATAGTCACCTGAACAACTTTAGCTTAATGAAGCAGTTTTGGTGTATAGAACATGCCCCTGCAGCCTCACTGCTCAATCCTCAATGCCATTTAGGAGTTAAATCCCTTTGTTTATGAACCCTAGTCACACCTCCCTGCATGTGACTTGCACAGCCTTCCATAAACACTTCCTGTAAAGAGAGCCCTATTTAGGCTTTCTTTATTGCAAGTTCTGTTTAATTAAGATTTTCTTATCCCTGCTATGTTAATAGCTTGCTAGACCCTGCAAGAGCCTCCTGTATGTGATTAAAGTTCAATTTAGAGATTGAGATACAATTATTTAAGGTAAATTACATCTGTTTGAAAGTGAAACTAGTTTTTTTTTTCATGCAGGCTCTTTCAATCATAGCCAGGGGAGGTGTGGCTACGGCTGCATAAACAAAAACAAAGTAATTTAACTCCTAAATGACAGTGAATTGAGCAGTGAAATTGCAGGGGAATGATCTATACACTAAAACCGCTCTATTTAGATAAAGTAATTTAGGTGACTATAGTGTTCCTTTAAGGAGCCGGTGCCAACTGAAAGACCCAGCAGGACTGGGCCCCAACGATCCGACCACCAAGTTATTACAATCCCTTCCCCATTGCCCTCCAGACTCGACTCCAGGCTCTGAGGCCCAGCACACAGTTTGCAGCTTAGACTCTGTGCCCTGCAGGCCACAGTCTCTGCCAGGGAGCCCAGCTGGGCTCCACTTTGGAACAGGGGCGTATTAGCCGCAAGGCAAACAAGGCATTTGCCTTGGGCGGCATTTTCCAGGGGGCGGCAAAAAAAGCCGCCCCCCAAATGCCCAAGGCAAATGTCTTGTTAGCCTTGCGGCTAACAGACATGCTGGGCTGCTGCTTGGCGGGCGGCGAGGGAGCACTTCCTCTGAGCTGTCTGCTCAGCTCCCTCACGCGCCGCACAGTGAGGCTGGGAACCGGAATATGACGTCATATTCCGGCTCTGCCTCCCAGCCTCACTGTGCGGCGCGCGAGGGAGCTGAGCAGACAGCTCAGAGGAAGTGCTCCCTCGCCGCCCGCCCAGCAGCGCCGCCCGACCGCCCAGCAGCCACTGGACCACCAGGGAGAAAGATGACCCCCCCCCCCCAGCATTCCCAAAGGTAAGGAGGCTGGGGGGGTTAAAGTGAAAAAAAAAGAAAAGTGTTAATGTGAGTGAGTGTGAGTGTGTGTGTGTCTGTTAGTGAGTGTGAGTGTGTGTGTGTCTGTTAGTGTGTGTGTGTGTAAGTGTGTGTGTGTAAGTGAGTGTGTGTCTGTTAGTGAGTGTGTGTCTTAGTGAGTGTGTGTGTGTCTGTTAGTGTGTGTGTGTGTCTGTTAGTGTGTGTGTGTGTGTGTGTGTCTGTTAGTGTGTGTGTGTGTGTCTGTTAGTGTGTGTGTTTGCCTGTGAGTGTGTGTGTATGTTAGTGAGTGTGTGTGTCTGCTAGTTTGTGTCTGCTAGTGAGTGAGTGTCTGTTAGTGTGTCTGTTAGTGTGTGTCTGTTAGTGTGTGTGTTTGTCTGTTACTGAGTGTGAGTTTGTCTGTTAGTGTGTGTGTTTCTGTTAGTTTATGCGTATCTGTCAGTGAATGTGTGTGTGTATTTAGAATGCGGGGCGGGGTAAAGGTTGGGTGGGGGTGGCGCGCGGGGGGCGCCTGAGTTTTGTGCTGCCTAGGGCAGCACAAAACCAGGATACACCACTGCTTTGGAAAGCTACTAGCCAGCGGTTAAATACGCAGATCCAGTGGGCAGAGCACCTGAAGCAGCTGCCAAAATTTTCAGCTCCATCAGTCTATTACCCATGTCGAAAAATATTGTCTAATTGGCAGAAGAAGCCCTGGATCCCCCTTCACTCCTACCTTCTCTTACATCATTGTTGAGTGCTTGCAAGCTGCAACAACCGTACTTATGACATGTTAAGAGTCTATACCGGGTTTACCTATACACTTTTTACTGACGTTAACCCCTAAGACGCCCATATTGAAAGTTTGGTGTTGCTTTAATGAGTATTTCCTAAACTACCAAGGTTATAACTGCGGCAACACCCCCTCCAAAACCCTCCCAGGTCTTAACATACTGTGTATACAAGAGAAATCTCTATGACTGGTTAGGAAATGTGAAAGTATTAACTGGATTCTGAGCGTACATAATGAACATTAAAGTGAATTTTTGTATGCACAAGACAATTCTGACTGACTAACCATTTGCATTTCCCACCAAAAGGAAAACTGTCCCTGTCTATGTGACCAGAGCAACCCAACCTTTAATTACTGCATAAATGATAGACTTGATACATAATTAAAACATAACATATTTCCCAGTAAGACCGTCTATGACTGTGAGCACCGTTGGGATATATTTAGTATTACGGTGTAGTTTGCGCTTCCCACGGTAGGTGGTGTTGATCTATGTTATTTGTATAGACTTAAGTAACACTGATTAAGCCGAACGAAATGTATGAAAACTATGCGAAGGAGAGATTTAGCCGAATGGGTCTGTACAATACAAATACTGAGTAGTTGGTGATGTTAACTTGGTTCGTATAATTGCGTTCATTCCTGAAAGGTTTGTGTCGTTCGTTTTAAATGTGAGTGTCATGTAAATCTTATGCATTTGTACAAGTGCGCCCCGTTCAGTAGTTTGCCCACGTGTAGCGTGTACTCACTGTTACCGGGTGCTCATCAGCTGACCCGTTAGTTCGGTAAGGTGCCCTGGGAGATTTGCGGCGCTGGGTGCGTCCGTGTTCGAGCGGTTGAAGCGGACGTCGATGTTTTGCGGAATGCGGGCCTGCTGGATTGCCTACAAAGTATCCTGGCTGTAACTGGGCCTGGGAAACCACGAGGGAACCTCTTCTGGTGAAACCCGAAGTGACCCATTGACATCGGCCCGGTATGGAGGTAGGTTTGGGTTTTTTTATAGGCCGGATCAACCCCTCCCACAACTCCAGGCTCTGCCTTCCCATATATATATATATTGTGACAGAGTGTTGGGGATGGTGGTCAGGGGTGTATATCTGGCACCCAGACTTTTGCACAGACACTATCCTGACATGTGGGTAAGCACATGCAGCCCCAGGGAAAGTTAAGTTTAAATGTAGGTTTTTCTTCTCTGTTGTTATTTGGGTCCCTGGGGTGGAGTATTCGAAAGAGCAGGGTGGGCCGATTCTCCACCCACTGTCAGAGTGGTTGTGCATGAGTCCAGCCCAGGTTTTCTAAGGAGTTCTGGCTCACTGCCTAACGAGGTCATTAGCCTCACCTGTAGGGGCTGTGAGTAGCTATATAACTGCAGTTAAAGCAGGGTGGCACACACACACACACACATACAGTCATGGTTTTCAATTCTAAGGTTTCAATTATCAGGGCATAATAATAATCATCTGTTCCTTAGCAGGTCTTAAAAGTAGGTACCTCAACAACACATGGTATATTACACCGTGTCATCATGGCTTGTCTATTCTGAATTTATTTTTGTTAAATAAACAATGACACTGTGTAATATGTCATGTGTTGTTCATCTGAGGTTGTATTTATCTAATTTTGAGATTTATGTCCCAGTATGTAAAACCATAGAATTCAAAGAGGGACATGTCAATACACCCAGGGGCGGGCTGGGCTGGGGGGCAGGGAGGCAATTGCCCCCCAGGCCGCCCGAAATTATTTTAGGACCGGCCGCGGCGGGCCGGCCCTTTAAATGCTGCAGCCGCCAAGCGCTCTGTAAAGAGCGCTCAGACGGCTGCAGCTGCTTTTCCCTCCCTCCCCTCCCCTGTAGGTGGCCGAGCTGCACTCCGGTCCGCGGTCCCGGCCGGAGTGATGGGAAGGTGCACATTGAGTGGGGGGAGAGTAAGAAGAGGGGAGGGGGGAGAGTAAAAAGAGGGGGAGAGTAAAAAGAGGGAGGGGGAGAGTAAGAAGAGGGAGGCGGAGAGTAAAAAGAGGGGGGAGAGTAAGAAGAGGGGAGGGGGGAGAGTAAAAAGAGGGGGAGAGTAAAAAGAGGGAGGGGGAGAGTAAGAAGAGGGAGGCGGAGAGTAAAAAGAGGGAGGGGGAGAGTAAAAAGAGGGAGGGGGAGAGTAAGAAGAGGGAGGGGGAGAGTAAGAAGAGGGGATGGGGGGAGAGTAAGAAGAGGGGAGGGGGGAGAGTAAGAAGAGGGGAAGGGGGGAGAGTAAGAAGAGGGGAGGGGGGAGAGTAAGAAGAGGGGAAGGGGGGAGAGTAAGAAGAGGGGGAGAGTAAGAAGAGGGGAGGGGGGAGAGTAAGAAGAGGGGAGGGGGGAGAGTAAGAAGAGGGGAGGGGGGAGAGTAAGAAGAGGGGAGGGGGGAGAGTAAGAAGAGGGGAGGGGGGAGTAAGAAGAGGGGAGGGGGAGAGTAAGAAGAGGGGAGGGGGGAGAGTAAGAAGAGGGGAGGGGGGAGAGTAAGAAGAGGGGAGGGGGGAGAGTAAGAAGAGGGGGGAGTAAGAAGAGGGGAGGGGGAGAGTAAGAAGAGGGGAGGGGGAGAGTAAGAAGAGGGGAGGGGAGGGGGGAGAGTAAGAAGAGGGGTGGGGAGAGTAAGAAGAGGGGAGGGGGATAATAAGAGGGGGGTGTAAGAAGAAGGGGGAAGTAAGAAGGAGGGGAGATAAGAAGAAGGGGGGAGTAAGAACAAGAGTGGGGAGTAATTAGAAGAAGGGGGTAAGAAGAAGAGGGGGGGTAAGAAGAAGGGGGGTAAGAAGAAGAAGGGGGGTAAGAAGAAGAAGGAAGGGGTAAGAAGAAGAAGGAGGGGGTAAGAAGAAGAAGAGGGGGTAAGAAGAAGTAGGAGGGTTAAGAAGAAGAAGGGGGTAAGAAGAAGGGGGGAGTAATAAGAAGAAGGGGGTAAGAAGAACAAGGGGGGGAGTAAGAAGAACACAGGGAGGAGGGGGGGTAAGAAGAACACAGGGGGGGTGAGAACACACAGAGGGAGGAGTGAGAAGAACACAGGGAGGGTGGAGGGGGGATGAGAAGAGCACAGGGAGGGTGGGTGAGTGTGAGAAGAGACCGCTAGGGGAGGGTGGGGGAGAGGAGAGACCACTAAGGGGCAGGGGAGAGCTCTAAGGGACAGAAGGGACAGCTCTATAGGACAGGGGGCAAGACAGGGAGCTCTTTAACACTACGCGCACACACACACACACACACAATGCATCCCTATACATACACAGAAACACACAATGCATCCCTATACATACACAGAAACACACAATGCATCCCTATACATACACAGAAACAGAACATGCTTCCCTTACACACAGAGAAACACACAATGCATCCATTACACACACACACAATGCAACCCTTACACACAAAGACAATGCATCATTTGCACACATACACAGAAACATACAATGCAAACCCTTACACACACATGCAAACACACACTGTTTTTCTTACATACACACAGAAACACAATGCATCTCTTGCACTCAATGCACACACATACAGACACACACCTTGCATCCCTTATGCATACAAACACAGATTCACACAATGCATCCCTCACACACAACCAGAAACACATAATACATCCCTTATACACAAATACACACTGCTTCCACTACACACAAACACACTGCATCACCTGCACAAACTGGTATCCCTATACACTACATACCATAAGCACACATATGAGATAACACATAACACATCCCCTACACACTCCACTCCCTGTGAGCGAGCTCATGGGTGGGTGGAACATATAAGTGGACTTATGAGTGGGCCTTATGGGCATACTCACCGTCAGGCACTGGGGCCCAGACCTTGAGCTGTGTAAGAGGCCCCCAAAAAATGGAGCTGCTTCCAATTCTCCCAGAACGTTGAATTTTGTGACCACAGTTGCAAACAGCCTCCAGAGGTCCTGTTCTACACCAGACCAGTGGAGCCAAACTGCAGCCCATCATCATCATCCTCATCTAATTGTAAGTAGGCAATCTAGTATATTATTAGTGACACTAATCTATAATTTACCTCACATTAAAGGGACACTATAGCTTAATGAAGTGGTTCTGGTGTCTATAGCTGGTCCCTGCAGGCTTTTTAATGTAAACACACACTGTGTGCAGCACTGGCGTTAGTTCATATGGCAGATCATATGGGTGGGGCATTGTGACGTCACATGGGGGGGGGGCAAATTTATATTTTGTCTAGGGCGGCAAAAATCCTTGCACCGGCTCTGATCCTGGGCAGGTGCACCAGTCTACTGGTGACCCACAGGAGGGGAGTGCACTGATTGCACTGCACTCTCCTCCTGCCCAGACCCGTCTTGACCGCAGTGCAAGTGCCCTCTGCCCCTTATTTACAGTGGCTCACACTCACAACAAGCAGTGCCTAGAGCCCTTTGCAGAGACGGAAACAAAGAGGTTCTGCGGCAGCTGGCCGTCCTGCAAGCATTACATTAAACAGCTGTTCCCCATGCAGCCACAGGTGGCGTTGTGCTGGGAGACTGTAATTACTCTTCACTTCCTCCCAGCCTACAGAGCAGCGCATGGGGGAGAGAGGAGGAGGCATGATTTAATCTTGAATAAATCCTCTAAGCAAACCTTTATAAATTTGGGGGGATCAGCTCTGTTTCCACAGTTTATTGGTGTTTACTCTCATCTCTGTATTAATATTGAGGGATGTCTAAGTAGTAACATCAGTGTGTGTCAGCAGGGCCAGCCGTTAGGGTGGGCAAGCTGTGCGGTCACGCAGGGTGCCATGACAACAGAGGCGCCAGGCGGCCAACACAGCTCACAAGTTGGGTACACCAGCATATTTAATTTAAACGATTCGCTGGTGGTCCACTGGTGCGCACCAGCAGTAGGTGCAGTCAGATCATATCCTCTCCCTCGTGGTTCCGGCGCTCAGTTAGTGAGTCAGAGCACAGGCTCAGAGATTCTCAGCCTGTGCTCTGACAACATTGAAAGTCAGAGCCGTGAAGGAGCGGGTATGGCAAAGAGCTACTGATTAGCATAACATCAATATCCGTTATAAAACCAGAAAAAGGTGGGCATGGATGGTGAACTGATTTGGTGGCGCAATGGGCCACTTGACTGGTTTTGCCCCCCAGGCCTAAGGCTGCCAGCCCTCCCCTGATTACACCCCAACATTAAAGCTCATGACGTTCAGGGCGTAATGGCACAGCTTAATGGCGCGAACGGGTTAAGCACTACTGGTGCTCCCTGGGACCCTGGGACCGCCTTTTCTTCAGCCAAATTATTCATGCACAAACTTAGCAAATATGGATCCCTCCAATCTGGAAAGAAATGCTGTATGAGAGTGCTAGTTGTGTGATGACTCTGCAGCGCCCTCTGTTGTCTAAATAGACGTGTCAATTTACAAAATGTTGATATGCACATAATACTGTCACAGATGAGTTAGCTTAGATCCTGGGAATTTGTAGGCCCAAGTCAAGATGTGCGGTCATAAGGGCCAAAGTGTGTTTTGGATTTGGGCAGCCCTAGGCATGAAAAAACTCTAGCAGAACGCCTTCCTGTCGAGGCCTTACCTCTTCCTGTTTAAGACCAACATGCACTTTGACTGACACACGCCCTTGTCACGATACTGGGGAACCCAACACGCTAACACACACACAGACACACAGACAGAAAGTGTGCAGTACCGGTCCTTAGAGTGGCAGGGCTAAGCACACACAGAATAGTCAGGAGACAAGCCGAGTAAGGGGAACCAGAAAACAGAATATCGAGAAACAAGCCGAGGTCAAAGGGTAGGAGAAAGTCACAAAGTCAGTATAACAAGCCAGAGAGTACGAAACCAGAAAGCACACGTTAAGAATCAATACTATAAAGCAAAGACCACAACAGGGCACAGATAGACAGGAAAGGTAAGTATTTTAATCCTAGCCTGAATCCTGATTGGCTAACCACCAATCAGTATTAACAAACACACGTGGGGGATATCTATACCCCCCACTGTGTTTGTTGCACTGTAGCTTTAACGCCGGGCCACGTGAGTGACCCCGGCGCTTAGATAATAGTGCCGGCTCCCAGCGTGCAGCGTTAGACATGCTGCCGCTGGGAGGAGGAGAGGAGGACGCGAGCGGCGTGTCAAGAGGAGAGGACGCCTTCGGCGGCGACGGACCGAGGGTGAGTGCTGCGAGAGGATTGCAGCCTCCCCTCACCGCTGCCCGCGGAGCCCTGACATACCCCCCCCTCGAAGACCGCCCAGAGGGCTGGAAGCCGAAGGCTTCAAAGGAAACCGCGCATGAAAGGAGCGGATCAAAGAGGGCGCGTCCAAGTCAGAGACAGAAACCCACGACCGCTCCTCCGGGCCGTAACCCTTCCAATCAACCAGATACTGCAACCGACCTCGAGAGAAACGAGAATCAAGGAGAGCAGCCACCTCATATACGTCACTAGAGACCGCGCGGAGGGCATCGGAACGCCTGAGAGACCCAGAGAACCGATTACAGAGCAAGGGCTTCAAAAGGGAGGTGCGAAAGGTGTTAGGTATGCGCATGGAAGGGGGCAAGGCCAGGGAGTAAGACACAGGATTCACCCTACGCAACACCTTATAGGGACCAAGGAACTTGGGCGCAAACTTCATCGAGGGAACCCTAAGGCGGAGATTCCTAGAGGACAACCAAACCCTATCACCCGGAGCATAAGAAGGAGCCGCACATCTGCGACGATCAGCAAATCTCTTTTGAGTAGCAGCAGCACGACAAAGAGCAGCATGGACCTGATCCCACATCTTCCGTAAGGAGGCGAGGTGCTCGTCCAAAGCGGGCATTCCCTTGTCGGAGAACACACCGGGAAGGACAGCGGGTTGGAACCCATAAGCCACCATAAAAGGACTTACGCCAGTAGAAGAATGAGACACAGTGTTCCTGGCAAACTCAGCCCAGGGAAGGAGATGGGACCAGGGCCGGACTGGGAATTAAAAGCAGCCCTGGAAAAAAAATATTTACCAGCCCCATAATGTGTTGCGCCAGCATAGTGTGCAGATACAGTGTTAGAACAGATAACTTTAAATAAAAATTACTCTAATGTAAAAAGCGCACTCATAGGCTTCAAAATAAACAAAAATGCAGATTTATTTTAAGCAAATGTGAATCCCTGGTGGTGGCAGTGCTGAGAGTGAACTCTAGCCCGTAGCTCCAGGGCTAGAGTTCACCCTCGTGAGAGCTGGAGCATTGCCGTGGAAGCTGGGGCAACGCTCTGTGCTCACGCGAGAAGGACCCAGGGGGCTGCTAGAGCTCCCCGGGTCCTCTCTTCCTCCCTCCCCTGCTGGCTGCCCGCACGGTGCCTGCGGAACAGGGAGGGAGATCGGCCCGCAGGGGAAAGTCTCGTGGGGGGGAATTGCCTTGTTGCCCCCCCATCCACCAGTGATATATACAGCACCTATGTGCTATGTGTCTCTTTATCTCCAGCCCCTCTGTGTGCCTTTTTGTCTCCCCCAGGTACTCTGTATGTTTCTTTCTCCCCCTCACTGCTCCACTGTGTCAATGTCTCCCCTCTCCTTCCCAGTCTCTCTCTCCCCCCCTCTGCCTCTTTCTCCCCCTCCCTTGTGTGTTTCCCTCATTTCTCCCTCTTTGTCTCTCCCTCCTCCACACCTCTCTTCCTCCCCACTTTCCCAGTGCCTCTCCACACCTCTCTTCCCCCCCACTTCCCCAGTGTCTCTCCCTTCTCCCCACCTCTCTTCCTCCCCACTTTCCCAGTGTCTCTCCCTCCTCCGCACCTCTCTTCCTCCCCACTTTCCCAGTGTCTCTCCCTCCTCCGCACCTCTCTTCCTCCCCACTTTCCCAGTGTCTCTCCCTCCTCCGCACCTCTCTTCCTCCCCACTTTCCCAGTGTCTCTCCCTCCTCCACACCTCTCTTCCTCCCCTCTTTCCCAGTGTCTCTCCCTCCTCCCTTCCTCCCCACTTCCCCAGTGTCTCTCCCTCCTCCCTTCCTCCCCACTTCCCCAGTGTCTCTCCCTCCTCCCTTCCTCCCCACTTCCCCAGTGTCTCTCCCTCCTCCTTTCCTCCCCACTTCCCCAGTGTCTCTCCCTCCTCCCTTCCTCACCACTTCCCCAGTGTCTCTCCCTCCTCCTTTCCTCCCCACTTCCCCAGTGTCTCTCCCTCCTCCCTTCCTTCCCACTTCCCCAGTGTCTCTCCCTCCTCCCTTCCTCCCCACTTCCCCAGTGTCTCTCCCTCCTCCCTTCCTCCCCACTTCCCCAGTGTCTCTCCCTCCTCCCTTCCTCCCCACTTCCCCAGTGTCTCTCCCTCCTCCCCTCTTTCCCAGTGCCTCTCCCTCCACCATCTCTCTATTACCCCATCCCCATGTACCTAGAGACGTCAGAGGGGGCCGGCCGCGTTTCAGGCTGGAGCCGCCGGGCCGGGTGGCAGCCTCGCCGGGCCGGCAGCACTTCTGTCATTAGTGATGCTGAGGGGGGAGGAGCATGTCTACCATGCTCCCTCACGGTACCCACAATCCCCAGCACAGCATCATACTGATACAGCATAATGTGCTGGGGATTGTGGGTACCGCGAGGGAGCATGGTAGACATGCTCCTCCCCCCTCAGCATCACCAATGACAGAAGTGCCGCCGGCCCGGCGAGGCTGCCACCCGGCCCGGCGGCTCCAGCCTGAAACGCGGCCGGCCCCCTATGAGTGTGCCACCGGACCGGCCACCCGGTGGCACATATATGCGCAGCCCCCAGGTGCCGCGGCCCACCGGGAAATTTCCCGGTATCCCGGTGGGCCAGTCCGGCCCTGGATGGGACCAGTTGTCCTGGTGTGCATTCGTGAAACAGCGTAAATACAACTCCACAGACTGATTTGCTCGTTCGGCAGCTCCATTAGATTGCGGATGATAGGAGGAAGTAAACGATAAGGAGACCCCCACCTCAGCACAAAAGCCTCTCCAAAACCGAGAGACAAACTGAGGGCCCCTGTCAGATACGATATCTTGTGGTATACCATGCAAGCGGAACACTTCTTTGGCAAACACCTGAGCCAACTGAACCGCAGAAGGTAGCTTCTTAAGCGGAATGAAGTGCGCCATTTTGGAGAACCTATCCGTTACAGTCAAAATTACTGTCTGCCCATCAGATGAAGGAAGATCCACAATAAAGTCCATGGATAAGTGTGTCCACGGTTTCTTGGGTACAGATAGGGGCATAAGGAGTCCCAGGGGTTTAACATTAGGGGACTTACACTGTGTACAGACACGGCAAGCCTGCACGTAATCTACCACGTCTTTTTTGAGTGAGGGCCACCAAAACTGTTGGAAAAGACCCTTGTAAGTCTTGGTAACCCCAGGATGACCAGCCGTTTTGGCTGTGTGAAATAAAGTTAACAACTTCTTTCTGTCTTTTACTTTCACGTACAGCTTACCAGTAGGAGTCTCAGAGGGTGCTTGGGATTGGTATGACTTGATACCATCAAGAAAAAGAGACGAGATAACCAAACGGGTAGTAGCTATTATATTAGTTGTGGGTACAATGGGCTCAGGAGTGGAGGTAATAGAATCTACAGGTTCGTACTGGCGGGAGATGGCATCAGCCTTGACATTTCGATAACCAGGCCTGTATGTGATTATGTACTGAAAACGTGAGAGAAATAAAGACCATCTAGCCTGACGAGAGGATAACCTCTTAGCATCTGCGATATAGGATAGATTTTTATGATCGGTTATAACCAGAATCTTGTGTCTAGCTCCCTCTAACAAGTACCTCCATTCTTTAAATGCCATCACTATAGCTAATAATTCCCTGTTCCCAACGTCGTAATTCTTTTCAGACTCTTCGTCATACGATTGTCTTTGTGACAACACTGCTCCTATACCTGATTCAGAGGCGTCTACTTCCAGTACAAAGGGAAGGGAAGGATCAGGATGGTGTAACACAGGGGCAGTGGCAAATGCCTTTTTTAGAGTCTCGAAGGCCACAATAGCATTAGGATTCCAAACCCTGGGGTGTAAACCCTTTTTTGTCAGTTTAGTGATAGGGGAAATAATGGATGAGAAGTTTTTAACAAACTTTCTATAATAATTGGCAAACCCTATAAATCGCTGTATTGCCTTAAGTCCTTGGGGAAGGGGCCAGGACAGTATAGCTTCCAATTTTGAAGGATCCATGCTGAATCCTTGTTCAGAAATAACATAACCCAGGAATTGTACAGAAGTTTGGTCGAATAAGCATTTCTCTAATTTACAATAAAGACCATTCTGCAACAACCTTTTAAGCACCATCCTAACATGAGTATGATGTGTCTCCAAATCCGGAGAATATACCAGTATGTCATCAAGGTAGACTACGGCACAGACATGCAGTAGGTCTCTAAGGACATCGTTTATGAGATCCTGAAATACGGCAGGAGCATTACACAATCCAAAAGGCATGACTAGATACTCGTAATGCCCACTGCGTGTATTGAACGCCGTTTTCCATTCATCGTTCTCCTTGATACGAACAAGGTTGTAAGCCCCCCTGAGGTCTAGTTTTGTAAAATATTTAGAACCTTTGACACGATCAAACAACTCCGTAATGAGAGGGATCGGATAGGCATTTTTAATCGTTATATTGTTTAGTGCTCTGTAATCTATACACGGTCTCAAATCGCCCTCCTTTTTCGCCACAAAAAAGAAACCAGCACCAGCCGGAGAGGAGGACCTTCTAATAAAACCTTTAGTTAAGGCTTCCCATATGTACTCCTCCATGACCTGGTTCTCTTTCTCAGAAAGAGGGTAGACCTTACCCCTATGAGGCATAGTACCCGGTAATAGGTTAATGGCACAGTCATACTCACGGTGTGGAGGTAACTTATCTGCCTCCCTTTTTTCGAAAACCAATGCAAGGTCTGCATATACAGAAGGGACAGAAACAGAAAGTGGTTTAGCTGTGGGCACGTTGAGTAAACAAACGGGACGTACCTGGGCCATACAGTCTCGTTGACAAGATTCCCCCCAAGAGAGCATGTCTAAACAACCCCAATCAAGTACTGGGTTGTGTTTAAATAACCAGGGAAAACCCAGTACGATGGTAGCAGTAGGGGAGTCAATTATTTGGAAGGTTAATCGTTCCTTGTGTAAAGCACCCACAGACATAACTATATCTTGGGTTTCATGGGTCACCAGAGGTTTCTCAAGTGGTCTACCATCTATGGCCTCAACGGCCAAGGGTGTGGCCTTTCGGATCAAAGTCAGGGCTGCGGTTTTGGCAAAGTTCTCATCCATAAGGTTGTCTGCCGCACCTGAATCGATCAAGGCTTTGGTTGTTATAGTGGTTTTATTGACCAAAAGAGAAACTGTAATAAACGGTCTGGAGATGGACACATGAGGGGACAAGGTCATAACACCCGAGGCCGACCCCTTTCTGGGCCTTAGGTGCTGTAGTTTCCCTGTAACTTAGGGCAGGTATTACAGTGGTGCCCCCTCTTACCACAATAAAGACATAACCCCTCCCTTCTACGATACGTTCTTTCCGCCTCAGTTAACCCTGTAGCACCCAATTGCATGGGTTCGGGGGATGGTTGCCTAGGAGCGGGTAATGCTAGTAATGCAGTACTGGGTAGAGCAGGTAACACCCGTGTATCCAACCGTCTTTGAGTACGCCTCTCTCTAATACGGTTATCAATAAGGATTACATAGTCTATAACATCATCCAGAAGAACAGGCAGTTCCCTGGATGCTATTTCATCCAGTATGTAAGCGGCCAAACCCTCCTGAAAGGCTGTTACGAGGGCGTCATTATTCCAAACCACTTCAGCTGCTAGAGTGCAGAATTCGATAGTATAATCCGCTACAGATCTGTTACCCTGTCGAACCCTAAGCAGGGCTTTGCCAGCAGAGGCAACCCTACCGGGTTGATCAAACGTGCGTTTGAATGCTGACAAAAAATCTGCAAAGGACATAGGAGACATATTTTCCCACATGGGGTTTGCCCATGCTAAAGCTCTCCCAGACAGGTGGTTTATCAAAAAGGCAATTTTGGACCTGTCGGTGGGATAGGAACGTGGATTCATCACCAAATGGATGTCAATTTGATTGAGGAAACCACAACACAAAGCTGGGTCACCACTATAGCGCTGTGGCGGTGTCATATGGACTACATGAGCAGGAACGGGTACTGGAGTGGCAATGGGTTCGGGCACAGCAGCAGCCGCCTCCTGGACGGCAGGCTGCAAGTGTGCAGTACGAGCCAGTATGGTCTGTAAAGCTTGAGCAAACTGATCCATACGGTGGTCCAAGCCATCCATTCTTGCCTCCTGATTAACTAGGAGCTGGGGTATGTCAGCAGGTTCCATTATGGCCCTGTTGTAATGTCACGATACTGGGGAACCCAACACGCTAACACACACACAGACACACAGACAGAAAGTGTGCAGTACCGGTCCTTAGAGTGGCCGGGCTAAGCACACACAGAATAGTCAGGAGACAAGCCGAGTAAGGGGAACCAGAAAACAGAATATCGAGAAACAAGCCGAGGTCAAAGGGTAGGAGAAAGTCACAAAGTCAGTATAACAAGCCAGAGAGTACGAAACCAGAAAGCACACGTTTAGAATCAATACTATAAAGCAAAGACCACAACAGGGCACAGATAGACAGGAAAGGTAAGTATTTAAATCCTAGCCTGAATCCTGATTGGCTAACCACCAATCAGTATTAACAAACACACGTGGGGGATATCTATACCCCCCACTGTGTTTGTTGCACTGTAGCTTTAACGCCGGGTCACGTGAGTGACCCCGGCGCTTAGATAATAGTGCCGGCTCCCAGCGTGCAGCGTTAGACATGCTGCCGCTGGGAGGAGGAGAGGAGGACGCGAGCGGCGTGTCAAGAGGAGAGGACGCCGCTCGCTTATCGGTAAGGGGAGAGGGGACCGCGGGCGGCGACGGACCGAGGGTGAGTGCTGCGAGAGGATTGCAGCCTCCCCTCACCGCTGCCCGCGGAGCACTGACAGCCCTCACTGATGCCTGCACTGACATACACTCACTGACAGATACACAGTCATTGGCACACACTGACTCTCAGATACACATACACACACTCACACACACACACTGACTGATTATCATGGTAAATTGATAACCCAACACGCAGTATGTAAACCCACAGAAATCCAAGCACGTATTATCGAACCTCAGAATGGTCGGATTTAATGTAGGTAGAAAAGAGTAGTCAGAGGATTGCCAAAAATCAGAATACTAGAGATTAGGAGAACGATACAAGAAAAGCTGGGTTAGGATAACAGAAATCAGGAGATTAAAATACAAGCCGAGTCAAGGAACCAGAAAACAGGAACTTCAAAAGCCAAGCTGTAAATACGCAAGGGGGAATCAAAGAGCAATAAGGATAACACAAGGAACCACAATAGGGCAAGGAACAAGGCAAAAGGCGCCCCTTTTATAAGGGAGCGTCTTTTGCTTTAAGGCCACGCCCCCAAAATGTTCTGAGCCGGTATTGATGACGAGGGGCCGTGTCATAAAAAGGGGCATGACTCCAGTGTCCGGCGTGGGACATGCTTAACTCATTGGGAGAGGAGTCTGCTCTGGATCCTGCTCCACATGGGCGCGATGGAATAAGGTAAGAGATCGTGACACTGATTTGACACACACATCCTCTGATTTGACACAATCTGACAGGCACACAAGCTCACTCACAGACACACACTCATTCAGTCACAGACAGACACACAAACTCATTCACACACACACACACACACATTCACTGACACACACATAGTCACTGACAGACACACACACACGCATTCATTAATACACACACTGATACTGACATACTCACACTCACTTTCTCACACACTATTTTTTAAATTTTAATTTAAAACCACCCAGCCTTCCTACCATTTGGAGACCTGGAGTGGATTTTCGCCCTGGGCCCCAGTGGGACTGATGTCACAGGGGTCCAGTGAAGCTAATGGCAGATGGGCTAGCGTGCAGGCGGGTGCGCAGTGGAGGCGGCAAGGATGCTGTAATCTCCTTCCTATGCTCCCTTGCATTCTGAGGGAGCTAAGCATAGAGATCACACAATTCAGCATTCCCACGTCACGGGGGACCAGCCAGCCAGCTCTTTGGGCCCCCCATGAAAGAAGCTGAAAAGGCATCTGCTGGGTGTTAAGGGTGGGGAGGAAATGTTCTTACCAACATATCTTACAATTTAAAGTTTAGAATAGGGAGATGACAAGAGGCGAGGGAGGGGGGTATTAGATGATAATGTTCAAAATGTGTCCAAACATGCATGTACATTTAACCCTTTCCCGACCAAAGACGGAAATTTGCCGTCAAGCTTGTTCTTACGTTAAGGACCCTTGACGGAAAATTTCCATAATTTACTAACGTTAACGCCAGATCACCGCGATCGCGGCGATCATGGAGTTAACGCTGTTGCTGGGTGCCTCAATGTCACAGTCAGACCAGCAACCGCCAATAGTGCTGTCCTAGCACTGGCTGTCACAGCGATCACAGTGCTCCTGGGATTTCTTATCCTCCTCCCTCCACCTCTGTGTGTGTAGAGAAGTGTAGAGAGACGGATCGGTGCTGCAACATTGTGTGCCATTTTAGTTCAAACTGTAGTTGTGTTTTAAAAGTAATTTTAGTACTTTTAAAATAGTTTTAACCCTTCCCTTGCCCTTTTGATCACTGCCTGCAGTGATCAGTATACTGATCACAGTATTTAACTGTGATCTCATTTTTTTTTTTTTTTTTACCCTGAAGGGTTAATTTTGATTTTTTTTTTTAACCCTTAGGGGTTAATTTTATTTAATTTGTTATTTTATTAATTTGACGTTGATTCTTTAGTTAGCTGGAGTGGGTGGACTTTGGTGGGAAATTGAGTGTTAGGCTAGTTAGGGACTAAAAGTTTAGAAAAGTTTTTTAAAAAGTATAAAAAAAGAAAAACGTTTAAAAAAAACTAAAAACTTTTTAAAAAGTTAGAAAAACTAAGCTCAAGTTACAGCTTCTCAATGTCTAGAAGGTACACTGCTGAGGAGGCCTATGATATTTTAGCAGCTGATTGACGCCACAGACACAGCCTCTGAGAGTGGTGATGACTCTTTGCCAGATACTGCAGGATCCTCTGTTGTAAGCGCTGAGTCTTCTGACATGGCTCATGACGCTGGTGACTGGGAACCCCCAAATAATTTTACGCCTGACATAACAGAGTTTACTGATAGTCCTGGAATTCAGTTGGACTTGGCTAACTACAGTGCACTGGATTTCATGCAGCTATACGTGGGGATGATATTTTAGGGGATATCGTCACCGAGACCAAAATTTATGCTGCGCAGTACCTGACACTTAATGACCAGAGTCTCATCACCAGGAAAGGGAGTTGGTACCCCATCAGTGTGCCAGAATGAAAAAAAAAATTGAGCACTAACTATACTAATGGGCATTATTAAAAAGTCCAGCATCAGGATGTACTGGTCCAAAAATCTTGTATGCAGCACCCCTATTTACTCCCAGACCATGAATATGTCCAGATACGAAGCAATACTTTGCTTTTTACACTTCAGCGACAATTCAAAGTTCACCCCAAGAGATAATCCTCAGTTTGATAATAAGATTCGCCTCCTAACTTCCCTCTTCAACAGACAATTTGGCTCAATTTACACCCCACAAAAAATATTTGTGTAGAGGAGTCTTTGATGAAATACAAGGGCAGACTGGGGTTTAAGCAATATATCCCAGCCAAAAGATCCCGGTATGGGATAAAGTTATATAAACTTTGTGAAAGTGCCAGTGGCTATGTTTACACCTTCCGTGTTTACAAAGGTAAAGACAGCCACTTGGATCCCCCAGGTTGCCCGGATATCATTGGGACTAGTGGGAAAATTGTATGGGATCTAATTAACCCATTGCTAAACAAGGGGTATCATTTATATATAGATAACTACTACAAGAGCATCCCTCTTCTTAGGATGCTTTATTGCTTTGAAACTGTGGCACTACCTGAAAAACACGTGTCGGTTTCCCAAAAGCCCTGGCACAAAAAAAGCTCAAGAGGGGGGAAATGGCTGCTCTCTGCCAGGACGAACTGCTGGCTCTAAAATTTAAATATAAAAAGAAGGTGTTCATGCTAAAATCCATGCATACTGAGGACACTCGAAGAGTCGCAGTTCGTGACAGACAAGAAACTAGACGGGTGCCAGTCTGCATTAGGCAGTACAACAAGCATATGGGGGGAGCTGACCAGTCCGACCAACTGCTGCAGCCATATTTAATACTGAGGAAGACCAGGGCATGGTAAAAAAAAAAGCTTGGCATTTACCTAATGCAAATGGCGACACACAATGTCTTTATTCTATACAAAAAGACAAATGCTGAAATTAAATCCACATTTCAGTTTCAGATTTTCAGTTTCAGCGGATTTCTGGGCTGCTCACTGAGTGCCACAGTGGGGAACCATCAGCCGGGCCTAGCAGCAGAAGGGTTGAGACAGGTCACTTCTGTTTCCGCATACCACCAACCCCCAAAAAGAAGACACCCCAGAAAAGGTGTAGGTTGTGCTACCAGAGGGGCATAAGGATGGAAACCAGTTATTACTGCCCTGATTGCCCCTCTCAGCCCGGCCTTTGTATTGGTTCTGGATTACTAATTGATCCAGCACGCAGAAATAGTATCACACCTAGGATTGAGGATAACGTCTAAACGAACCTTAGAATGGCCAGACTTAACGTACCAAAGAATAGTCAAAATACTTGCCGAGGTCGGGGATGCAGAATGAGACACAACGATGAGGGAAAGCCAAAAGTCAAGGATACCAGAAATCAGGGAAGTCAAAAGGAAGCCAAAGTCAAAAAACAGAAATAATACGTTCTGGAACACCTTCTTGGATAATCAGCAAAGGGAAACCACGGCAGGGCAATGAGTGGAAGGAAAAATTAGTTATAGTTATAAATAACCCTCCTGCAAATCCGATTGGCCGTACCTGACCTTTGACCCCAAAATGTGCATGTGCGTCTTTTGCATGATGTCACACGCACGTCGACGTCGTCATTACCGTGGGCGGACGTGGGGGCTATAATATGGCGTGGATCGCAGCGGCGCAGGTATCACGGCACAGGACCGCTGGGCGGCACTTCCAGCACTCTCAGGAAGGTAACCTTTACTACTCTCCACGTGGAGAGGATGGATGCGTGACAATTGGCAACTGTTTCAAAGTTTTTCACACCCAGGGCGAATAAGTTGCAAATTGTTTATATATATTGTTTATATATACACATTCCAAAAGATTTTTTTGAACAAAACTGATATGGCTTGGTCTCCAATGTGCCCCTTCAACATCTACATATCCCTGAAAAAGGTACACATGGGGGTATTGTTGTACTAAGACGACATAGCTGAGCAACATATTAGGTGTTATACTGCCGTAGCACACATATTGCAAAATATACAGTCAGTAACATCACAAGTGTGTGTCAAAAAGGCAGAAAAAAATGCTAATTACTACTAGACTTGGTACAAACTAGCAAAAATAATGATCCTATACTAGGGTTTAAAATATGCCATTTGAAATAGCCTGTGGTGTCTTCTTTAAGAAATGGTAGGCCTTTGTGATTTTTTTTTCGAACATTAAAACTGCTATAATGCCCCAAATTGAAACATGGGCCCATCAAATCCGCCTCTCAAAATTCTACTGTAAATACTGAAATGGACAGGTCTCCTATATGGCATTGTTTCTACACGAAATAGTGCCAAAGTCATACAATTGATGTTTTGTTGTACTCAGCAGATGTAGCTGAACACAAAATGAGGTTTTGTACAGGAATAGCACACACAAACATTACGAAATACACATGAGAAGTTCTTTGTTATAAATTTGTGTTAAAAAAAAAAATATACATTTTACTCCAATATTTAGCAAAGATTGGCGGTGAAATGGCAACGTAAAAAGTGTCAAAATAGCCTGTGATGTCTGCTTTATATGAATATATACTTTTGTGTGGCAATTTTATTTCCTCTGATTCAGCCTTCCTACCTTTTGGAGACCTGGAGTGGATTTTCGCCCTGGGCCCCAGTGGGACTGATGTCACAGGGGTCTAGTGAAGCTAATGGCAGATGGGCTAGCATGCAGGCGGGTGCGCAGTGGAGGCGGCAAGGATGCTTTAATCTCCTTCCTATGCTCCCTCGCATTCTGAGGGAGCTAAGCATAGAGATCACACAGTTCAGCATTCCCACGTCACAGGGGACCAGCCAGCCAGCTCTTTGGGCCCCCCTTTAAAAAAAGCTAAAAAGGCATCTGCTGAGTGTTTAGGGTGGGGAGGAAATGTTCTTACCTAGATATCTTACAATTTAAAGTTTATAATAGGGAGATGACAAGAGGCGAGGGAGGGGGGGTATTAGATGATAATGTTCAAAATGTGTCCAAACATGCATGTACATTTAACCCTTTCCCGACCAAAGACGGAAATTTTCCGTCAAGCTTGTTCTTACGTTAAGGACCCTTGACGGAAAATTTCCATAATTTACTAACGTTAACGCAAGATCACCGCGATCGCGGCGATCATGGAGTTAATGCTGTTGCTGGGTGCCTCGATGTCACAGTCAGACCAGCAACCGCCCATAGTGCTGTCTTAGCACATGTGATCGCTGTGACAGCCAGTCACAGCGATCACAGTGCTCCTGGGATTTCTTATCCTCCTCCCTCCACCTCTGTGTGTGTAGAGAAGTGGAGAGAGACGGAGCGGTGCTGCAACATTGTGTGCCATTTTAGTTCAAACTGTTGTTGTGTTTTAAAAGTAATTTTAGTACTTTTAAAATAGTTTTAACCCTTCCCTTGCCCTTTTTTTTTTTCTTCTTTTTGCTCTCCATTTTTCTGTCGCAACAGTCTTTTCATGTTTTCTCTTTGATACTGGTTAGCCAGCTGTTTGCTTCATTTGCATCCCAAAAAAAAATTCTTATCCTGTTTCCAAGTAAACTTTAAGGATGTTGGAAGACCCCATTGAAATCTGATCCCATCTTTTCTCAGAAAGTCTGTCACGGTAGAAAAAGATTTTCTCCAAATCCTGGTATAGTAGGATAAGTCTTGCAAAAAAATTATATCTTTATAAATAAAATTTATTCGGGGTTTGATACGGCTGGCTTTCATTAAATTATTTCTCATTGATAGTGAAAAAAGCTCACTATTACGTCTCTTGGAAGGTGTGAAGCAATTGTATTGGGTTTGTATATTCGATGGAAATTTTCTATTTGATATTCATCTGAAGGTATTTCGGGTAGGACTTCTTTGAATAGGTTATTTAAATATTCTCTTAATTTTTCATTAGTAATTTCTTCAAAAACCCCTCTTATTCTTATATTTCTTTTTCTTGATCTATCTTCCAAAGCTGCTATTTTCAAATCGAGATTGTCAGCTTTATTTGTTAAAAAATGCATTTCTGTATTGATTGCTTTTATTTGAGTTCCAAACACTTCACATTTTTTTTCCACTTCTACCACTGATATTGCAACATTTTTAATATCTTGTTTTATATCATTGAGATTCATATACATATCTTGTTTTAATGTATTGAGTTGTAGCTCCAACACTTGTTTAAATTGATCTAATATATTAATTGAAGTAGTTGCTTGAGATTGTATTAAAGCAGTTGGAATTTCCAAATTAATGTTGGAGGTATTAATCGGGTGTGTCGTGCATTCAATTTGCTGTTCCTGCACGTCTTTAATAGGAGTTGAAAAAAAGCCAGATAACCTCTTTTCCATTTGTTGAACTGATTTAATTTCCTTTTTCTTTTCTGTAGTTGTCTTTCTAGTTGTCATTTTTATTTCTTGTTATTTCTTAGGTGCTTCTTAATAAAAAGAAAGAGGGAGAAAAAAAATATAATTTCGGCTAAATAGCCTGCCTTATGTGTAGCTTTTGGCTTAATTGAATTAATCAATTACCTTGATCTCCTCTTATGCAAATCTTATCTCAAGCTAATATTAATATGCAGATATGTTAATGAATTTAATATGTTGCAGTATGTTCAGGGTACTCACAGTTTTATTTATAGCTGTTTAGAAGATTACTGAGGGTTTTTTTCTCTTTTTTCTTTCCCTTTTTCCTTCTTCCCTTCCGTTTTCTCTTCTTTCTTAGCTCTTGTTTTTTTTTTTTAAAAAAAGGAAATCTCTTTTTGTTCTCTGTATAGAGAAAAGAAACACTCTGCAGAAAAAAAACCCTTTTTCTTTTCTTTTCTCTTTCTTCCCTTCCTTTCCTTCTCCTCGGTAGCAGCCCGTCAGTGTGCTTTTAACACGAACTTTAAGGATCAAGCGTCGCTATATTGCTCCAAGCTGGCTACACCAACCACTTCGTCGGATCATTCCAGCCAGCCAAATAGAAATCACGGAGCGGCGTGGTTAGCTCGTCTCCGCGTTCGTTCTCCTCTTCTTCGTTCTGGACCCGCCCACCTCTAGCACGTGTGGCGTCTCACGTCATCACGTACCCCCCGGAACATCTACCCGGACTCCTGGTGTAGGTTGTGCTACCAGAGGGGCATAAGGACGGAAACCAGTTATTACTGCCCTGATTGCCCCTCTCAGCCCGGCCTTTGTATTGGTTCTGGATTACTAATTGATCCAGCACGCAGAAATAGTATCACACCTAGGATTGAGGATAACGTCTAAACGAACCTTAGAATGGCCAGACTTAACTTACCAAAGAATAGTCAAAATACTTGCTGAGGTCGGGGATGCAGAATGAGACACAACGATGAGGGAAAGCCAAAAGTCAAGGATACCAGTAATCAGGAAAGTCAAAAGGAAGCCAAAGTCAAAAAACAGAAATAATACGATCTGGAACACCTTCTTGGATAATCAGCAAAGGGAACCACGGCAGGGCAATGAGTGGAAGGAAAAATTAGTTATACAGGGAGTGCAGAATTATTAGGCAAGTTGTATTTTTGAGGATTAATTTTATTATTGAACAACAACCATGTTCTCAATGAACCCAAAAAACGCATTAATATCAAAGCTGAATATTTTTGGGAGTAGTTTTTAGTTATAGCTATTTTAGGGGGATATCTGTGTGTGCAGGTGACTATTACTGTGCATAATTATTAGGCAACTTAACAAAAAAAACAGCCCAAACCAGTACTCCACCTCCACCTTGCTGGCGTCTGAGTCGGACTGGAGCTCTCTGCCCTTTACCAATCCAGCCACGGGCCCATCCATCTGGCCCATCAAGACTCACTCTCATTTTATCAGTCCATAAAACCTTAGAAAAATCAGTCTTGAGATATTTCTTGGCCCAGTCTTGACGTTTCAGCTTGTGTGTCTTGTTCAGTGGTGGTCGTCTTTCAGCCTTTCTTACCTTGGCCATGTCTCTGAGTATTGCACACCTTGTGCTTTTGGGCACTCCAGTGATGTTGCAGCTCTGAAATATGGCCAAACTGGTGGCAAGTGGCATCTTGGCAGCTGCACGCTTGACTTTTCTCAGTTCATGGGCAGTTATTTTGCGCCTTGGTTTTTCCACACGCTTCTTGCGACCCTGTTGACTATTTTGAATGAAACGCTTGATTGTTCGATGATAACGCTTCAGAAGCTTTGCAATTGTAAGAGTGCTGCATCCCTCTGCAAGATATCTCACTATTTTTGACTTTTCTGAGCCTGTCAAGTCCTTCTTTTGACCCATTTTGCCAAAGGAAAGGAAGTTGCCTAATAATTATGCACACCTGATATAGGGTGTTGATGTCATTAGACCACACCCCTTCTCATTAAAGAGATGCACATCACCTAATATGCTTAATTGGTAGTAGGCTTTCGAGCCTATACAGCTTGGAGTAAGACAACATGCATACAGAGGATGATGTGGTCAAAATACTCATTTGCTTATAATTCTGCACTCCCTGTAAATAACCCTCCTGCGAATCCGAATGGCCGTACCTGACCTTTGACCCCAAAACGTGCATGTGCGTGTTTTTCATGACGTCACACGCACGTCGACGTCGTCATTACGTGGGCGGACGTGGGGCTATAATATGGCGTGGATCCGCAGCGGCGCAGGTATCACGGCACAGGACCGCTGGGCGGCACTTCCAACACTCTCAGGAAGGTAACCTTTACTACAATCTCCACGTGGAGAGGATGGATGCGTGACAATTGGCAACTGTTTCAACGTTTTTCACACCCAGGGCGAATAAGTTGCAAATTGTTTATATATATATATATATATATATATAAAAATGTATATATATATATTTATTATTTAGTTCTTGCATTTTAAAGTTGCTGACGTTTAGGGCCCAGGAGGCTGCTGCAATTCTGACCTGTGACTCTGATTATTTCATTACTTTATTTTTCTAATTTTATTTAGTTAATTAGGGTGCGTGGTAATTCATGGGAAATTTGGGAATTTAGTGTTACGTTAGGGGTTTAACCCCTTAAGGACCAAACTTCAGGAATAAAAGGGAAACATGACATGTCACACATGTCATGTGTCCTTAAGGGGTTAAAAAATAGAAAAACAAAAAAAATTTATAACATTTAGTTAAAGTTTTTGTGTAAAAAGTTAAAAATGCTTAGGAAGTTCTGAATTCTATAAGAGTTGACAGACAGTGCCTCAGAGTTTGATCCAGGTTAATACAGTGATTAATACCTTCTTTAAGAAATGGTAGGCCTTTGTGGGGTAGTTTGAATTATCAGCCTGTTAAAATGCTCTAAAATTACACATCATTTTTTTTTCAAAGATTTTTTTGAAAACACTGATATGGTCTCCAATGTGCCCCTTCAACATCTACATATCCCTGAAAAAGATACACATGGGGGTATTGTTGTACTAAGACGACATAGCTGAGCAACATATTAGGTGTTATACTGCCGTAGCACACATAAGGATTGCAAAATATACAGTCAGTAACATCTCCAAGTGTGTGTCAAAAAGGCAGAAAAAAATGCTAATTGCTACTAGACTTGGTACAAACTAGCAAAAATAATGATCCTATACTAGGGTTTAAAATATGCCATTTGAAATAGCCTGTGGTGTCTTCTTTAAGAAATGGTAGGCCTTTGTGATTTATTTTTTTCGAACATTAAAACTGCTATAATGCCCCAAATTGAAACATAGGCCCATCAAATCCACCTCTCAAAATTCTACTGTAAATACTGAAATGGACAGGTCTCCTATATGGCATTGTTTCTACACGAAATAGTGCCAAAGTCATACAATTGATGTTTTGTTGTACTCAGCAGATGCAGCTGAACACAAAATGAGGTTTTGTACAGGAATAGCACACACAAACATTACGAAATACACATGAGAAGTTCTTTGTTATAAATTTGTATGTAAAAAAAAAAATAATACATTTTACTCCAATATTTAGCAAAGATTGGCGGTGAAATGGCAACGTAAAAAGTGTCAAAATAGCCTGTGATGTCTGCTTTATATGAATATATACTTTTGTGTGGCAATTTTATTTTCTCTGATGGCTATTAAGCTTACAAGACAAACATACCAAATTCTAAAATCGCTCCACATTAAAAGTTTTTTTTTACTCCTTGTGCTTTGTGACCTGTAACTACCAAAAAAAAAAACCTTAAATTCCTACACACATTATATATTCTGTAAATCAGAACAACTAAATGAATTTATTTTTTATTACTTTCCTTAACCTGCACTAATTATGCACACATTGTTATTGCAAAAACTGTTAAAATTTGTTTGCTGTCCTCTGAGACTTTAACCACTTAAAAGGACACTCCACTGCCCAAATGAAAAATAATCACAAATAAGTAGATATACCCTAATTGAAAACACGCATGAATTTATTGTGTGTGTTTGTCATTCAGTGTATATCTAAAAACAGCTTGCAAAATCTGCACTTATACATGTGGTATTTGGCATGCATGTGCATCAGTCTCTAATGCTCCTCTATGTTGAGCATAGGATTGGTCATTGCAGAGAGAGCTGGAGGAGGCGCAGGATTGCCAGCTGCGATCAGTGTGCAGGAACTACAGCATGAGAGGGAGATCTCCCTTTCATGCTTTAATCACACAGTACAGAGCATTCTGTACTGTGTGAGCTGCACTGTCTGATTTAGGATTAGATGAGTTGGTTAATGGGTATGCATGTGGGGTATCACTGTACTCAAAAACAGTATCAGACTACACATATGGGATGTTTACAGCACTGGGACACCTGTGGTCTGTGAATTTCTCCGAAATCAAACACTCAAATCAAAATATTCTGACCGAGGTTCATGCTAAAATTGCAAAATAAAAAGTGTGAAAATGCTTAGTTACATAGCCTTGGGGATGTCATTTCTACAAATATATACTTTTGTGTAGCAGTCTTGAATTTGTGTACATTTTTGTGTTAAAATAATTTTTCAAATATTTATAAAAAACATAATAATAATAAAATAAAAATACATGTATAAAAGTTTTTTCTTAAGTTTGAAACTGTAATTTACTCAATATTTGTTTTTATAACTTCTAAAAATGTATTGAAATTCCAAGCAAATTAGGCATTTTTACCTAATCGGCAGTAATTAGTGAATCTATTTTGAGTGCATTTTCTTTCGTTGTACTTTGTGTGTAGAAAATGTTAAATATAAAACTGAGGAAAAAAGTTGTTGTGTTTTTTTTATGGAGAAAAAAATATCTTATTCTTATTTAATTTTGTGTTATGCATACACACGGGGTATCAAAATACTCCCGATTTCGCCATTAAAAAAACAATAAATAATAGAAAGGATGAAATGATAGTAGAATGGCCACATGACAAATGTGCCTAAAGGGGCTTGGTTATGTCACATCGCAAGCCTTGGTCCTTAAGCACTGAACAATCTTTCCATCCCACCCGCACCCTAATTTTCCAAAATTACTGTTTTCCAGAATTTATTTTACAATGGCAGCCCTAAAATAAATTGTTACAAGTTTGCCTTTTTAAAACTAAAGCTCAGTCAGATCCTTGGGCATTTCACAAGTAAGCATGAGAGCTCACAACACTGGAGTAAAACAATGCTCCACCTATAAATCCACTTATATTAGGGAGGATAGCTACAGTGACCTTCATGGCTTCCAGTAAACAGCAAAGTACTTTAGTATAATAGTAGCTCTCTGCTGAACTCTGGACACAGCATATAAATGCTTTCAGTTGTCGGTGCAGTCTTTAGTGTTTAGAACTCTGCCAGTCACACAGATTTAGTTCACTGGGTCAGGATCCACGGCCCGATTTGGGTCATACCAATGCACCCTTTAGGGGGTGATTTGTAATGTTACTGCCATGCGCCTTCCCTTCGTGGAGCTCGAGCAGTTTCCACACAAGCATAGTCTCCCGGTGCCGTTCACCTCTTTCACCTCCTGCGTAGCTTTCTGCTAGTGGACCCACCCATCTTACTATCCTCGAATGGTAGCGGCCGCAGTACTGGCGACGTGCCTGGGAAGCCGTGCTGATCCGGATGTAGTGTGATTAGTGTGATTACTGCCGGGAGGGGGGGTGAGAGGGATTGCAGGGGCGGCGCTGGCAGGAGATTCAGAGAGGACATAGGGACAGGTAAAGTACAGAGTAAAAGGTGTGAAGGGTGTAAGAGGGAGCGGTGACAGCCAGACAGGGCTCCCTGAGCAGTGTGACCTGCAGCAGGTGGCATGTAAGTACCAGCAGGGAAGTCACAAATACAGACAATCATTGGGTGTGAGTGAGCCCATAGCGCCAACATATTATGCAGTGCTGTACAAAGTGTTAGACTTGCCTGGTTTCCTGGTTTTAGGAATTAGCTTGGGATTTTCCTATGGGCAGGACAGGAAAAGTGCTGCCCTGCTGTATGTAATATTTTATATACAAGAAGAACTAAACCTATTGACTGAGCAGGGCAGTTCATTTGGGATATTTCCTGAATGAATTGATATCTGCCTACTACAGGGCAACGCTTCACATCCCATCTACTACACATCAGCAAGAAGTCAAACAAGGAAATGTGGTAGTTATGGCTATTCTGGGTTATGTATAGTTTAGACCAGGGTTGTCCAAAATGTAGATCCTCAGATGCAGTAGAACTACAACACTGATGATGCTTTGCATGTCTTTGTAATGCCTTTAGAATGGCAAAGCATTTATGAAGATGTAGATTTTAAACATTTGGGGGATCTACCTTTTGGGCACACCTGGTTTAGACCTTGGTGAGAGACCAGGTACCTGCAGCTCGCCTTCCCTTGCAGTGCTTACTATTATCAGACAATAGTTGGCAGTCTGAGGGTGAACTTTAAAAAGCTTTTTTATTTTTTTTTATTGCCATCTCCATTGGTTTATTAGTTGGTGTGGTTATTACAATAGTTTTTATCCATAATATAAAGTTCATATTCTATGTACATGCATATTTGCGGGCTGGGTTCAGCCTGAACAGAACTGTGCTGTAGTTTGCTTAAATGAACACAACCATGTATTCCTGATACTATAGTGTCTCACTATTTAGGTGTCATATCCACTCTGATCTCAATAAAAAGTCAACTCCCCTTTTCTCCCATGCCACGGCTGGGACTGCCTCCGTGGCTGAGATAATCTTTTTTTTTTTTTTTTTTTTTTTTTTTTTTTTAGGCTGTCAGTCAATGTATTGCTTTCCCAAGGTAAAGCATGGGTTGACTATTGCTTATGCATGGCAAAATTCCATGCTGTGCCCATCAGCGTTTCCTCATAGAGATGCATTGTATCTGCTGGTGAACATTCGGTGCCTCCATGCAGAAGGTGGAGACGCTGAACGCCAGTGCTGCACACAGGAAGCATCTCTAGTGGCCGTATGAGGGAGAGTTACATTAAAAAGCCTGCAGGGTCATGCTATACTGTAGCTTAATGTAGTGGTTTTGGTTTCCATAGCAGCTATAGAAACCAGAATTACTACACTAAGCTGTAGTGTCGGCATTGCAGGTCAGGTTGTTAAACTTGTTGAGGGTTATGAAAATTTTAGCCCCAAAAAATACTAAACTCAAAAAAATACTCTAGTCTTGTATGTCTCTCTCCACAGTTTGCAGTGTATTAAATAAACAAGGAATTGCTTTTAAATAAAAATCAAATTGCAACATGGAGGCTAAACTAGCCAAGCTGTTTTGGAGAGTTTTTTTTCGATCCGCGCTGCCTAAATTTTGAATACATTTTAAGTTATCTACACTTTGGTGTTTAATTAATTAGTCCAAATCGTCATTATTTGTTAATTCCTAAACTGGGTGCTACAAGCCAAAATGACTGTAAAAACTAATCAAGTTTGAAAGTGTTTCTATATTTGCTATTTTGGCTTAAATTAAATTACTTTCTATGGTCAATTCCTTACCAGTCTGAATTTTGTAAATAACCATGTATATGTGAATTTTGCACTTTATACAAAACCTTTTTACTTAAAGGGACACTAAAGTCACCAGAACAACTACAGCTTATTGTATTTGTTCTGGCGAGTATAATCATTCCCGTCAGGCTTTTTGCAGTGAACACTGTCTTTTCAGAACAAATGCAGTGTTTACATTAGGGATGGTCTAGGGATAACTCCACTGGACAATTCTCAGATGGCTGCTAGAACTACTTTGGGGCTGTGCAGCACTGCCGTTCAGTATCTCTACCCTCTGCATGGAAACTCTGAATGTTCCTCCTAGAGATGCATTGACTTAATACATTTCTATGAGGAGATGCTAATTGGCCAGGGATGTGTTTGGCTTTTGCTGGCTCTGCCCCTGATGTGCCTCCTTGACAGTGTCAGCTAATTCAATCCTATGGGAAAGCATTGTGATTGGCTCAGATCATAACTTCTGATGATGTCAGCCAAACAGGCAGATCAGGGGCAGTGCCAGCAGCAACAAACTGGAATAAAAGTAAGATTTTTACTATATTTAGGGGTGGAGGGCTTAGATGTTGTTTTAAACACTATACGGTTAGTAATAAATGTTTGTGTTCTTCACCCTATAGTGTTCCTTTAACCCCTTAAGGACACATGACGTGTGTGACACGTCATGATTCCATTTTATTCCAGAAGTTTGGTCCTTAAGGGGTTAAAAGTGTCTTACTCTCTGTATTTCCAAGAATTGCTTTCTGTTAGTGCTTTATATCAGAGTATGTTATCCCACATACTTACATAGAGGTCAAGTCTTCAACCACTACATCCCTCTAAAATAATAATGGTATCAGTCCCCTGGTGCTGTAATGCAGTTTCAAATGGCTTGACATTTACCTGTGCCCTATGGACGCCTCCAATCCGGTTGTTTCTTCATACATACCTAAATTCACAGTTTTTAGTCTAACAGTCACTGGCGCAGCTTTTAGATATACCCACTATGGCAAACATTAAATGCATGTATATTTTCATTGCAGGTTTATCTACTAAACAGTATATTTTAATTTAGGCAGCTTAGTGGTCCTTTAAATGTCTCTGTATCTGACAGGCTTTTAGAGATTGTGTATTTTAAATATGGTTTGTTTATTGTAGGCTATTTTAGCCTGTGCTTTGCAACTCATTTTTACTACAATTCCCTGTTCATTGAGTAATCCACTTTGGCTGTTTAGTAAACACTGAAATTATGTTGAATTGCAAAGCAAATGACAGTTTATTAATAAAATAATATACTCAACAAAGCATGTCACACATTATGCAGACAAGGTCGCTTTAGTGTTTAAGCTGGTTAATCAGGTTTAGGTAGCTTAGTATATTTGCATTTCTAATTCCTTTTTATGGTGTGTAATTAGAATTTGTAAAAAATCTGATTAAAATCTTTAAACATTTTGGGAAAAGTCAGGATTTTTGTCAATACTATTGCATTAGATGATGGGTATTATTTTATTTATCCATATAAAATTACATTTCACTAAAACCTGAAAGCTCAGTTGTTTTACCACATTTACTCATTTATAATATGTAGATAGATATGTTTATTGGGCTATATTTTTTAAAAATGATTACTTATTGTATTTTCGCTTTATTTGTTTTTTTTTTTTACCTTTTTAGAGAGCCTTAGCCATGACTCACCAGCTTATCTCCCGTGCATTGGTATCTCCTCGTTGGTTGTTTGATTCCCTGCGTCCTGGATCTGCCTTGAGTGGAAGTCTCCGTGTTCTGGATGCTTCATGGCATCTCCCAAAAAGTGGGCGTGATGGGTGGAGAGAATACAAAGAGCGTCATATACCTGGCTCCTACTTCTTTGACATAGATGCCTGCAGTGATCGCACATCTCCTTATGACCATATGCTGCCCAGTGAGGAAAAGATTTCGGAATATGCAGGACACCTGGGGATTTCTAACAACAACCATGTGGTGGTCTATGATGCAAGTGACTTTGGTTCTTATAGTGCCCCCCGACTTTGGTGGATGTTTAGAGTCTTTGGACATCCCCAGGTATCTGTATTGGATGGTGGCTTAAAGGCCTGGATGAAAGAAGGATACCCGTTGAAATCTGGGAAAGAGCCACGTCCAAAACCAGTAGAGTTTCAAGCAAAGCTCAATGTATCTCAAGTTGTGGGACATGAAGAGATGGTGGAGAATATGGAAAAGAAGACGTTTCAATTGGTAGATGCTAGAGTAAATGGAAGATTTCGGGGTTTGGAACCAGAGCCCAGGGAAGGTGGGTATTATAGACATGGAGATATTTAGAGTCCATATACTGTGATCTTTGCACAGACATTCCTTCTTACATTATAGAGGACCAAAACAACTTGCACAATTGTTTCAGTGCTTTTATTTGACATTAGCAACGCACATATGCAGGAATAAATTATGCAAACAATCTTACAGGGACATCAGATACCACTTTTTTATGTAGAAACTGCAATGTTTTTATTGCAAGACCAAACACACCTTTAGTGGCTGTCTTCCTGACATACACTAGAGTTACTTCCTCCTTCAGACCAAGTAATACTCAATAGGAGAATCAAAAGGTTAAGAACACTTAGATTTCCAATTAACTTATTCAGATTTTTGAGTTGGGCTTGGCCCAAGCCAGATTGCCTGTAGGGAAGACGGTGGTGTTAGTTTCCCAGAGTCAAGAGGCATGATTCTGTTTTTTGTTTTTTTCTGTTACTGGCTCCTCCTTTGGATGTTTTTCTCAGTTACTTGGACAACACGTTGAACTGCTTCAACAGTGGCATGTTATAGAGGCCCTCTTCACCATTTCTTTTACCTTCAGGATAATTGTGCATGGAACTTAGGTGACTTTTTTATTTTTTTTACTTGTTACTGTTTTTTACCACATTTGCTTGGAGCTGTTTCCAGTCTTTTCACTAGAATGACCAGCTTTACAGCATTGGCAATACAGCTACTCACGTTCTTTTATTTCCCCCTTTTTTATTTTTTCTTGAGCTTTGTTCATTAAAGCTCCTGAATTCTTTGCGTCGTTATCACAAATCAGATAACTATTTTGTATCCTCTCTTTCTGTTGTCTGTTAATCTATACTGCAATGGTGGCTACACAACACTACACTTCATGACTAGTTGTATGGCCACTTTTGTTGTGCTAATATTCCAAATTAATACATTTTGAAGAAAGCGTGTAGATTGAAATACCTTTCCAACAGAGGTGTATAAAAGGTGGGAAAAAAAGAATCTATAAACTGTCTGGGTATACCTTCAACTACCCATGGTAATTAAGCAGCACATTAAATGATATACACACTCAAGCTAAATTTGACATGAAAGTGGATTATAGATTTATTCCATCTTGGTGAATATAAGCATCCACATACATTAAATGAGGTGGGTTATGTAGCAAACGTACCTGCATGCATTTCACATAGTGCTGAGATGCTTTCTCCGCTACACCTTTAGCTACCTCAAAAAGCAAATGGAATTGTAGAGAATTGACCAGGTAGTTGCCAAATTGGGAAAATTCCTGAATTCCCTTTTTTCAGTTCTGCTGTTTTGGCCTGAAATTTTCAGTTCCTTTGTAATTTTTCCACAAATCCTGGTTTTGCAAATAAGCACCATCGAATTGGCAGTAGTAAGACTAGAGACGACTTGGTGTTTATCTACTTTTATAACCTATGTTTTTTACTCTTTGTCTCAGGGATTGAACCCGGCCATATCCCTGGCGCAGTGAACCTACCTTTTCCCAGCTTCCTAAATGAATATGGCTATAAGTCAACTGATGAGATGAAGCATCTGTTCCAAGAAAAGGGCATAGATCTATCCAGTCCTCTTGTTGCTTCTTGTGGATCTGGAGTCACAGCCTGCCACATCGCTCTAGCTGCCTACCTCTGTGGCAAGGAAGATACTGCCATTTATGACGGTTCCTGGGTTGAGTGGTACATGCGTGCTAAACCAGAAGATGTAGTATCAGAAGGAAGAGGGAAGACTCTGTAAGTGTAAAGATTGCTGCACTAGGCATACTATCAGAGACCATGTACGGACAACATTGGGCTACTTTACACAAGTTTTTCCATAAAGATATACTTGTTCTCTTTTAGCCTGACTTGTCAAGTAAGATGTCAATGTTTTCTAGCCTCCGAATGACAATTTTAACAAAAGTGCCTTATGTCTCTCCAGTAACTAAAGCTGCAACTGTATTCTAAACTGAAAAAGATCAAGTGGAGATTTATTAAGATGTCATTAATAAAAGAGCAATGTCTATTCTAGTCTTCAACAACAGTTAAATACAAAACCTGAGGTCTGTCTATCGTTGAATAATAGAGGAGCTGGGTACGATTCCTTTGCCTGAGTAAAATTTTTGCAACTTACATTTAAATGCATTTACGTACTAGTGCAATATGAATTTTGTAAATCTCTTAAATCGGTGGAAAATGAGGTATATGCTGTTTGTGCTAATGGCATTGAGTGGCGTGTCAATGGAGTAATATTAGGTAAAATCTCTTGCTGCATAGCAAAGTGGAAGGTATTTTTATTGAAATAAAGCTGCAAAGAATCAATTAATTTTAATCCTAAAGGGGTTACCATAATTACTGTATAATATGGTGGAACATTCTTAATTTAATATTCTATATGTGATCAGAAACATGAGGAATATGTGAAGAAATCTGTTAAAGAGGTCTTTGGTGCTTTGTAGTCTTTATTTTTGTTTTACTTCTTTTAATAGTGGATTCGAAAAGTGTAAAGTTCTGTTTATACTTTATTTTGCAAGCAAGATAATCACGCTCGAACCCAGTTTACTTGATTCTGCAATATGCAAATGGTTACTCCTGGTGAATGTGAAGTGTGTGTATATATGTGCTAGCAGTGCATGGGCCATGCTTTATTAGTTTGTTTTGTAAACAGTCCTTAAAATACTAAATGTTAAACTCCATATTAATTGCTGGTTCAGGTTTGTGTTCTCTAATCTTGCTCTGAATAACTTTATTTGATTTTTTTAAAATTTTTTATAAACCGATTAAAGAGACTTGTAAAACTCGAATGTGTGTTATATATCTTGATATCAAAAGCATTCATTATAATAAGCAATTTACACCAAACAATTAAGCATATTCTGGCCTGTGGAATTTTGTATATTGCTCTAATTACTTGATTTTGCTCTTACATCACGAAAAGTCATGATTTTATTAAAGACATGGAGGCGAGTATTGCATATGCCTTTCTTTACTGTCCACCAATAGCAGCAAAAAATACAAAAATAGTAAGAAAAATATGGTATATATCGGGGTCTTCAAACTCCGGCCCCCCAGATGCTACTGAACTACAACTTCCATGATTCTTTGAATTACATAGCCAGAGAATCATGGGAGTTGTAGTTCAGCAACATCCGGGGGGCTGGAGTTTGAGGACCCCTGGTATATATGGTAACATAAGCCACTCCCAGACCAAGTCCCAATATAATAGTAAGTGCCTCCCCTAGATCTTTCTCTTTCTTTGAAGATGCGAACACAAATATAACAACCAGGAAACCGGAATAGAAGAATCAGTTCAACCGCAAAAGAACATTGCAGCTAAATTCAGGAAGAGTAAAAGCAGGCAAAAGTCCAACAAGCAGTAACAATTCCAGAACAGAAACAGGACAGTGCCAAACAAAAGCATTCTTTAAGAGGATAAACTTGAGGAAATCCATAGAGCGACTCCGGATCAAGCTGTGAAATCACAAAGGTACAGGAGCCACACGGTTACTTCGGTAGTTGAAATTAACAGACCCCAGTAACAAAACCACTAACGAAAACAGCGTTTAAACTCATGAGCTAATTGTACAGTTAACCAAACAATCAGTGCATAACATAACAAAAAATGAACCGAACAGGGGAAAAAAATGCAAACAAATCTAGAAACCTAAAATATAAACATATACAGGGTGGGACAAGAATCGCCTCCTTGTCTTTAATAACATCATGACTTTTTGTCATATCGCAAAATCATCTGATTTTATTACAAGACACAGATGCTCATATTGCAAGTTCAAAGCTGACTGACAATCACAGAAAAAACCTAAGTCACCGGTTAAAAATACAATTTGTGGAAAGTAGATTAATGCTACCAATCTGCCATCTTAGTCAGATCCTTCAACCGATCGCCCGACAAAGCCGACACACCCCTGACTGAATGGGCACCAAACACTGATGTGTCCATGCCCGCTTTTAACCAAAGAGCAAATGTGATGCTCGTCACCGGGGAGAACGGATGACAAAGGGATTGAAAGAGATGAGGAGTTGAATACGAACGATGTGGTCACAATGCCGGTGCCGAGGGAAAATCCTGATACGACACCGACCTAATCGAAGTCTACGGGCGCCTGGATATATCAAGTCACCCCGTCGAGAGTGTAAGAATGTGCGTCAAAAACCATGGCATGTACATCCGACACCCTCTTGCAAGAGATGAGTCACAAAAGAGTGACCGACAATTGGCGCAGGGAAAGATCCGCTTTAGAAGTCCACGAACGAAACAACAATAAAACAAAAACATCCCAAGCAGTTAAATACCGTTGTCTGGGTGGACGAGAGAGACAGAAGCCACACAGTAGGCAGCACACTAAGGGATGCTGTCCTGCCAGGCAACCCTCAAAACCTTGGTGGACCGTGGAAATGGCAGATCTATACAAATCATCCGATTCAAAAAGAGATGTGAGAAACTGAAGAATCGCAGTCACAGGGGCTGAAAGGGGATCCATGTACCTAGCCAGGCACCAGCCAAGCTCGCCATGCTGACCAATGTGATCGTTGAGTTCTGGGAGCCCATGCATCCGCCAGGAGACGTCGAGTTGCATCCGAAACTCCAAGGACCCCCGAAATCTGCCAAGCCATCAGGAGAGATCTGTCTAGGAGGAGTGGATGGTAACGTTCGGACGGGTCCCAAAGTATATCCGGACGGGCCGGCAACAGCCTGGGTAAATCCACCGCGATCTCCAGAAGTTGTGGTAACCATGATTGTGTCCCCAAAATGGGGTTAAGAGGACCTCGGCCTCTTGGTGGCGAACCTGAGGAGCATGGCAAGCGGAAGAGACCCTTGCCATTGTTGCAGGAAAGCGTCCATGACCTCCGCTGCTGCGTCTGGGCGCTAGCTGAAAAAGGCAAAAGGTCCCCAAAGGAGACTGATCAGCCAGCAAATTAAAAGCACTGACAGGTGAAGTGAATAACATTGATTATATTGTTACAATGGCACTTGTCAAGGGGCGGGATATATTAGGTAGCAAATGAACAGTCAGTTCTTACATTTCATGTGTTGGAAGCAGGGAAAATGGGCATGCGACAAGACCTGAGTGATTTTGACAAGGGCCAAATGATGGCTAGACAACTGGGTCAGAGCATCTCCAAGACAGCAAGACATGTGGGGTGACCCCATTATGCATTGGTTAGTGTCAGGATTACAAGTTGATCCAGCACTCAGTACTGTGTCGCACCTAGGACTAAGGATAATGTATAACCGGACCTTAGAATGGCCGGACTTAACATCTCCAAGAATAGTAAAAATACTTGCAGAGGTCAGGGACACAGAATCAGACACAAAGATGAGGGAAAGGCAAAAGTCAAGGATACCAAATATCAGGGAATTCAAAACCAAGCCAAAGTCAAATACTAAAAAATCAAGATCAGGAACGCAATCTCGGATAACCATAGTCATGAAATCACGACAGGGCAATTAGCAAGAGGAGAATTGGGTTTAAATACTTCTCCTGTGGATCAGATTGGCTGTAACCGGCCTTTGACCCCAAAAGTAATTACCAGGTTTCTATGTGTATGATTGCAGCTCAGCACAACTTTTCCAGTCAGGATGGTAATGTTGCTCGGCACAACTTTTCCTGCCAGGACAGTAAATGCCATTAACTGTGGATGAATACGTGACATTACTCCCCACCTGAAGACCGCCCACCAGGCGGGCAGGACCAGGTTTGAGAGGAAACTTTGTGTGAAAATAACAAATTTTATGGCAAGCATGGATATCAGAAGCCGAAACCCAAGAACGGTCAGCAGGTCCAAACCCCCTCCAATCAACCAAATACTGTAAGGAACCACAAGAAAACCTGGAATGAATGATGGAGGAGACTTTGTACTCCTCCTGTCCAGAAACAACCAAAGAAGGAGGGGGAACAATCGAACTTGTGTACCGATTGGAAACAAGTGGTTTGAGCAAGGACACATGAAAAGTATTAGGTATACGTAAGGACGCTGGAAGGGCCAGAGAAAAAGAAACAGGGTTGATTCTCCCAACCACACGAAAAGGAGCAAGGAACCTTTGAGCAAACCTCATGCTGGGAACCTTCAACCTGATGTTGCGTGAGGATAACCAAACCCGATCACCCACCTGGTAAACTGGATTGGCACTCCGCCGTCAGCATGAAACTTAAAGCGAGCAGCTGCAGTTTCAAGAGCGGAGTGCACCTTAGTCCAGGTATTACGAATAGAGGTAATGTGATCATCCAGAGTAGGGATAGCCGTATCCAAAAACACAGCTGGGAGAACAGCAGGATGACGACCTGTATTGACAAAAAATGGACTATGCCCAGATGAGTCATGGGTAGCGTTATTCCTTGCAAATTTGGCCCTGGGCAATAATTCAGCCCAGTTAGACTGTGTACTATTCACAAAGCAACGTAAATACAGCTCAAGTGATTGGTAAGCTCTTTCAGCCGTACCATTAGTTTGGGGATGGTAAGCAGAGGAAAATGACAATTCAATGCCCAACTGGTTATTGAATGCCCTCCAGAACTGTGACAAAATTGGGAACCCCTGTCAGACACAATATTTTTAGGAATACCATGTAGCTTGACAATATCGTGTATAAATACGTGCACCAGGTTCTGAGACAATGGCAATTTTTTAAGTGGAGTAAAGTGGGCCATTTTGGAAAAACGGTCAACTACCATGAGGATGGTAGTATGCTCATTGGAACTAGGCAGTTCAACAATGAAATCCATCTAGAAATGAGACCATGGGATACTGGGTATAGAAAGTGGCTGTAACAATACACACAGAAGTTTATGAGGAACCTTCAAAACTTCACAGACAGAGTGGGCTTCTACATACTTTTTAATATTCCTCCTGAGTGGCTCCCACCAAAATGACCTGGAAATGGCAGATACAGTTTTATTAATACCCGGATACCCAGTGGTCACATTGTCATGGAATACCTTAACCCCTTAATGACACAACTTCTGGAATAAAAGGGAATCATGACGGAATATATCCGTCGTCTGTCCTTAAGGGGTTAAGCACCTCTTTCCTGTCAGGCAATGGAATAAACAATTTATCTTGAGGTTTGTTGCAAGGTGCCTGGGGCTGAGCCGCCATGATAGCACGGAGCAAAGGGGACGATAAAGAATGGACAGTGGATGCAATAATACACTCAGGAGAAATAATAGGGGATGTCTCTTGTTCTAGATCCGATTCAACGTCAAATTGCTTAGATAAGGCGTCGATTTAATGTTCTTAGAACCTGGTCTGTAAGTGATAATGAAGTTAAAGCAAGACAAAAATGACCATCTAGCTTGTCTAGAAGACAGTCGTTTGGCATCCCCAATATATGCCAGGTTCTTGTGATCAGTAATAATCAGAATGGGATCCTTGGAACCCTCCAAAAGATGTTGCCATTCTTCTTTTTTTTTTTTTTATTCTTTTTATTTTTGCATGCATTGTGATTCATACGAGAAGAGAATGACGTAGCATGAATGTATGCAAGATTAATATACATAGGAGTAGCATTGATTGTCATAGAAGAACACTGCACTTTTTAGTATAAGGAGACATAAATGAGTTAATATAGGAACATGCTTGACATTAGAGAATCAGGCTAACATGTCTAGATTTGAGGTGCCAGCAGGATGGTCTAACTTAAAGGTAACACTAGACTAGGTGGGTATTTGGGTGTTGCATGCTAGCAGGGCCGGACTGGCCCACCGAGATACCGGGAAATTTCCCGGTGGGCCGTCGGCACCTGTGGCCGGGCAGACACCTGGGTCTGCTGGCGGCCGCTGGGGGAGGTCTGCTGGCATCATATTCCGGCCACGGTCTCATGCAGCAGCGCGCAAGGGCGGGAGAGCAGAGACAGAACTGCTCCCCCAGCGGCCGCCAGACTCCAGCACAAGTCCCCCAGCGGCCTCCAGACTCCAGCACAAGTCCCCCAGCGGCCTCCAGACTCCAGCACAAGTTCCCCAGCGGCCGCCAGCACAGACAGCAGTCTGCACTGCACGACTCCCTGGCAGGTAGGAGTAATGTGTGTTATGGTCTGTCTGGTGTGTGTGTGTCTGTCTGTGTCATGGTGTCTGTCTGTATGGTGTGTGTCTGTCTGTCATGGTGTGCGTGTCTGTCTGTGTCATGGTGTGTGTGTGTCTGTCTGTCTGTGTCATGGTGTGTGTGTGTGTGTGTCTGTCTGTGTCATGGTGTCTGTGTCGTGGTGTGTGTGTGTGTCTGTCTGTCATGGTGTGTTTGTCTGTCTGTCCATCATGGTGTGTGTCTGTCTGTCCGTTATGGTGTGTGTGTGTCTGCCTGTCATGGGGTGTGTGTCATGGTATATGTGTGTGTGTGTCATGGTGTGTGTGTCTGTCTGTGTCATGGTGTGTGTGTGTGGTTCTGTCTGTGTCATGGTGTGTGTGTGTCATGGTATATGTGTGTTTCTGTGTCTGTCATGGTGTATATGTGTGTTTTAAAAAAGTGTTTTTGCTCAACTTTTTTTTTCCCCCACGCAGCATGCTGGTCTCCCCTCGACTGGCCCTGCCTTTATTGCTGAGATCATCAAGCTTGATGATCTCAGCCAATCCAATGCTTTGCCATAGGATTGGCTGCAAAATGTTACACCAATCAGCATCTCCTCATAGAGATGCATTGAATCAATGTATCTCTATGGGGAACGTTCAGCGCCTCCAGAGTGTGGAGGCCCTGAATGTAGGTGCTGCACACTGTGCAGCCCTGACACAGGAAGCACCTCTAGTGACCGTCTGAGTGTCTGTCACTAGAGGTGTCACTTTGAAGCAATGTAAACACTGCCTTTTCTCTGAAAGGTCAGTGTTTATGTTGAAAACCTGTAGAGACATGCTATAGACACCAGTACCACTACATTAAGCTGAGTGTGTGTGTGCGCGTCTGCTAGTGAGTGAGCATGCTTACATGTGTGTGCCTGCTAGTGAGTGAGCTTGTGTTATTATGTCAATGAGCTGATGTATATCAAGTGAGATTGTTTGTCTATGAGGCTGTGTATCAATGAGCTTCTGTGTGTCATTGAGATGTCAGTGTCTGCATGTGAGCATGCTTACTGTATAATTGAACGTTTTACCCTGAAAGGACCAATATTTTATATTAGAAAAAGCAATATATATATATATATATATATATATATATATATATATATAGGAAACATGGGGGGATGGTTGCACTCACCTAAACATGCTTAAATGGGGTGCTGCTGGGGGCCATATTATACAATAAACAATACACAAGATCCAGCGCATTCTCCTATCTACTAAACAGCAACTTCAGTGTTGACAGATTTTATTAGTTTGTAAAAGTTTTTTTTAAAAACACCTAATCTAGGCAAAAAAAAGGGGATTTAGTTACATTATATGATAATGACGTTGTGGCAGGCTTATGCAATGTATGATCATATAATGTAACTAAATCCCCATTTTTTTTGCCTAGATTAGGTGTTTTTAAAAAAAACTTTTACAAACTAATAAAATCTGTCAACACTGAAGTTGCTGTTTAGTAGATAGGAGAGTGCGCTGGATCTTGTGTATTGTTTATTGTATAATATGGCCCCCAGCAGCACCCCATTTAAGCATGTTTAGGTGAGTGCAACCATCCCCCCATGTTTCCTATATATATTTGGGAGTTTAGCCAACTCCTTGGTTTTGCACCCCTCCCTGTTACAGGTGCCTCATCTCAGGTCCCTATTTAGCCTTGTACTGCAGAGAGCCTCAGATGGATTTTGTTTCCCAAGTAAGTGGTTAATCTCATAAGAGCAGACATTAGACTGTGAGAGTAGGACCTGCCAAAGATGGGGTACATTGACGTTGTGGCAGGCTTATGCAATGTATGATCATATAATGCAACTAAATCCCCATTTTTTTGCCTAGATTAGGTGTTTTTAAAAAAAACTTTTACAAACTAATAAAATCTGTCAACACTGAAGTTGCTGTTTAGTAGATAGGAGAGTGCGCTGGATCTTGTGTATTGTTTATTATATATATATATATATATATTACTCAATCATCTGTCATCTGGGGTGGTAAGACATAGCCTTACATATTACATACGGCAATATATGGCGCAATGACTTATGGGGCTGGCATAAAAAAAATTTCCAGGGCTGCTTTGTATCCCCAGTCCGGCCCTGCATGCTAGGGGTAACAGGCTAGTCAAATCTATTGTGCACAGGGACGAAAAGAAAGGAGAACATGCATTATTCAGCAATAGGCTGCATCCACTAGGCTGTAGCTTGCTAATGTCTTACATGGCTGTATAAGCCTGGGGGTGCTATAGCTAAGGGGGCCCGGTCTACAGCGCCCACCACCCCGCTAAAGTTACCTGCCCTCACCCGATGCTCATGCTGACTACCAGAGTTTCATACAGAGTTTGAGTCCCGGCAGTCCAGAACAGGCCACACCACTGGCCCCAGGCCTCTGCGAGAGCACAATTGCAGATCTCAATACTCCGGTCCCACTTGACTCTGTGAGTGATGTCCCGGATGGCAGTATGTATGGCTTGAAAGCGAAGTTGTTCCCGCCGCCTGCATGTAATAAGGATCTGGGGTTTCTTTTGTATAGCCCTCAGCTTAGGCATGCAGGAGCGGATGCCGTGCATCTCAGGACGTGGACGTGACATGGTTTGAAGGGCTTTCCTCCGAAGAGGCTCCCCATGGCAGAGTGTCAGGGATGGTCTCTGCGCTAATCAAGCTGTGGAGTGCTGAGCTTCATTAGGCTGGAGCCTCTGTGCTCCTTCTCCTCTGCAATCAGATTTTGTCTGTGTTCATGTTTCAGCCAGAAGGCACGAAAGAGCTTGTCTAGCCATTTTTGAAGCGATTACTGTGGGCCTCCAGTGGTTTCTGCAGGTACTGTGTTCGCCATCTTGGCTCATAAAAGTAGACAGAAGATGTTGCCATTCTTTAAGCGCTAGTATGATGGCTAACAGTTCTCTATTACCAATGTCATAGTTACACTCAGCAGGAGACAACTCTGGAGAAGTAACCACAAAGATGCAAAGGGGCATCCTGACTCTCTCTCTGAGAAAAAACAGCCCCGACCTCTTTCTCTGAGGCGGCAACCTCAAGTAGAAAAGATTTACTAGTATCAGGATGTCTTGATATGTCAGCAGATGCGAACCTTTGTTTAAGAAGCTCAAAAGCCTTTTGCGTGTCATGTTGTACTCCAAAAACTGAACCTCATGTTGATTAAATAGGCATTTCTCAAGTTTACAAAAAAGAAAATGTTTTAACAAAGTTTGTAAAAATAGTTTGACATTATCATGATGAGTTTGGATGTCATGGGAATAAATAAGGATATCATCCAGGTATACAAGCACAAAAGAGTTAATATAGTCTCTGAATACATTGTTAATGAAGTCTTGAAATACGGGCGGAGCATTACATAACCCGAAGGGCATAACAAGATATTCGTAGTGCCCACTCCTAGTATTAAACGCCGCCTTCCATTCATGATCCTCCCTAATTCTCACCAAATTGTACGCACTCCTAAGGTCAAGCTTAGTGAAGATCTTAGCACCCGGGAGTCTATCAAGCAATTTGGATATAAGGGGAATGGGATGGGCATTTTTGATAGTAATTTTGTTTAATGCCCTGTAGTCTATGCAAGGTCGTAATTCTCCATCTTTTTTAGCTACAAAAAACAACCCTGCACCAGCAGGCGAGGAGGATTTACGTATATGGCCTTTATTTGATGTTTTGGAACAATGAAACTTTTGTAGTTTTTTTTTTTTAACCTTTCTTCTTCATTATCCTTCCAACATTACCACTGCCGTAAAGACATAAGCAGTTACATGACTGGCGCATGAAGCATGGTAGTATGATTCATTACTTGCACATTAAACATTGCAACCGAGCGAATGCATGCTCACTGGTATAGTTGAAGATTTTGACTTTTTGGCTGTTCAGATAATTATATATATATATATATATATATATATATATATATATATATATATATATGTATATTGGGGGGCAATGTAGAACAACTGTATTTAAAATGATACAGTGTTACTTTTGTAACAAAGATAGAGTTCCATGGCAGCCAGTAAGTCTCATACACATCACATATATCAATGTTGTAGCTATTTTATATGGCACACCTGATTGTGAATTCAAATAGCCAAATGGTAAATTTGTGACTCAACATATAAAGTGTGTAGTAAGACATTCACAGGTCACCTGAAGTTTTAATTAGAGAAGTTGTCTGTAGTGGATTGGCAGCAGAACTGGTCATTCCAGTAATTCAGAAACAGTTGACCCATCAATACACACTGTAAAATATCTATAGTTTGCATAGACTTGTGAGCAGCTGCTTAGTTTACTGCAGCAATCTGTTTGAGCCAAGCCCTATAAGAATGTTCATAGTCATTCAAGGTTACTGGCCAAATATTCCAAAGTTATCAAAAATATCATAAGACAAAGAAGGTACTGTATGAGGACCTTCAAGGGAGAGCTGCAAGTAAGTTATCTTTGTTCACTCCTCCCCCCCCCCCCCCCCCCTAGACCACTGCACACCAAGGTGCATGCCACTTTATGGGATCTTTAAACTAAGATGCAGCAAACAAGGCTCATGTGGGGACATATTAAACAAGATGGGCAGAAAATATTGCGAAAATATTTTTTTGGCGTAATGACCTTCTATATTTGCAAGGTTTTCCTACTAACATACTATATGCCCTTTAACATATTTAAGTAGAGCGCTTCACAAAAATTAACAAATTATATGAGTGAAAAAACTCATTGATACAGTCAATGAGTTGCAAAATACTAATATTTGAACAGCATAAATTATGTTAGACTAAAGAACAATTACAGTAAATTAACATACAAGAAGAGCAATGGGACATAAAACATCTTTCTTAGGGAATCTGATTGGATTATGACTAGGTTAGGTAAGGCGCAGGATAAAAGATGCACAGGTAAGGAGAGTGGGATGTTGGGAAGTGATTAGACCAGATGAACTGAGAGGAGCCAACCAACAGAATGAGTTATTGAGTACCAGAGAATGTTTGGTTAAAGACTTGTGTTTTTAGAAGTTTGCAAAAGGATATTTGTCCATTCTTGGGGGGATAGGAGCGAGAAGAAGCACGTGGGTATGGGGGTGGTTTAAGGAATGTGGTAGAGGGAGCAGAGGTGGGTAAACCAGAGAGGTGAGATCCTTCAGCGCAAAGATGTGGCATTTGAAAATAGAGCTCTGAACAATAGAAAGCCAGTGGAGGTTTTTTTTGATAAGAGGAGGGGAATTAGCATTTCGAATTTGCTGGCGGGGGTGACTGAATGAAGACTAAGCAGGAGAGAGGTGCAGTAATTCTAGCTTGTTGAAGATGAGAGATTGACAGCTTAGCAGCAGGAGAATATAAGGAGAGGACGGATCCTAGTGATATTGAACAAGTGAATGTGACAGACGGAATAACATTGGCTATATGTTTGCAGAAAATGAGAGAAGAGTCAAAGATGACGCCTAGGTTAAAAAATTATTCCTCAAAAAGGATTTATTTTAAAAGAAATATTTGATGTTCACTATCTATAAAGTTGATCGTTCTCTTAAATGGCACATACAAGCTCCATGTGCCATATATAAAGAAACAAAGTAAATGGTCAAACACCTCCTATCATGGCAGCTTACAAATGAGAATTAGGGTGATCAATACTTAGGGATCAGTACAAGTTGTGTATTGATTCTAGGTCTTGCAAGAAAATTACTTCCTTATGTAAATAGGTTTTCAAGATGTGTTTTAAACCACAGCAGAGAATTAAACGGAACAAGACAGAATTCCATGGGAATGCCAGAAATAAGCAAATAAAGTATTAAAAAAAAAAGTATAGGAATGAAGAGAATCTAGGGGAAGAGGTGTATATTAGGTCAGAGTGAGAAGTAAGGGGCTCTTCGTATGAATTTGAAGATGAGGATGTGAACTGTGGAATCAAATGGTATATAACTGATGGCATTTTGAATAGCTTTTATTCATATGACAAACCGACTGAGCAGCTTGGAATAACAAAATTAACCCTGAGCTTAGTGCATAAAAAAATACTACTCCCAACAAAGCAATGACATGATGTTATTGTGGAATATGTGCTATCATCAGAAAAAAGCTGCTAGATAAGTGCAGACGAGAGGAAAAAAAAGAAATGAATAAAAGCTATATAGCATTGCCCGTTATTTAGATAGATCTGTAAAGCTGTAATTATCCAAGTACTTCATTACATGCCGAAGATGTCTACAAAACAGTGATTAAATCTTTCATTATGAATGGTTCTACAGAAACATTGCCCGAAAATACTAATAGCTGGGCACCTAACTTGGATAATTATACCGTTCATATATTTTTTTGTGATCTGACATAAAAAATACGGTGGATAGAAGCGGTGGATTTATAGGCAAAATTATAAAGTAAAAATAAAGGTGATAGTGCTGAGTATGTGTGTATATAAATTGATTCATGATTGAAAATGTACATTTTAACCCTTTTGTGGACCAAATCTTACACTATGTAGCCCTTAATCTATTCCTCCCAAAGGTCCCTATATAGAAGGGACAATCCTTCTTTTGAGTCGAAATCCCTCTGTCCCTCTTTTATAGGAGCTCCAGATTGTTGGTTTGTGCAGAGCTTCATGGCAATAATACTCGCAGTAATATGTCTTAAAATAACAAGAAGAGAGTTTAGAAATCAGTCTGTTTAAAGATACATTCTTGTTCCAAATATAATTTTATTTTCATAAATTCCCATTAGAAAGTCACCTACAATTTGTCAGAATAGGCCACACTTTCACTCACACCCCTAAAATTCAAGGGTTCTTTTTTGAAATGTTGGGAAATAAGTCACAATACAGTTCCTAAAGATGTTATTCTAGCAGAAGCTATTTACCTTTGCCAGACATTCCATTTTGGAACAGGATCCTTAAAGCAGCACTGTCAATTTACAGATTTTATTTTTAAACTTCACCTTCGTCATGGGAAACAAGAGCTTTAACATTGACGAGTCTCTGATGCTATCCCTTGTGCACACTGCACAGTGTTCAGAAAGGGTTTCCCTGGACTGCCTAAGAAAGGGAAAGACATGACTGCTGCCCAGGAATGGGGGGTGGATTAGTGGGGATACAAATGTAGCAAAAGGGAGCTGGATATAAGGGAGACTGGGGGTGGGCCCTTGCCACTCAGAAGGAAGGTGGATAACTAACAGGAGCTTTTCCCACCCTCCCTCCCTGAGATGTTTCAATGTTCGTGGTAAAGTGGTCGTGTTGGTGGTTTCTCTGTGTCTGGTTGTCTCTGTTTTTGTTTTGTCACAGCGGAATACCTGGCCAGCGCATGGGAAGGCAAGTGCCAAGTCAGATTTGGGAGTCGCAGCCTGCTTGGGCTGAAGGCGGAAGGCAGGCTGCTTTGGACTCTGGGAAAAGGATGTGAGATCTGTCTGGTGGAAGAATCACCCCCATCAGCTGACAGTTGGTATTAATGCTGGTTCAAATTGTTAAATAAAGCTGTGGCTGTTGCCCTTATCCATTATACAGGTGTTGTGTGTTTATTGCGCAACGGATGGGTTCGTGGGTCAGCAGTCAAGAATGTTGGTCTGACCAGAGTTCTGAAAAGGAGGTATCCTGGGGGAGGTAGGCACACTCAACTAGAGCGCCTGCCACCTCCATTAGTTCAGGGGTGCTAACAGAGGCAGAAAGCAAGTGTCACGGTAGTTTACCCCAACTTGCAAGATTTAGTCCAACAATTGACAAAATAGAGCAGAGATACGTCTTACCGGACCTTAGAATGGCCGGACTCGACGTAGAGGAGAGAAATACAGAGTCAGGAACGATCCGAGGTCAAGGGTACAAAGAGACAGCGAAAACAAGAACTAGCCAAGGTCTGGTACACAGTAATCAGTAAGTCGGCAAACAGTACAAAACAGGGATAAAGAGGTCAAGTACGAAGAATCACAACTGAACACAACAAGCGCTAAAGGGAACTGAAACAGAAACCACGATAGGGCAGGGAGTTAAGGGAGAGGTAAGTATAAATACCCTAACATTTAATTTGATTGGCCCTTGTCATATCCACGCCCCCAAAATGTGAGTGTATGGGGAATGTGGGATGACAGGGGCCAATGGGAGACCGTTTTAATTTTCGGCTCCCACTTCCCCTTTAAGAGAGTACCCGAGACGCGCGGCGCGCTCTTGGAGCTAGGCGGGACACGTGACCGCATCCTGCGGTCAGTGCCCGCCGTCATTCGAGCCCCGAGCGAGCCGCGCGCGGCGGGCACTGAGGACCTCTGCCAGCCCCTGGATAAGGTAAGTACCGCTACAGCAAGCTTCCCTGGTTGTTTGTTTGTTTACCATTTATTACTAAAAATGCAGATTCTGACTTTTTAATAGGATATTCATCCATAAAGCCTTTAGCTAGCTGAAGTACTTTGTGGATATGGAGCGGTCCTTTAAGCAAAGGTCCATTTCAGTTGGTAAACTAATTTACCTACAATCCATTAGTTAAAATAATCCCACTCAAGGCAAACTGCAGATTTCATGGACAGATGAGAACAAAATGGACGCACCCGGGTATTCAGTTCTTGCACAAGAAAGAAAAAGATAATAAATAAAGGCAAGTAGCAATGGGGGTATTACAAGAGTCATATGGAAGGGAAAACTGAAAAGAAACAAAAAACACGGCAGTGCTGATTTAAAGAACAGATTGATATGACAGCATACAATAGACTGCCAATGGACCGCAGGCACTATAACTGCTTCATCTCATTGAAGGGGCTACAGTGTCAGGAGTCTATTGGCATTGGCGGAAACCTTACTTTGAATGGTAAATCGGTTTTAACTTTTTAATGTTGTACGAGAGTTTCCATCAACTAATCCCACTTTGCTGCTTGGGCTAATGAGGAAACAGCATGAACAGCAACAGGTGGCTGAGAGTGGTAGCTGATTTCAACATATAACATTCAGGTATGAATTAATATGGCTACAAGGAAATGTGTAATCTCAGCTTTAGCCATGCCTCCAGTCTTGGTGATATTGTGGGAAGCCGGTCATCCTCATTCAGTGCTAAACTGCTTGATAATGGTTTAATACTGAATGGATCAACATTGCCAGTTGATTTTTTAGGCACTATAATTAATTCACTGAGATGAAATTTTTATAGTGCCTACAGTGTTGATTCAAAGATAAAGGATACCGCACTCTCATAGTGAAAACCAGGTTTATCAAAGGCCGGGGTGGCAAAACTCAATTTAGTAGATATTAGTAGAAAGTATGTCCAGGCACTCAAGGTTTCTTCAAAAAGGGAGATTATTGAAAACTGAATGTGCAACATTTTGACCATATTTGGAGTTTCTTTGATAAGTTCTGGTTTCCAATGGGTTGTTGGAGGGATATGTAAGGATATGGAGCAATTAGAATATTTAGATTTATCTTCTTTTTATTTTCTTTTTTATATTTTTTATTGTTTTTACATAGACCCTAGGGACACCTCCAAGTGGCCACTCCTTAGATGGCCACTGAAGGGGCTTCCTGGCTTAGGGCTGCACAGTAAGCAGCCCTGCCGTTCAGCGTCCCCACACTCTGCATGGAGATGCAGAATTTTCCTCATAGAGATGCATTGATTCAATGCATCTCTATGAGGAGGTCCTGATTGGCCAAAACGGCATATGCCCCCCCCCCCCCCCCCCTGCCAATTTTAGCCAATCCAATGCTTTCCCTATAGGAGCTGCGCGGCGCTGGAAATACGGTGAGTATTTAACTTTTATATGGGGGCTAAGGGGGGGGGGCAAGCCACCTAAATGGTGGGTTCAGCACTATAGGGTCAGGAATACATGTTTGTGTTCCTGACCCTATAGTGATCCTTTAATGTGGTGATAGCTTGACAGAAGCCTCTGTGGTAGGTGGGGTTAGTCTGATATTCAAATCACCTTTTTGAAAAATGGTTATATTAGAAATTAATATTGCTATGTTTCAGCAAAAGACATATGGGCAGCACACATGATTTACTTCATGAAAAATGGTCAGGAAGTTCAGTGGATAGAACTTTAATTATATACGACAGTCATATAACCTCACAGATGCTTCTATCCCAGAACAATCAAAAATAGAAGTTCTTTACTTGTAGCTGACATCTTCCCTCGATTTAATTACTTGCCCGAAAATCAATGAAAACCACTCACTCAATTGAATGAAAGCTGCCACAGGCTACCCAAAATGTTGACATTGGGGAGAACTTGTCTAACACAGGCCTACATTACAATCCAGCATTGGCATCTGGTCGATAATAGGTTTTGCCTTTTGTCCAGTATCGTGGAATAGTTATCAAAGAGATCACAATCTAGATTTCACAAACTTAATTTCTGTTGTAATGCTACCATAGTCCAAAAATACTGGTTTAAAGGGAGATTGTAGTCCCAAAAATATAAATTTTTATTTCAGTGCCAAAGGTTAATTTCTGTCCACCCCAATTGCTTTGAAAAAAAGTACTGAATTAAAGATTATTCACCTTGTTTCCAGCGCTGGGACTCCTTTGCTGCAGCTGCCTGCTCTAATCCATTGCTTCTCAGAAAAAAAGCCAAATACTGAACTCCAATTATCAGCATTTGATTCCCAGACCAAATTTTAATTGGTCTGGAGGAGAAAGTGCCTCTAGTGGCTGTCAGGAAGACAGCCATTAGAGGTGGAGTTATCCCTGCAATGTAAACATTGCAGTTTCTGAAACACACAACAGGACCACTGCACCCAGACAACTTCATTAACCCCTTAACGCCGTTACGGCGTTCCATGCCGTCGCGCTTTAAATGGGTTTTAAAGCCGTTGCGGCGGCATGGAACGCCGTAACGGCTGCAGCCCCCAGGACCTCGGCGGTACTCACCTCCGCCGCGATCCTCTTCTGGCAGCCCAGGCAGACCTCCCACGGCAAATGAGGCCCCCGGGGGCCATGTGATCGCTCTCAAAGAGCGATCACATGGCCCCCTATAGCTGGCTATGGATCTGCCAGCAGGGGAACTGTCTAAAATATCAGACAGTCCCCCTGCTGGTAGGTAGTGCAAAAAAATAATTAGACATGTTTAAAAATAAATTAAAAGTATTTTTATATATATAATATATGTAAATATATTATATATATATATACATATTATATATATGTAACGTCATACAAAGTGTATTTTAATACTAATATAAGTATATATATTAGTATTAAAATACACTTAGAATGACGTTATATATATATAATATGTATATATATTATATATATATAATAGATCTACATATATATATTTTATATATATATATATATACGTATAATTAAAATAATAAATAAAATATAAATAAATAAAATATTGAAACAAAATGTAATATAAATTATATATCCATATGTAATTTCATTCTAACTGTATTTTGTTATTAATATATATATATATATATATATATATATATATATATTGGTAACAAAATACACTTAGAATGACATTCTATATATATCTATCTATATATAAAATACAAATAACCGCAAATATATATATATATATATATATATATATATATATATATATAGATAATTACATAAAAGATTACATTAGTATACATGTAGAATTTAAATACATATATATGTATACATATTAAAATTCTACATGTATATTTAAGTACTCTTTTAACATAATTATGTGATTTGATTAATTTAAATTTGATTGACATGCCTGACAACACAGGGAGAAAGTGCAGAGAATTTAATTCGCAAGCACTATATTTGACCCTGTAACTCTCCAAGACACCATAAAACCTGTACATAGGGGGTACTGTTTTACTCGGGAGACTTCGCTGAGCTCAAATATTAGTGTTTCAAACTGGTAAATTGTATTACAACGATTATATTTTAAGTAAAAGTGAAGTTTTTTGCATTTTTTACAAACTAACGGCACTTTTATGGACTATATTATTGTTGTAATATGTTTTACTGTTTTAAAACACTAATATTTGTGTTTAGTGAAGTCTCCCGAGAATAACAGTACCCCCCATGTACAGGTTTTATGGTGTTTTGGAAAGTTAGAGAGTCACAGATAAGGCTTGCATTTCATTTTTTTCACATTGAAATTTGCCAGAATAGTTATGTTGCCTTTGAGAGCGTATGGTAGCCCAGGAATGAGAATTACCCCCATGATGGCATACCATTTGCAAAAGTAGACAACCCGAGGTATTGCAAGTGGGGTATGTCCAGTCTTTCTTAGTAGCCACTTAGTCACAAACACTGGCCAAATATTAGTTTTTTGCTTTTTTCACACAAAAACAAATATTAACGCTAACTTCGGCCAGTGTTTGTGACTAAGTGGCTACTAAAAAAGACTAAACATACCCCACTTTCAATACCTTGGCTTGTCTACTTTTTCAAATGGTATGCCATTATGGGGGTAATTCTCTTTCCTGGGCTACCACACCGTCTCAAAGGTAACATTACTAATCTGGCAAATTTCAGTTTGAAAATGGAACGTTCTATATTTGACCCTGTAACTTTCCAAAACACCATAAAACCTGTTAATGGGGGGTACTGTTGTACTTGTGAGACATCGCTGATTACAAATATGTGCATCTTTTTGCAGTAAAACCTAACAGTATTATGACATTCACAGCTAAAATGGCAGACGGAAATACAAATTTTTAAAAAAATCTTATTTTCTCACATTTTTTAAAATTGTATTCATAATAAATTATGTTCCATATATGAATAGTTATTAAAATAAATTAAAGCCCTGTTTCTTCTGAACAAAATGATATATAATAAGTGTGGGTGCACTTAATGTGACAGCGGTGAATTGCAGATTATGTTAACGTAGTGTACGTATAATCTTAATTTTAATAATGACAGGAGGCGAGTATTTTGCATAACTTTCTTTACTTATGCCTCCAGCAGCACAAGTCAATCAATCAAAAAAACTTTAACCAATCCTAGGCCAACATAGCCTGCATATAAGTCTTTGGTGGGCGTGTCTATTCCTCTTTCTTTGATGTGAGAAGTCCTGTAACGTCAGGTTGTGAGGTATCTTTTAAACTGGAACTCTGTAACTTGAACGAACGTAGCTTGGATTGGAGCTTGAGGGATATTGTTGTCCGGCTCCCAAGTCATCTTATGCTGGAAAAAAACGGAAATAGGTGAAAGATGTGGAAATGAACTATTGTCCGCATGCAACCTAGACCTGATTCAGTTACTTAACATGTCTAAGTAGTAGGTTATAGTATTGACAGTTCTATTGAGTAGTTAACTAGTTAATTCTATACTGTTTACGTGAGATTTATGCTATGAATGTAACAGTCTGTCATGATGTCACAACTGTCTGTAAAATGCTATAAACAGCGAGTATCAAGGGGGGGAACAATCTCAAGATCTATGGGGGGGAAAATACTCGCCTCCTGTCATTATTAAAATTAAGATTATACGTACACTACGTTAACATGATCTGCAATTTTATTACATGACAGGAGGCTTCCTATTTTGCATTTTTAACGCTGCGGTAACAACGAAAAAGATGCGTGAGATGTCTGTCGAAAGTAGAAAACTCGGAAGGTGTTTTCTCTAGTCCAGTCTGCCGAGCGCAAGATGTCCGTGAGTGATGCACCTGCCGAGTATGCACGCGAAGCCGCCGCCCCGCGTACCGAGTGGGCCCCGAAATTCGGTTCTACCCCTGCCAGGGATAAGAGCCATCGTACCCATCTGGCCAACGTAGTGATAGTTACTGGTTTGTATGGTTTGGTGTAAGATACCAGAAGTTGACCTGATCGGTAAAAACGGAGTGGTTCGGTAACTTCTACGTACCGAAGCAAGGTGGTCACGACGCATAGCCGCGGAACCGTCAGAAAAAAGGGGTAAGACACGGATGTGGAGTCCGTCTTAGTCCTGCGAGATACCGAGAAGGTAACTCCTACTGGTGTAATAGTGAAACCGTCTATGTCAAAAGCCCTAACGTCTGCGACCCTACGAAACGAAACTAAACATAGGAGGAGAGTTAGTTTGGCTGATAGTTGTCTCAGTGACAAGGTCTCGTTGTCCGGCCAGTTCCTAAGGAATCGGATAACTACATCAACGTCCCAAAGAGTGTTATACTTCGGGACCGGAGGTCTGGCTAGTCTGATGCCCCGAAGTAGACGGCATACCAGAGTGTTCTGACCCACTGGTGTACCGTCTATCGGGGTGTGGGCCGCCGAGATGGCAGATCTGGTGATATTAATTGAGCGGAATGCTCTGCCTTCTGAGAACAGGTTTGACAGGAAATTTAGAATGCAGGGAATAGGTGCTGTAAAGGGATCAAGGTCCCTTTCCATGCACCAGCGGTTCCATGTGTTCCATGCGGATAGGTAGCTACGTCTAGTGCCCGGTGCCCAGGAGTCCCATAACAGGTCTCTAGTCGTCTGCGATAGGCCTGAGACGTTCCAGGATCCCCGGAAAGACTACAGGCTACCAGTTCCAGCCGGTCTTGTGTAATCAACGGATGAGGTTCCCCGTCTGGGTTCACCAGGAGGAATGGGAACACTGTTAAGAGTAGCGGATGGTCCTGTGATAGAGCTAGTAGGTCCGGGAACCATGCTTGGCTCTTCCATAATGGTGTGATCAGAATCAGAGAGGTCCCCGCTCTGCGTAGGTGGTGGAGGACTCTCGCCAGCTTCGAGAAAGGTGGGAATGCGTAAGCTCCTGACTGTGGCCATTGTTGCAGGAACGCATCCACTGCTTCGCTTTGAGGGTCCGGGAGCCAACTGTAATATCTCGGTAGTTGAGTGTTCGTCCGTGATGCGAAGAGGTCTATGTGTAGCGGACCTCTTATCTGCCTTATCATGCGGAAGATGGTGGTGTCCAGGCGCCAATCGCTGCTGTCTCTCCAGTGTCGAGAGAACCAGTCTGCTGTGAGGTTGTTGACACCCGGTAGATATTCTGCCTTGATCGTGATGTTGCGGGGTAGGCAGAATCGATAGATGTCCCTCGTCGCTTCCGTCAGGGCCCGTGATCTGGCTCCGCCCAGGTGGTTTATGTACTGGACTGCCGAAATGTTGTACATGCGCAAGAGTATGCAGCAATTGGACATGTTCTTGGCCAAACTCCGGATCGCGAAGGAGCCCGCTATCAACTCCAGGCAGTTGATGTGTAGGAGTTTTTCTTCCTCCGACCATGGCCCTCCGGTGGACGCCTGTGTGCAGTGGGCTCCCCAGCCCCATAGGCTGGCGTCTGACTCCAAGACAAAGTCCGGGTTCGGACCGAATATGGCTCTGCCGTTCCAGGCCTCCATGTGCAGGAGCCACCATCTGAGTTCCGTCCGTATTTCTGCTGACACTGGGATCCAGTGGTCGTATGTCTGACCTTGTCTCAAGTGATATGCCTTCGCCCGTTGCATGGCCCGGTAGTGTAGCGGTCCCGGGAAGATCGCTTGTATGGAGGACGATAAAAGGCCTACCATTCGGGCTAGGAGGCGAAGCGGTATTGAGTCTTTTCGAAGTACCCGGCGTATCTCTTTCCGTATTGCCGTAATCTTCGCAGTGGGTAAACGGAGGGTACATGTCCCCGAGTCTATTTCGAATCCCAGGAACTAAACCACCTTGGCAGGTTGTAGTGAAGATTTTTCTCTGTTTATGATGAAGCCCAAAGATTCCAGCAAGAGCACTATGAATCTCGTTTGAGAGTGAAGCCTGGGCGCTGATTCGCAGAAAATCAAAATATCGTCCAGGTATATTAGGCAGCGGATGCCTTTCTCCCTTAGGTAAGCCATTACCGGCTTCATGAGTTTCGTAAAGCACCATGGTGCTGAGCTGAGGCCGAATGGGAGACAGGTGAATTGGTAGGAAAGGTGGTTCCATGTGAAGCGGAGGAAAGGACGGCTGACGCAGGCTATCGGTACCGATAGGTAGGCGTCCTTTAAGTCTAGTCGAGTGAACCAGTCGTGTTGCAATAGTAGGTCTCTTAGAAGGTGGATTCCTTCCATTTTGAAATGCCTGTATGTGACGAAAACGTTCAGCTGCCGTAGGTTGATGACTGGTCTGTAGTCTCCTGTTTTCTTTTGGACTACGAAGATGTTGCTGAAGAAACCCGTATCGTCCGGGGCGACCTCCACCGCCCCTTTGTCGAAGAGGGTTTGAATCTCCTTGTCTATGATTCCTGTGTGTGTTGCCGACGCTCTTATTGGAGGTGGGCGTCGGTCTTGTACCGGGGTGTCTGAGAACTCGATCTCGTAGCCGGTTACCGTATTGAGGATCCAGCTGTCCGAAGATATCTTATCCCATTCCTGTGAAAAGAGAGACAGTCTGCCTGCAGTCATGTGGGAAAAAAGACAGGGTGTGTCGGGAATGCTCACCTGTATTGAAACGTCCGCGTCCGCGGGTGTGGGTGCCTCTGGAACGGAAAGATCCTCGCTGGAAGTTGGTTCTTGAGGTTGGGAAGAAGGCTTGAGATGACTGGTATCTGGGGCCTGTAGGCCAGAAGCGGCTGGTGGCTCGGCCCCTTTGGCGACCAGCCCTGCCAAAAACTCCACGGCGTGGTGTGGTGGTGCGAAAAACTTGCCTGATGGAGGTCTGAGCCTTATTCAGAGTGGTGAAGATGCTTACATGTTTCTTGAGTTCAGTTATGAAAGAGTCACCGAAAAGTTGACCGTTCGCCAGTGGTCCCATTTCTTTTTTACCCAGCTCCATCAGTTTTGGGTCCATCTTGAGTAATGCAGTTCTGCGGCGTTCTGCGCACATTGCCGCGTTGGTGTTACCCAGCATACAGATGGCCCGTTGCGCCCATTCACGTATAGTGTGGGCATCCAGTGCGGTGCCCTGGGATAGGGCTAAGTCGGCCAAGTATAGCATTTTTGCTAGAGGGCCCAGGATGTCTAAGAGTTTGTCTTGGGATTCCCTAAGGCCCTTCTCTATCCCTTTTCGTGGGTCCCGACCTGCGCGGGACATGAACAGGGATACGGTAGTATCAAATTCCGGGGTCAGTGCGATTTTATCTGGTAGTGTGGGTCTTGGGCATTCTGCCCGTAGTTTCGCCCTTACTTCTTTGTCCATTGGCTTTCTCAGCCAGAAATGGACGAACTGAGTCAGGTGTTCTGGCAATCCCCATTCTGTTGATCTTGGATGTCGGATCGTGCGGGGGTCGAACATGGTTGCTCCTTGGGGGGTCTATGAAGGTGCCCTCTTCCTGAGGGAATTCCTGTTCAAGGTATGTGTCTTGATCATAGTCTCTGTCGTTTCCCTGGACGTCTAGCCATTCCTCGTCTTCCGAGTGTGAATCCCCCGCCTTCCATTCATCCATGATGTCAAGTGATGGTGGGGGGTTGTGATCATCGTCCTCCGAGGACGGAGAATATGGAGGGGAAGTTCCTCTCTTCGTTGCCTGGAGGCTCTTCTTCAACTGTGTTTTTCCTCTCTTTCTCTGGGTGTCCGATACGGTGCCCTTCCGTTGCCGTTTTGTAGCGTGGTAATCTCCGAGAAGGGCATCGTCAGTAAAATCCGTGGGTTGTTCAATAGCCGTGTCCGGTTTTGGGTTCTGCATAAGCAGTTTGCCGATAGCTTTCTCCACGGAGGCGGCTACCGCCGAGTTAATGAGTGCCTGCCAATCTGATGGTGGTAACTGTGGTGAATCACTCATCTTGTGTTGTGTGTTGGGTCTGTCTGTGGAAGACAGGAAAGTGTTAGGAACTGAAATGCGTGGAGTGCCGTATGATACAGTTCATGTATAGAGTCACATATATATGATAGTATGGCAGGGAACGAGCCTGCAGTTATTGAGCCACTAGATTTAATAGCAGGGGTAAGTCTGCTTGTATCGGTTCAGTAATATATATATAGCAGGGGATGAGCCTGCTGTCACTTGTCTGAGGCTGTTTGCAGCTAGGCACTTATATATATATATATAGATATGGGTGGAAAAATCTACCCTGGATGAGTGGAGAAAATGGTTAATTGAATTGTGGTCTCAAAATAAAATGATACAAATAGTTTATGGTAGGAAGAAGTTCTCAACTGGTAAAGGAGCTCCCCATTAGAGCTCTGAAACAATAAAACTGTGTATAAGGGGAATTAACCCTAAACGTACCAGGAGATCTTCTAACCATAAAAAAGAGAAACAGCAGTACTAGTCCAGAAATGAACCCAATACGTAAAACACACACTGGAGTATGTAAACTATCTACACGTCTCCCAATCTCAAATTAGTAATAGGTTAAACAAGCCAAAAGACTAAGCCAAAAAATAAATAAATAAAAATAAAAATAAATATAAAAATTAAAATAAAAATAAAAATAAAATAAAAAATAAAAATACAAGGTGAAGTTATTGTAAATCCATGTACTGAGTACAAACTGGTGTAAATGAGTGTAACAGTGGATATGGACTCCAGCAACGAAATGTATATACGTTCCAGCTGCACTGTGTTATTGTCTGTAATAATGTATCTGTATAATAACAGACAAACACAGAAATATAATCTAATGCCTTGCAGTGTGGGCTACTGCTCACGCAATAAGTCACTGGCATAGATCTTGAGTGATAAAGATAAGTGTCCTCTAGTACTTGGTAACTTCAAAAAACACCTGTTTTTTTCAATAAAAAAATCTATAAAATTTATTTAAACAGCATCATCAATGGTAGAAAAAATGAAAACGTGATACATAGTATATTTACAAAGTCCTTTGGGATAAGCAGAATCCAAGTTAAGCGGTTGCTCACTGAACCTCTGGCCGGTCAAGAGGTAACAGTGGGAAGAAAAGCCGGGAACTTGGTTTTCAAAATCTTCGCGTGCGTCTCACTCAGTGTTGGTCTGCGTTCCACTGGATCTCGGTAAAAATGCGGCTCCTGCCATGAATTGCCTTACGCGTTTCGTGACTGAATGATGTCACTTCATCAGAGGCTCGTAATCCTAGGAGAGCAATCAATGTACTTATATAGCTCACATTAACAAGAATATCCCGGACAGCTGCGGACTGTCTTAATCAAGTTAGTCACTTTATCCGTGATCTTGCAATGTTAGGATAACGAAAAAATTCATTCATTAATTTTATTTTTTCGTTATCCTAACATTGCAAGATCACGGATAAAGTGACTAACTTGATTAAGACAGTCCGCAGCTGTCCGGGATATTCTTGTTAATGTGAGCTATATAAGTACATTGATTGCTCTCCTAGGATTACGAGCCTCTGATGAAGTGACATCATTCAGTCACGAAACGCGTAAGGCAATTTACGGCAGGAGCCGCATTTTTACCGAGATCCAGTGGAACGCAGACCAACACTGAGTGAGACGCACGCGAAGATTTTGAAAACCAACTTCCCGGCTTTTCTTCCCACTGTTACCTCTTGACCGGCCAGAGGTTCAGTGAGCAACCGCTTAGCTTGGATTCTGCTTATCCCAAAGGACTTTGTAAATATACCAATCGATTTTTTTTTTTGTTTTTTTTTTATATACTATGTATCACGTTTTCATTTTTTCTACCATTGATGATGCTGTTTAAATAAATTTTATAGATTTTTTATTGAAAAAAACGGGTGTTTTTTGAAGTTACCAAGTACTAGAGGACACTTATCTTTATCACTCTAGATCTATGCCAGTGACTTATTGCGTGAGCAGTAGCCCACACTGCAAGGCATTAGATTATATTTCTGTGTTTGTCTGTTATTATACAGATACATTATTACAGACAATAACACAGTGCAGCTGGAACGTATATACATTTCGTTGCTGGAGTCCATATCCACTGTTACACTCATTTACACCAGTTTGTACTCAGTACATGGATTTACAATAACTTCACCTTGTATTTTTATTTTTTATTTTATTTTTATTTTTATATTTATTTTAATTTTTATTTTTATTTTTATTTATTTATTTTTTGGCTTAGTCTTTTGGCTTGTTTAACCTATTACTAATTTGAGATTGGGAGACGTGTAGATAGTTTACATACTCCAGTGTGTGTTTTACGTATTGGGTTCATTTCTGGACTAGTACTGCTGTTTCTCTTTTTATGGTCAGAAGATCTCCTGGTACGTTTAGGGTTAATTCCCCTTATACACACTTTATATATATATATATGTAGCAGGGGATGAGCCTGCTGGCACTATGTCACTTGATTATAGCAGGGGATGAGCCTGCTGGCACTGGCACTTATTTAAAACAGATGATGGGTCTGTTTATATAGTGACTCTTCTGTGTATAACAGGGTATGAGCCTGTTTGCACTAGTGACTCTAGATGTAATGCAGGGAATGAGCCTGCTTGAGCTGTGACTTTGAGAAATACAGCAGGGGATGAGCCTGTCTGTACTGTGCCTTTAAAAGTATAGCAGGGGATGAGCCTGCTAAAACTGTGCCTTAAGATGTACAGCAGGGGATGAGCCTGTCTGTACTGTGCCTTTAAAGTAAAGCAGGGGATGAGCCTGCTTAAACTGTGCCTATAAGATGTACAGCAGGGGATGAGTCTGTCTGTACTGTGCCTTTAAAAGTATAGCAGGGGACGAGCCTGCTTAAACTGTGTCTGTAAGATATGCAGCAGGGGATGAGCCTGCATGCACTGAGCCTTTAATATGTGTAGCAAGGTCTGATACCACAAAATATACACAGTGTAGGTAAACCAAAAAAACAAATTGACATATACATATGAGGAGAAAAAGGACGGGTCGTTTGAATCACGACCGTTAGGAGCGCTAATGGCCGTCGTGGGTCTCGCGGGAGCGAGATCCAAGATGGCCGCCGTTCGCGCCAAAAAGACAGTGCGATCGCGGTCCGCTGTCAAGCCTCTAAACGCCGCACAAATAAAGCGGAATGCCCCTCCAACCCCACACCCACCTCCCAAAGGGTCCCTAAGCGAGCTCCATACCCCAGAAAAAGCGCGGTCGCGGAAAAACGCCGCGGGTAGGAGACAGTAAAGGGTGAGAGGAGAGGTAGGGCAGAGGAGAGAGAAAAATAAAGGACTAGTAAAATAAACATATAAAAATAAACATTTAAATTATGGAAAACAATGAATATTATCCTAGCAATATGAAATGAATATAAAATAAATAAGCTCTGAAGGTAGTACTCTGACCTGTGCCTTCTGGAAGCAGCAAAGAAAGAGGAATAGACACGCCCACCAAAGACTTATATGCAGGCTATGTTGGCCTAGGATTGGTTAAAGTTTTTTTGATTGATTGACTTGTGCTGCTGGAGGCATAAGTAAAGAAAGTTATGCAAAATAGGAAGCCTCCTGTCATGTAATAAAATTACGGTTGAACAGACATATAGCGCAAATTCCAGTTTTTGTTTACGTTTTGTTTTGATCAAAACGTGCACTATTGACTCCGTCCTGAAGGGGTTAAGATGGAATGGCATGGCAGACTAAAGTGTTTCTTTAAGACTGAGCCAGAATTTCATCATTAATTTCATGATGTCAAACTCCATGAGCCAATATTAATCGGTTAATCAATATCAATTACATGACATAGTTACTGATCTCATCTTAACCAGTTCTTATTCCTTCCTGGGTTCACTGTCTAGAACAGTAAATAATAGTAAAAGCAGATACAGCGCACACACTGTTGGAAGGCTTGAAAAGATTTCTTAAAGTTTAACATTAAATAAGGTAGAGAAATAATTGAGTTGCAATTTTGAAGTCAATAGGAATATTTCCCCTTTTGGTGGTCAACGATAAAAAGTTGTACAGGATTATTCATAAAAATTAGGCATATTTTAGATTTAATGCATTTCTATGAGAAGCTACCGATTGTTGGACCGTGGCGACTTCTGCACATATGTCATCCACCATGAGGCAGAGCAGCACTGGATTACAGGTGAGTTTTATAGGTTTAAGAAAAAAAGAAAAAATTTGGTTGATTTTTCTTTTTTGTTTCTTAAGTATAAAAATATGTGGGGATCTGAATCTAGTGCAATAAAGGAATACACTAACGTTAAAAAGAAATATATTTATGTGTAACCTTATAGCGCTCATCTAATCGAAAAAAAGGATATGTGAAAGTTTAAACTCGATGTTCTTGTGTCTGCTTTTCTTGATTTCAATTACCATGTTACTGTAGAATATACGAGTAAAGTCATAAAAAAGCAATTTCCTGCTCAGTGCTTGTATAACTACAATTTAGTCATTTATAGCTAAGAAATAAACATGCGCAGTTATGAAGCACTTTAATCCCAGAGTGTACACAAATTAACCCTTTCATTGTGAAGGAAATATCCAGTAAAATGAAAAAAAATAGTCTAAATGTTAACAGTGCATTGGGGTTTTTAATTTTACTCCACATTTTTTGTCATTTTACATTGTATGCCTGATATAACATTTTATAGGCTGCATAACATTTCAGTGAATTTAACCCATGGTAGCATGTGCTTGGTCCCATGCATGGCACTATGGAATGAATGTCCAAGTCCACATTTGTTTCTACAACCTTTTCTGAAGATATCCGAGCACTGTTGGACAACAGTGTTGCTCTAAATGCATAGGTGCTGTTTAATAAGTTAAATTGCATTTACTGGTGTGAGAAAACTTCAGTGAAAGTTCTGCATTTTCCTGGAATAAGATTCGCAGCCAACATTAAAGTGGACTGGTCACCCACAGATCTAGGATAAGATTAGGTAATCTGCTGGTAGAGAGTTAAACTGCTAGCATATTTATCTCCCAATGGATGTATGCACAAGGCTGATCCTAGGGTCACTGGCAACTGGGTACAAGAATATTTTGGTGCCTTAGGTGCCTAACCCCTTCCATTCATAAACATAACTCTTCTAACCACACCCATTTTCTATGGAAACCAGTCCACCTCTAATAGCCCCCCCCAACTTCATCAGGTAACATGTTACCCAGTTCCTACAGTGCCAGCTTTGTGCCCAGCTTCCAAGGGCTCCTCTGTCCCATACAGCTTCAATGTGCCATATTTGTACCCAAATAGCACACCAGTGCCATTGTTGTCTCATTATACCTAATCAGTGCCATATTTGTGCCCAAATAGCTTACCAGTGCCATCTTCGTCTCAACATAGCTTACCAGTACCATCTTTGTGCCCAAATACCGTATTAGTGCCATATTTGTCCCCAAATAGCTTACCAGTGCCATCTTTGTGTCCAAATAGCTTATTATTGTCGTCTTTGTCCCAAAATGGCTAATCAGTGCCATTTCTCTGTCCCAACCGCTTACATGTTGTCTTCAAATAGCTTGCCGGCGCTATCCTAATGCAAGCTGGTGTCATAATCTTGGTGCGAGGGGTGGAGCCTAAAACAAGGGACAGTGCAAAATATGAGGGAGCGGGGGCTAGTGCAGCACTCCCCGGTAATGTGCCTCTATCTACAGAACACCCGAGCGCTGTGCAACTCGTGCATCGGCCCAGGATTGGCTCTGTGTGTGCCTCAAGATTTTTGTTGAGTTGCCAACTAAAATTATTTGAAATGATATGCACAAATTAGAAAAAAAAGCTGAATCTTTCTTTAGATAACCATTTTGGTATAGTTAATCACAACCGTGCAATGTCATGCATGGGCACATAGAACATACACCATCGTGTTTATATGCTTTACCCATTAGCAACTGGACGCTACGCCTATGTTTCACTAAAGTCACGGTAGAACAATGTACTCAGTAAATGCAATAAGAAACAATGTCCTTCAACTACAACACAACAATAACATAATATACGCTCGATGTACTAACCGTATCACCAGGTTCTAAAGCCTGTCCTTTTGAGCTCCATATGGTCACTAGATGGCAGAATTCATTAACATCCCACAAAATGACATTCTGTCTGAAAGTGGTTTGGTTGACAGATCCACTATTTTGTTTCTGGAATCGTATAAATACAACTTGCCAAGCAAAGAAGAAGTGACCCTGCAGTACTCAGAATTAGTGTATTGCTGAAGGGAAGTCAATTTTTTAATCAAGGTAGTAAATATGGAACCCTTGAATTGTACATACTTGAGGACAGCATTATTCATATACTGACAATCGTTATGAAATATCATCACTTTGCACGTCTTGCCAAAAGATTCTTGGTACTGCCATTAAAGGTGTATTTATTAATGGCCCTGTATTGAATGGTGCAGAATTGGGCCATTTAAACTGTTCACAGTATATAACAATAAATAAGTCAGAATTGTGTCCGGGTTTCAGCCTGTCCGATTGCTAAAAAATGGCTGAAATTCTGGCCTAGATTCTGAAAAAGTGCCAGGTTCCCTATAATAATCTACTGGCCCTAACCCCAATGTTTTATTAACAGCTGTTGGCTGCTCACTGTTTAGCAGATATACCCCCACTTAAGGCAGGGCAGTTGAGAAATGTGGGAAATATGTGGGCAGTGTTATGACCCCATGGAGACTTTATAAAATATATATTTACTTTCCAATGTTACGGCTAGTGCTGGCCAGCTTTCACATAATTTATTGTTTGTTTTGAAAAAAAAAAAAATTGAGAATGTGGATCCTGGCAGATGCATTTAACCCAATTTTCTATAAAATTGGTGCATTGTAAATGTCTGGATTGTACACTTTACATAGCTGTGAGAAGCACTGATCTTGAAATTAACATCAAATGCATCCGGCGAAATTTGCAGATATGCTCGGGATGACCGAATTCTGACCGGATTTGGCTATAGGTATAAGAATTGTTGATCTGGTCAGAGATGGGTCATTTGGGATAAAATTTGGGTCACTTCATGGATTCTAGCAGACTCTAAGTCCCCTAAATGACGCTGCACGCCCTCACGCTCTGCATGATGACATCCAGTGTCAGTAAAATTCCCATAGGAAGGCATTGAAGCAAAAGTTTTTCGATGGGAAGGGCCTAATGCGCTTGTGTCGTATGCCGGATGCTAGCCATGATTACTTAAAGAGGCACTCTAAGCACCAAAACCACTACAGCTCAGAAGTTGTAGTGCAAAGAGTCTACAGAGACCATCCCCTTGGTTTTAGTCAAATCATTTCGGAACAGGTTAATTAAAACTCCCATTTTCCCTGGAATCCATAGCCTGCCTTCTAATCAGCCTCCCTGATATTCAGCCTCCATGATTTTTGCATTATCCGTATCAATTTCCTCCAACACGGATGCACTAGACAGGCTGAAAGTACTGAGCTAACTCCCAAAGATTTACCGTATATACTCGAGTATAAGCAGAGTTTTGCAGCACATTTTTTGTGCTGAAAAACCCCAACTCGGCTTATACTCGAGTCACTGTCTGTATTATGGCAATTTGCATTGCCATAATACAGACAAGGGGCTGGCAGCGAGCGCTTACCTCTCCTGCAGCTCCTGTCAGCTCCCTCCTCCTCCGCGCCGGTCCTTTCAGCACCTCGGTCAGCTCCCAGTGTCTTGCGAGAGCCGCGGGGTCATAGTGCGGCTCTCGCGAGACTTACAGTGTGAGCTGACAGAAGAGCTGCACGGACCGGCGCGGAGGAGGAGGGAGCTGACAGGAGCTGCAGGAAAGGTAACAGCTCTGCCCAGCCCCCACCCCCCCACTGAACTGCCAATGCCACTGGACCACCAGGGAAGGAGAGCCCCCCTCCCTGCCATGTATCAAGCAGGGAGGGGAGACGAAAAAAAATATTAATAATAATAAAATAAATAAAAAAATAAAATAAAAAAATTATAATGAAAAAATATATTAAAAATTCCCACCCCCCACCAAGGCTCTGCATCACACACATACGCACTGCACTCATGCACATACACACTGCATTCACACACACACACTGCACTCATACACACACACACACACTGCATTCATACACACTGCATTCATACACACACTGCACTCACTCATACACACTGCACTCATACACACTGCACTCACACACTGCATTCATACATACACACTGCACTCATACACACACTGCACTCATACACACACACTGCACTCATACACACACACTGCACTCATACACACACACTGCACTCATACACACTGCACTCATACACACTGCATTCATTCACACACACTGCACTCATACACACTGCACTCATACACACACACTGCACTCATACACACACACACACTGCATTCATATACACACACACTGCATTCATATACACACACACTGCATTCATTATATACACACACTGTAAATAAATATTCAATTAATATAATGTTTTTAGGATCTAATTTTATTTAGAAATTTACCAGTAGCTGCTGCATTTCCCACCCTAGTCTTATACTCGAGTCAATAAGTTTTCCCAGTTTTTTGGGGTAAAATTAGGGGCCTCGGCTTATATTCGGGTCGGCTTATACTCGAGTATATACGGTAGCTGAAAAAATTAAGTATGGAATGCATAGACTAATTGAGCTGTAGTGGCTATGGTGCACACAGAAACTCTTTAATTAGCACACCAGGTTCACATCAATTATATTAAAGTATATTCTGCAGTCACATCACCCACTGACAGAATGCATTCATAAAGGACAAACACAATTATTAACAATGTGATCAGGCAAGCCTACAACCTATAAGCAGACCTAAATTCCATCATATTCCTGCTTTTGCACAGGTGAGGTAATCAGTGCATTGTCATTTTAGCTGGAACATTATACGTTCCTAGGGATAAGCTCCAATTCATGACAGCTAGTCTATTGGTATTTCCACCATGTTTTATAGGACACAAATCACTGCATTAGTGCTGCATCAGTAGGTAGCAATCATATGCTGCAGAAGTTCATTTGGATGTTGTCCTTAATTAAGGAATGTGTTTCCTTCCTGCAGCACCTGCTTTTAAACACAGCAGGACAGAACTTTTCATGTATAAAGAGTTTTTTGCTAATTTTATTGAGTTGTTGAGAACAAGCAGTTCCTCTTTCAATTGTTATGTTGAGCCTTATATAGTAAGACTGTCTAATTAAAGAGATAGTAAGGTTACAATTTGCCTACGATGAATATATTCATTTAATCTTCACTACTGGTTACACAAAAGCTTTGGGGAAAAACGACAGCTGTTTTGAAGTAACGTGATAACAGATGTCACGTTCAGATCACAGGCATTGCGAACACTGAGAAACCTTCTCACAATCAGTACATGATAACTTGGAAACACAAATTTGCTGTGATGATAAAATTTGCTGAAGGTTGGATCCAAGCAAAATATAACAATTATCACAAGTCTAATCTGATCTACTATCTCCAGACATGTCCATCACAAGCAATGCACATATTGCACAAATACATGATGTAGATCCTGATGCAGTTTATATCGTACACTGTGATCCTAGTACACCTATATGTAAATAATTCAAATACATCTGGATTGTTCTAGATCTATAAATCAGTATGGAATATGAAAGAGCCCCTATAGGCACCGAGACCACTTCATCTCAATGTTTTGTAGAAATGGCAATGTTTTTATTGCAGTGTTAAACACACGTCTAGTGGCACACCTCCTGACGGGCAATAGAAGCACTATTACTGCAGTAACTGATCAAGACTCAGTTCTTCAAGCAATGCTTCTCATTGAGAGCTTTTGATTGGACGAGTGCTACGTTTTGCCGCATTGCATTTGATGAGAAGTCAGTAGGCTTCCTGATGAAGATGGAGAAACAGCAGGGAGGTGTTGCAGAGTAAAAAAAAAAAGTATCACTAAAAACAGTTGACAAAAGATATTACTGTCACCATTACGCTTTTAGATTTTATAGCACCTTCTGCTCCAGCAGGTATCCGGTGAGTATTGTATAGACCGGGGTAGGCAACCTTCGGCTCTACAGATGTTTTGGACTACATCTCCCATAATGCTTTTACAGCCATATTGCTGGCAAAGCATCAAGGGAGATGTAGTCCACAACATCTGTAGAGCCGAAGGTTGCCTACTCCTGGTATAGACTGTATGTTCAAATTTCACTTCAGTTTGGTTTACTCCCTAAACACAAATGAATTGAATTGAAATGAAGACTTTATGCTTAAGTAGCCAAAATGTTTAGTTTACTATTTAATTCACTGCCATTGAGTGTTGCAGTCCCCAAGTTTTCAGAGTCATAAAGGTTACAGGAGCTGTTTTCAGAGGAAAGCATTGCCATTACAGAGTCAGTTATTTAAAAAAATTCCCATCAATCTCAGTCAACACAAGAACGCACTGACTATTCTCAGGTACAACTCTAACCATGATATTGCATGCTTTAGGCTGGCAAAGCATTATGGGATGTGTCACTCTGCAACATCTGTCAATCTCTATTTTAACCACTCTTGCCATTACCCTAAACTCTGGTCCCTTGTACACTGTGTAACCAAAACCTAAAGTCATCCCTAACTTCAATCTTAACTTGACTGGCAGCATTTAACATACATGATGAATTGTAGCATTATTCACATTGCATTGGAACTTTTGCACATGCTGCTTTGACAGCGGAATATTAAAGGATGGATGGATAGTTAGTGCTTTGCATATGTCAGAAATTCACTCAGCTAAATAGAAACAGAAAACAGGCGCCAGTTCTTAACTTCCAAATATAGAGATGGAGATTAATTGGTGATTACTATGTATGTTTTGGTACAAGCTGTTCCACGTTAATACATCCTTGAATTTGAATGAACTGTAAGCTATTGGTGCATCAGGGGAATGGTGTAAATGCAATGTTTTGCAAGATTGCTATGGAACAGAGGAGAGTGATCCTGTGACAGATGGGATGCTGCTGAGAAACACTGAGACAGGTATCTGTACACGGCACACCTCTGTGGCAACCTATCCCAGGAGAGAGGGTGCGGTGAGGAGACACAGGCACCCTGAGGGAAGGCGGGGAGAAGGAGGACAATGAAAGCAAGAGGAAAAACAAAATAAACAGGGGGATAAACACTGCCAGGCAGATAAGTGAGAAGTGGAAACAAACAAAGAAGGAGACAGCCTTAGGTCCAGGGCCAGCAGCAGGTCAATTCACACAGAGAGGCCTCCAGCAATATTGTAAAGTGTTTGATGTATTGCAGAACTCAGTAGATTTACAGGTGTTACTAACTGGGACTGTAAGAATTCAGAGGCAGAGAATGCAGTGTGCCCCGGCAGAAGGCAAAGGCGAGGTGCCCACTCATTGGAATGTTGGCGAGGTGGGCCAGTGGGTACGACTCAATGTGGGGGGCACTGTTTTCCTCACTACAAAGCAGACCCTCTGCCGGGAGCCCAATACCTTCCTCTGCCGTCTGTGTCAAGAGTCCCAGCTGCTGTCGGAGATGGTGAGACACTAAATAAGTCTATCTTTTCCTTCTTTCTCTCATATCAATCCTTCTCTCCACTTCACCCTGTTATATCTAATTTATCCCATCTCTCGCCTCCCTCCATTTTTCTTATATATCTTCATTCTCTATCATTCTGTCATGTTTCCTTTCTTTTCTCTCAAGGTATACACTCAAATATCTCTGTGCCACCATGTCTTCTTTTCCTTTCAACCTCTACCTCCATTTTTTTACTCCTACTTCCCTTTCTTTTTCGTTTCTCCTTCTCTTTTCTCTCCCTTTCCTTTTCCTCTTTATTTCATCTCTTTTCTCTCCCTTTCTTTTTTCTCTTCCTTCTGTATAAAGCTCTCTTCCCTTCCTTATCCTTTTCCTCTTGCGTTTCTTTCTCATTCTTGCATTCTACAGTAAAAAGAAAGTAATTTATTTTCAACTTTGAGACCCCTTTTTTAATCGATCCTACATTTCTTTTCAATCATCTACGTACACACAATATCTGCTCCGCCCCTACCCACCCTTCACCATATTTCACCTCACATTTATATTTATCTCTCATCTATTTTTAGGATGAGACAGGAGCATTCCTCATCGACAGAGATCCGGCTTATTTTGGTGCCATCCTACGTTACTTAAGACACGGGAAACTTGTAATTGACAAAAATATCTGTATGGAAGGTAAAATCTTATACTACTCCCCGTAAGGTTCTGGTGTGATAGCTTCTCACCCCCATTAGAAATAATACCATGCACTCCAGCCATTGTGGATATCAGAAACGTGCCTGGTTGAGTAAGGTTGTGTAAAGCACATAAGCGGGCCTGTCAGAGGTTGTCTAGTTAGCTACTTTTAGGCAACCTTTGGCACTCCAGATGTTGTGGACTACACCTCCCATGATGCTTTGCCAGCATTATAGCCGTAAGAGCATTATGGGGGATGTAGTCCAAAACATCTGGAGTGCTGAAGGTTGCCTACACAGTGGGGCAATTTTGAATATTCAATGTTTTGCTGGTATATACTCTATTAGTAGAAATCTAGAAATATCACTTATCCACATCCAGCAGTGAGAAGGATGCAATTTGTCATCCCAAATTAAAAAAGCAAATCTATTTATTTTTTTTCTTCGAAAAAGTGAATGCTTAGTTGGTGTGGTGTTTTTATTCGTGTCAGTATATGTATAAAATCATATGGTTAACAGTTTTTTAATTAACTATGGTGTTCCGTGTATTTTTTTATATATGCTACACTGTCTGTTTAACTTACCAGTACCACCAGATAGCATGTGTGCACCATATTTCAATGCTGTCCAACTTAGTCCTCAATTTAATACATTATATTTAAACTTCAAATGCAAATATTGTTTTGAATAGTTTTCAAATGTTTGCATATATTTTTTAATGCATTGCTTTTTAAATTGCTTTCAAAATATGATACCACAGTCTTAAAGGGACATGCCAGGCACCCAGACCACTTCTGCCCATTGGAGTGGTCTGGGTGCCAACTCCCACTACTCTTAACCCTGCAAGTGTAATTATTGCAGTTTTCATAAACTGCAATAATTACATTGCAGGGTTAACTCCTCCTCTAGTGGCTGTCTACTACACAGCCACTAGAGGGCACTTCCGTGTCCATAGCACGAAAAACCTGTGCTAGAGCATCGCTGGACGTCCACACGCTGTGTGAGGACCTCCAGCGTCGCTCAATTCCCCATAGGAAAGCATTGAAAAGCATTTTCAATGCTTTCCTATGGAGAGCTCTAATGCGCATGCGCATTAGGTGTCCCCGGCCGGTGGGCGGGATCAGTCTCGCCCACCGGCCGACTTGATGACTGGAAGTAGCGGCGGCGACCCGAAACCACTGCCGAGGGACATCGGCAGGGTCTCAGGTAAGTGACCTGAAGGGGTGAAAACCGGGGATTGGGAGGTGGGAGGGAGAGGGGACCTGCAGTGCCAGGCACTGGAGTTTCCCTTTAACTGGCTTTTTTCACCTTTTCTGTTCTACCCTATACACCTATTTCATCTCCTTTACAGTCCATTTCTCACTCCCTAAATCAATCTTTCTTAACTTCATTTCACATACAATCTCTTAATTTCATTAAATTCTTCTTCATTCTGTTTCCCCTGATTTACTTCAAGGAACACTTTAACTCAAATATGTATTTATAACTTTAGTGTCCCTGGTCTCTTTTTGGTTAAGGTAACCTCTCGAATTTCTCCTGCCACTCACCAATCTATTTCCCTCATACCCAAGATGTAATCATAAATGGTATCGTGAGTAGCAAACATGTATGTACATTTCTCTCCAGCCCCTACTTCTTCCCAGTGATGCTTAGTGAGATTTGCCCATAGATACCAGGTGGAGAAAGGATACAGTATCCCTCCAGCCCCTCCATGTGCCTCATTCCCTCCCCCTTAGTAACTTCATGTGTCTTTATCGCTCCCCACCAGCTCCCCTATGTATCTCATTCCCTCCCCCAAGCCCCTCCATGTGTCTCATATCCCTCCAGCCCCTCCATGTGTCTCATTCCCCCCCACCCTCTATATGTGTCTCAAATACCCCCAGCCCCTACATGTGTATCATTCCCTTCCCCACATGTGTATCATTCTCTCCCCCCTCCAACCCCTACATGTGTATCATTCCCTTTCCCACCAGCCCCTCTAAGTGTCTTATTCACTCTCCCCAGTCCTTTCCCCTCCCCCCTCTCCCCCTCTCCCTCTCTTCCGCTCTCCCCCCAGCCACTCCATGTCTCTCATTACCGGTAGATCCCTGGGTGACTCCTGTGTTTAAGTCAGCTTGTGCCCATTGTAGGTGCATATATTTGTTAATGACAGTGTTAATGTTAAAGGGCCACTCTAGCAGCAATAAAGTTGTTATGTGGCCTGGAGACCTCCAGTGCCATCTTACCTAACAATCTAACAATTAAATCTTGGTCACCAATCGCTCCACCTCTCAGCCTGTGAATCCAGTGCTTCCCTAACAATCACCGAGGAAATACAGAGCAGGCACCCAAGGTCATCATTTCAGTGCTAAATCATTTTAAAACAGTTTAACACAGTAAGGTAAGATAACTCCTGGAATCTTCAGAGGACATAATAACTTAATTTCAAAGTGTTCATTTATTTTTCCATGACTTGTTTGTTAGTTTAGTCTTTTGTGCCAATTCTAAATAAATAATAAAAACATTTTTAAAAAAAATTATAAAATAAAAATGAACACAATGTTTCGTTTTTAAAAAAATAAATAAAAATGTTTGCATCTCTTGGCAAAGTGAGAACTACAAAGTTAAAAATCTAATTTACTGAGCCATGATCTTGATTTTTACGTGTTTGTTAACCATGTAATTTTGTTATGTCCATCCATGACTATTTTAAACATGTTCTTATTTTATCATTTCCCTTCAAGTCTCTATGATCATCTTACTGTCTGTTTGTTCTGGTAGGAGTTCTAGAAGAAGCAGAGTTCTATAACATTGCTTCCTTGGTTAAAATTATCCGTGAGAAGATGGAAGAGGCCGAAGCCAGTCAGGTAAACCTGTGTATGTGTAATACGTTTTCGGTCAGTGGGTTCAACAAGTTACTAAAGTTACAAGTTACTAAAAAATAATGTACCCACATTCACAATGGCAAATATGCATTATAATAAAATAGCTGGAGTACTTGTGGACAAGGTGGTCTTATTGCCACATGTGGTGGACATGCTTGGAGTAAACCAAATTACCACATTTTGAGGAGAAATAAGGACATTTTGTAAAGAATCTATCAAGGGCTTGTTTTTTGATTTTTTTGATTTTTTTTTAAAGGTTACTTTTTTTGTACCCATTCCTCTTTGTATTCATTGTGTTATCAATTGTTTAAAGTTAAAACATGTCTTGTGACTGTTACATTCGTGATGTCTGGACGCATTATTATCTTTCAATACAACAGCACAATTTAAAAGGTCTCAAATGCCTTGTTTGCCTCGTGTTCTGGGGCTGTCCAGCTTACTGTGAGCAGGGCCGGACTGGCCCACCGGGATACCGGGAAATTTCCCGGTGGGCCGTCGGCACCTGGGGCCGGGAAGGCAGCTGGCTGACGTGCGGCTGCTGGCTGGGGGAGCCGTTCTGGTGGCCGCTGGCTGGGGGAGCTCTTTTGGCGGCCGCAGGGGGAGCAGGCTGTTCTGTCTCTGCTCCCCCGCCCCAGCGTGCCGCTTAATGAGACCGCGGCCGGAATATGACGTCATATTCCGGCCGCGGTCTCATTAAGCTGCGCGCGAGGGCGGGGGAGCAGAGACAGAATAGCCTGCTCCCCCTGTGGCCGCCAAAAGAGCTCCCCCAGCCAGCGGCCGCCAGAACGGCTCCCTCTGCGGCCACCAGAAGAGCCAGCTGAGCTCCCCCATGCAGCCACCATCAAACTGAGCTCCCCATGCGGCCGCCAGCACAAAGGTAAAAATTATGTGTGTCAGTGTGAGTGTATGTGTGTGTGTCATGGTGTGTGTGTGTCTGCCTGTGTCATTGTGTGTGTGTGTGTCTCTGTCTGTCATGGTGTGTGTGTCTGTCTCTGTGTCATGGGGTGTGTGTGTGTGTCTCTGTGTCATGGTGTGTGTGTCTGTCTGTGTCATGCAATGTGTGTCTGTGTCATTGTGTGTGTGTGTGTCTGTCATGTAATGTGTGTATGTGTGTGTTATGGTGTGTGTGTGTCAAAGTGTGTGTGTCTTTTTTAAGGTGTGTGTCTGTCATGGTATGTGTGTGTCTCTGTCATGGTGTGTGTGTCTGTGTCATGGTGTGTCTGTCTGTCATGGTGTGTGTGTGTGTTTCTGTCTGTCACGGTGTGTGTGTTTGTCATGGAATGTGTGTGTGTCTGTCTGTGTCACGGTGTGTGTGTGTGTCTGTGTCACGGTCTCTCTGTGTCGTGGTGTGTCTGCATGTGTCATGTAATGTGTGTCTGTGTCATAGTGTGTGTGTGTTTGTGTCATGGTCTGTCTGTGTTATGGTGTGTGTGTGTGTGTGTCAAGGTGTGTGTGTGTGTCTTTTTTAAGGTGTGTGTCTGTCATGGTATGTGTGTATCTCTGTCATGGTGTGTGTGTCTGTGTCATGGTGTGTCTGTCTGTCATGGTGTTTGTGTTTCTGTCTGTGTCACGGTGTGTGTGTGTCTGTGTCACGGTCTGTCTGTGTCATGGTTTGTGTCTGTCATGCTATGTGTGTGTGTATGTGTGTTTTTACTCACCTTTTTTTTTTCCCCCACGTCGTGCTGGTCTCCCCTCAACTGGCCCTGCCCTGGAAAAAAATCTATGCCAGCCCCATAAGTCATTGCGCCATATATTGTCACATGTAATATGTAAGGCTATGATGCACTGACACAGGAAGGACCAATATTTTATATTGGAATAAGCAATATATATATATATATATATATATATATATAAAATCAATCATCTAAGGTGGCAAGACATAGCCTTACATATTACATGCGACAATATATGTCGCAATGACTTATGGGGCTAGCATAGATTTTTTTTCCAGGGCTGCTTTGGAATCCCCAGTCCGGCCCTGACTGTGAGTGAGTATAGCTGTCAGTGTGTGTCTGTGAGTGAGAATGGGTGTGCCTGTGAGTGTGTGTCAGTGTGTGTAAGTCATTTTATATGTGTCTCTGAGAGTGTGTGTCTGTCAGTGAGTGGGTGTGCCAATGACTGTGTATCTGTCAGTGAGTGTATATCAGTGCATGTATCAATGAGGGCATGTGTCTGTCAGTCAAAAAAATGGCCTTGACACGAATTCGGGGGGCAAATTTAGATTTTGGGGGTGCCCAAATTTAGTCGTGCCTAGGGCAGCACAAATCCAAAATACATCACTGCAGACCCCATGAGCACTTCAAATCACTAAAGTGGTTATGGTTCTTGGAGTAACCCTTTAAGGATTAGCAAAATAATTCATAAATATAATTAAGTGTAATCCAAACAGAGATCTTGGAACCAAAAACACACAGCATCATATTAGGATTGCCATTGATAAACTTGAGATCACATATGCATTTTCTTGTGACACGACAGTGTTTTAATATTGTCAGTGAATTCTGTTAAGCAGACATTCCTGTGAATCCTCCATGTCTGCCCTGGGAGAATCGGAATTATTATAATTATTATGCTTCATTTATAAAGCGCCAACACATTCCAGAGCGCTGTCCATGGTAGAAGTAAAAAGACAAAGGTACAATACATCTAAGAGACAATGCAAAACATGACAAACAAATGCAAGAGGAGTTGAAAGCCATATTCCCATGGGAACATACTATCTAGATGAATAGTAGGGGTGAGACACAAGAGGTGGGGACTGCAAACAGTGCTGGCCCGTGCATATTTGGGGTCATTGCCTCAGGTGGCACTTTTAAAGGGGCGGTATTTTTTTGCCCCTGACTGCCAAAGTTTGCATGATGTTTATATAGTGAGAGTGAGATGGGGGCATGTATTGGTTAAGTGAAATGCATTAGCTACAGAATTGAGTAGTAGGCTTCCCTGAGCAAAATGTCTTTATAGAGCGTTTAAAGAAAGGCAGATTAGAATGTTTGACAGCGCAGGAAAGTGCATTCCAAAGGGTTGGTGCTGCACGAAAGAAGTCCTGCAGTCTAACAAGGGAAGAGGTGATTGTCATAGTAGTCACCGTTACTGTGAGCACAAGACATGTAGGTCCCTGGATGACTCTTATGTTTAGATCACCCTGTGCCCATTATAGGTGAAGGGTATGTATTTTAGATATTTGTTAAATATCTTGTGTGCTTTCCTGTCCTGATGCTCTCTAAGAACTAAGTGGATTTGGCAGTGAAGCCTGTGCAGCAAAACCAGTTGGTGGTTAACAATCGTGAAAGCCTGTACAGCGCCATCTGTTGGTTGTAATGATCTTGAAACAGTTATATGCTCTACCTGAATAACAAGGCTGGTTAATTTGCATATTCAGGTAGATTTCCATATTATGGTTTAGGCAGGCAGGGAAAGCATTGCTTGCCAGTGTTTCTTCCCCACCCCTTTATAAATATTATATTGTGTGTATTGTGTTATGTAAGTTACTGAATGATTCCCTATATGATTTTGTATATTGTGTATATAATTGAACGTGTCTCCATGAATGAAATGTAATGCAGATAGAAGCTGGTCCTGAGTGTACATAAAGTATTGTGTGATAGTGTGTCCTATCTGGTGTGTTCAGGGATCCCAGTAAAAGAGTTTTCAGACATGTTTGCTGTCTGTACTGATCTCTGATTCCCTGGATGAGTAAAGTAGGAGCTAGGCCTGAGAGCCACAAATGTCTTTGTAAAGGCAGTAGTTGGAGCAGTGGGCCTGGTGCTGAAAATTATGATGGGCCTATTTACAGAATCTTATTGACCAAAAACACTAAAACAATCATACCTCTCAAGCGTCTCATGTATCTGATGGAGATGGTGTTGGAGGGAAACTCAAAGGATGCACGACTACACGAAAACACATACTCTATGCTAATCTCTCTCCAATTTATGCTTTCATCTTTCAAGTAAATCCATACCCCCTAACAGAAGTGTCCAGTGAAGCAGGAAGTCAATGAGCGGGGTAAAAGGGTGTGCCACTGACACGAGTTACGTGACCAGAACTACCAGAAGGGGCGAACATGCCCAAAAAGGGGGCATGTCTGTCCAAATAATTGGAAGGTCAGCCTGGCATGAATGCATGTCAGGCTGCCTGCCAATCATGCATGCTGTCCAACTAAGGGCATACTATGCAGACAGCACCTTGAGCTTGACATAAATGCATCAAATGATGTGCCTTCTCTATGCTTTATAAGGACAGTCCGCTAGCGCTCACATGTCCACTTGTCTCCTTGCCATCTTACTAGCAGGCAGAAGCTCCTGGTATATAGTCTGGGACAGAGAAAAGGTGTATGTAGTGAGTGTAGAAGAAAGGGGACATGCCACAGTGTTAGAGAGACCAAAGTCTGCATTACCTTAACTAATTTTATTGTCAGCCAGTCCACACAAGTTTTATTCCCATACATCCTTCTTAAGCTTCCATACTTAAAGGGACACTATAGTCACAAGAACAACAACAGTTTATTGTATTTGTTCTGGTGAGTAGAATCATTCCCTTCAGGTTTTTTGCAGTAAACACTGTATTTTCAGAATAAAATGCACTGTTTACATTACAGCCTAGGGATAACTCCACTGGCCACGCCTTAGATGGCTGCTAGAGGTGCTTCCTGGGGCAGTACTGCCTAGTGTGCAGCACTGCCATTCAGTGTCTTCACCCTCTGAATGCATACAAAGAAACTTTCCTCATAGAGATGCATTGATTTTAATGGGCCCATTCCATGGGCATTGGTCTGGAGCTGCAGCTCCATCAGCCCCTATGTTGATCTGGCCATGAGTTGGAGGCAGTGTAGGCAGAGGTTTCAATAACTGACTGGGAGAGAAACATAACAGGCAAGTGCAGAGGGGACAATACCTGCCTGGAAGGAGAGAGCTAGTCCAGTGGGAGAGGTGCTCAGAAACCCCACTCACCTGGGTCTGAACCACTCTAGAGTCCATGATAGCAGAGAGGAAGCTGACCTGGTGGAGAGAGGAAGCTGACCTGGTGGAGGTCAGCTTAATAATAATAATTGCAGTAGCCAAGATGAGAAATAACAGCGAGTAGATGAATTGCTTAGTGATGAAACTGACTTATTTTGGAAATATTGTTTAGGTGGTTGCGGCAGGATGAAGAAAGCGATTGGATGTGGGGTATAAGGGACTGAATTGAGTCATGTGTAACTCAGAGGCAGTGGACTTAGAGTGATGGGGAGATAATGATACCATCAACAGTGATAGAAAAGTCAGAAATCAGCGTAGATATAAAGGGAAGAAGGAACTCAGTTTTGTGCATGTTGAACTTTAAGTGGTTAGAGGCCACCCAGGAAGAAATGCCAGATAAGCAGTCGCTGACATGAGAGTAAAAAAAGGGAGAGAGGTCAGAGGTGGAGAGGTAGATCTGAGTGTCATCAGCATAAAGGTGATATTAACAAGTTATTGTTTGTCCTTGGTAAAGTGCATTGATGCCTGGGGGAGAGACCTGTTTTATCCACCTACCAGGTGCAGGTACTGCCTAGTCCATAATCATTCATAGCCAATTGTCCTGTCTGCTCTAAAACTTAATCCACCCATGTGTAGTTATGAAAAATGTAATCCTCTTTATATACATAGCTGTTTTGATCAGGTTAAATCTAAGGTTTAGGTAAGTAAATTGCAATGACCTAATTTACTTTGTGTGTTTCATCTATTACGTAAGTGTCAGTTTTCATTCAACATATTATTATTATTATTATTATTGTTATTACAATTACAATTAAAGGACTACTATAGTGCCAGGAAAACAAACTTGTTTTCCTGCCACTATAGTGTTAATAGGTCCCCCCCACACTCATGTCCCCCCTCCCGCCGGGCTGAAGTGGGAGAAAGGGGTTAAAATCTTACCTTTCCCCAGCGGGGCTCCCTCTGTGCTGGGGACTCTCCTCCTCCTTCCTTTGTCATCGGCTGAATGCGCATGCGCGGCAAGAGCCGCCCGCCTATTCAGTCAGTCCATAGGAAAGCATTCTCAATGCTTTCCTATGGACGCTGGCGTCTTCTCACTGTGGAAATCACAGTGGAAAGCGCGGAAGTGCCTTTAGTGGCTGTCAATGAGACAGCCACTAGAGGCTGGATTAGCCCATATGTAAACATAGCTGTTTCTCTAAAACTGCTATTTTTACAGCAGGCAGGGTTAACCCTAGATGGATCTGGCACCCAGACCACTTCATTAGGCTGAAGTGGTCTGGGTGCCTATAGTGGTCCTTTAACCCCTTAAGGACACATGACATCCAGAAGTTTGGTCCTTAAGGGGTTAATGCACTGAAACAAGAGGGTAAGAGTTTATAGTTAATTTCCGATTCTACAGCAGTAATTTAATTTGTTACACACAGCATTTGGCAGAATGTTAAAATATCATGTATTAGCAATCAGTCTAATTTTGTCAAATTCTCCTGACATTGGAAAAGGTATAGTTGAAAATATAGACTGTTTCTATAGGATGTAGGTGAGAAAAGGTGGTGAAGAGTTGCACATTCTGTCTGTCAATTGTAAAAGCTCTGCATCAGTTAATCTAATAATCTGATAATTATATTATTGAATATACATACATACATACATACATATATTCTACGTATATACATTTAGTGGTGTATAAATCATGCTACTCCAGTCTCTCCGCTCAATTCTTTGACATTTCAAAGTTAAACCATTTTGTTTATGAAGCCTAGTCACACAGCATGTGACACAGCATTCCTAAACACTTCCTGTAAAGAGTCATCTAATGTTTACACTTCCTTTATTGCAAATTCTGCTTAATTTAAAATGTCTTATCTCCTGCTCTGTTAATAGTTTGCAAGACCTTGCAGGAGACCACAGTATGTGATTAAAGTTCAATTTACAGAACAGTAGAAAAAACTTCTAAAGTAAGTTACACCTGATTGAAAATGAAACCATGCATTTTCATGCAGGCTGTGTTAGTCAGAGCCAGTGGAGGTGTAGCTAGGACTGCATAAACACAAAAAAGTAATCTAACTACTAAATGGCAGAGAATTGAGCAGTAATACTTTAGAGACATTATCTATACACAAAAACTGCTTCATTAAGCTAAAGTTGTTATAGTTACTATAGTGTCCCTTTAGGTTTTCACTCAGCCCTGCACATTAAAGTGCACAAAAATGCTGAATTCTATTAATAATGCGTTGTTTTTAAAAAAAGAAAAAGAAAATATTTTATAAACTTTAAAAGAATATCAAAATGCATTCGAAAAAATGTAAACTTAGCTTTTGGATTTATTATTTAAATTCAAATTTGTGGATAACCGACAAATGAAATAACAGGCTAAAAAAGTTCTCTAGTTCAGCTTTTATTCCAAGTATTTGGAAAGTTAGGTGTCTAAATATATCTATATATATCTGCATACATAATGTGTGTGCATGTGACAATATTGTCATGTTTGGATCCGGACAACACATATTACACACTAAGGTGTTATGGCACACATAAGTTAGGTTTAATTTAAAGAGCATTAAAGGGACACTGTAGTCACCAGACCCACTACAGCTTAAAGGAACATTATAGTGTCAGGAATACCAACGAGTATTCCTAACACTATAGCTGTTAAAACATAGTTTAGACCCCCGGCCACCATGTTAGAAAGATAAAAAGTGATTTTACTCACTTTATTTCTAGCGCCTACAAGTCTTGTCACGGCTGGATCTGCCCTGTTGTGCCTCCTTGGCTGAGATCATCAAAATCTGCCCTGTCCAATTAGCATCTCCTCAGAGAGATGCATTGAATTAAGGCATATTTATGAGGAATGTCCAGCGTCTCCATGCAGAACATGGAGATGCTAAATGTCTGTGCTGCACTGGCCATGGAAGCATCTCTAGTGGCCGTCTGAGTGACTGTCACTGGAGGTGCTCCTAGACAGTTATGTAAACACTGCCTTTTCTCTGAAAAGTCAGTGTTTACATTAAAAAGCCTGCAGGGACATTCTGTAGACACCAGAGCCTTCCCATGCTTTTAATTCTGAGTCGGATTGGTTTGCTTTGAAGAAAGACGAGACTTGCTGGGCAACATTACCAGGAAAATCTCAGTGCTCTGATTAGTAGGCAAATAGTCGGACAATAATTTAATTTTAAGCATCCAAGCATGGATTTCATCTGTCCGCCAGTGTGAATAATGTCCAGATTTTGTAGTATAAATAGCCCAGTGTGCGACCTAATGGTTTTGTCTAGTGGTATGTGTGAACCCCTGTTTGGGAGTGTTCGTTGGGTGGCCTTGGGTCAATGGTTTTCTACTGTCAAGGCAGACCTGGTCATGGGTTCTCCATAATTGCTCCAGACATTCATTTATAAAAAATCTTGTACTGGCTTAGTCTTTGTGGAAGTCACTGTGCCATTAGAGTTGTATCTCACTAATAAAAAGCTAATCTCTCAAGTGACTACTTGTGTAGTATGTAAATACTAATAACATTCAGCTTAACCTGTCTGTTAATCATAGGCGTGTGCCTAATTTAATTAACACAACTTGCATTAGATATATATTTCCTCAATGCTAATTAAATATTTTAAAATAATAACTCTTTTGAGAGAACCATGTATTGTATGTACATGCTATGAAGTGCATTTCTCGACAAGAGCACAAGGTTTTGCTAAGGTGCCAGTGTGTATATGGCAAACACCATCCATATATAGTGTGCGGAATGTGGTAGGATTTAGGGGAAGACCAGGTGATAATAGTTATATAGGATTGCATATTGATCCCAATGTATGTTTTTAATACAGTGGTGGCTGGCTAGTAGTAGCTGTAGGATTGTAGAGGTCAGATTGTGACCTTAGGGAAGGGGTCATTGAGTATATTTTCAAGCTCCAGGTATTTTTGGAACCTAGAAACACTCCTGTTGGATATCAAAACATAAGTAAAATTATGTAAAATAACTAACCAATAACATTTTTTAAAAATTCCCACAACATGTATATTTAAATGCTATAATAGCTGCATAACCGACACCTTCTATACAATCTATATAAATGTGTTATGTCACCTTTTCTTTGGCACTGCAAATAGAATAACAAACCCCATACATTATCCTTGGTTCCATGTATATACTTATCAAACAATATATGTTGTTCAAAGTATATGTTAATATACAGAAATTTAAGTTATACTATAGGTTTATGTGCTAGTAGCTACACATGCTTTTTTAAAATGCCATTAAGATATGGAATAAAACCTTAACTTTCCCCCACCTTTAATAAAAGCCCATCAGGGGGGTGTGATTGCCCATTGTATTTGAATAGCCTATAGGTTGTTCAAGGACACATAGAAATGCTTAGATTGATACATTCTTTACCATTCTCATTAAGGTAAGAATAGCTTCACTATTATCAATGTAAGGACATGTTTGAAGCCCACAGAATTAAGGTTCATTCTCGGGAGGTGTGATTGAAAGCTTTAATGATAATGAAAATAAAATTACATTTTAGCATTTCAGGGATCAAAAAGAACACGATAAGAAAACTACAAACGTCATGAATCAGAAATATGAGCTACACTAATTAAAGCTTTATTTAAAGGTCACGAACGACTCAAAAAAGTATTATTATTTTGCATTAGAATAGAAGGCTAAAATTGTAATTAATTAATAGTCTCAAGGTAATTTATCAGCTGGCATCATATAAATCCAGTATATCATATAATGAATGCTACCATTTTCCTCTGTGACTTATTTCATTTGAATAAAGATAATTGCTACTTTGATGATTGGTGGTTATATTGTTGTTTTATAATTTCCCCATCAAATTCAGCAGAGGAGACAGAGTGTCAATCACGTCTTGTACTATTATATATCTTTTTTTTTTATATTCTTTAATTTTTTTGTGCTTTGATTTCCACAAAGAATACACAGTATGCACATGACAAGTTTCATTAAGATAAATGAGGCAAATTGAGAGTGCGCATGTACATATGTTTCAGCACTTTTTTAAGGAAATGAGAAGTATGAAAATTTTAGTGCAGTCGAATTAGGTATTAGAATCTAGGATAGGCAGGCTATCTGCACTAAAATATGACTAAGTGGAGGGAACAACCGTAATACAAGGGAAATCAACCTGAATCCGACATTGCTACGCGCAACCTAATTTTGTCTAGGTGTGGTTATTGTCACATAACATTAGAAATCATAAAGAAGATATATGGTGCGAAAGGTGTGTTTCTCAAGGAAGATAAATTTTGTATGTGGGTATGTTCCTCTCTCGAAGTGTTGGTGTGGTTAAGTTATGCTTTGGGACGCCATCCTGCCTCGACCCATTGGCTTCTGTGGCCATTGTAGTGCGTGGGGGAGTGCCATCAACCACCTTAGGTCAGAGTAATTGCGCAGCTCAGTTATTAGGATTAACAAGTGTGAGATCATCCTAGTAGTATGTTTATGTGGTATTATTCTAGGCTCATAGATTGTTCCCCTTGGGTGGCGTTTAAAGATCAGGTGGGCTTTGCGTTTAGGAAATGTTTGCATTAGTTGGGTAAATAGTTTGCGCTCTGATGTTGATTAATCTGTAGCTTCAGGAGCATCATTATATTTATGTGAGTAGGTGAAAGTAGGTGTACAGAGACAAAACTGCCCATGTGGCAGCTCATAGTGTAATAGGAACCTTAATAACCAACAGAAAAACAAAGGAGAAAAATATAAATATTAAACTTGTATAGTTGTGTGGTCATGTAGCATTTAGATGACTGAGTCTCTTTCCCCTCTGGGAATAAATGTAGCTATGCTGTGAATGTCCCAAGCTCCTAGAGAGGGTGCGGCTGGATCAGACGTTGAGAATCACAGGGCCTGTAGGAGTTTCGGGCCCTCCGAAGGGTTAGTGGCTTTGTGGGTCTTCCCGTCCTCGTGCACATGAGAACTCTTGGGTTAGCCCACCGGTAGGGGAGGCCGGCTGTTTGTAGGGGCTGTGTGATAGGGCGCATTGATTTTCGCCACATTAATGTGGCTTTGCTCAAGTCCTGGTAGAAGGTAAGTGAGTGAGTCTCAAATAGGAACTGGGATTACCCCCGCAGTGCCTGTAGCAGCCTTTGTTTGCCCGCATAGGACCTGCAGCAGAGTATGATGTCTCTGGGGATGTTGCTTGACGCTTGTGATGAAGGAGCAATATGATAGAGTCCGTCATGTGCGAACTGTTTGGCATGTTTTGCTAGTAGGATCGATGCTATAAGTTGCCTGATGAGATGTGGCAGTTCGTCAGTGGGTACTGTGTCATCTACCCCCTGATTGTGATGTTTTTTTGTCGACTCTTGTCTTCTATTGTATCCAGTCTGGCAGCTAGTTGGGCTTGGGAGTTTTGCAGGTGTTGAATTATTTTACCTTGGGTTGCCATGCCTTGCTTCAGGACTGCAGTGTCCTCCTCAGAGACTCAGAGGTGGTCTGTGATTGCTTTTAATTCTGTTTTTACCAGGTTGATCTCCACAAAGAACATGTCCTGGAAATGTGCCAGTAAATCATGTATGTCCTGTTTTGTTACAGGTGGCTCAGCTTTGGGTACAGTTTGGGTCTCGGTGTCTGGTGCTTTCTCTGTCACTGGGCTGTGAGTATCCTCAGGCTGAGTTGGGGAGGCCCCCCTTGTGCTGGGAATCACGGGCAGCATCTGTCTGATATCTTAGTTGGAGGTGGGTGCCGTCGGCTCCAGTTTCTGTGATTTGTGACTCATTGTGGATTCTGGGATTCCCCTAGGTTGGCTTGCTGTGAGGGGAGCCAGGTTGAGGTCTTCTCCGTCCCAAAGGGGAATGTGCGGCAGCTGCGGGATGTCCACACGGTAGGCCCGAGGCACTCTGCACCGGGTTTCAGTGCATGAAGTGTACAAAAAGGGCATCCATGGAACCGGTATGCTGTCACCAGCACCAAGATTGTAGTGGCGAACCTGGATGTCGGGTAGTTTTCAAGTTTTGGGCAATGTTCTGTCTCTGTAACACGGAGCTGGGAGAAATGATGTCTGCACCTGAAGGTTGTCGGCTCCGCCCCCTCACTATTATAGATCTTAAAAGAAAAATGTTAAACTATTTCAGTTTCCAACCCTTCCTAGCAGCTGTTCCATCGTAAGTGGGAATATTGTGAATGTACTATGTGCACACATATATAATAAGATTAAATATTGAGTTTTATATAGCATTTTGATACATATTTGCTATATCTATTAGAGGTATTTGTTCAGTGTGTAGTGCCCCATTTGGACCGTAGTCACCCTTGTAAATGCAAAAATGCCCATGCCTCGCATGTAGGGCTGTAAGTTCAATAGTGTTTTTCTGGACACATATCTGTATGCTGCTAGTACGTGAAATGTGCTGATGTGCTGCCCTGCAGGCTATAGATATGATGCAGGAAGGAAATTCTTTCAATAATCAAGGAGGAATCCCGAATGAATTCTCTTGATTAGTTAATTCATTTTCCTCTTGAAACATATGGCTTTTTCATCATCTTGTAGTGATACAAGTGGCATGTGTCGAGAAAAGCAAAGCCGATCTGGCAATCCTGCAGCCATGGCGTGTAACAAGGAGGATGAGCATTGTGTAACAGAGCCCTAGTCCTCACAGGGACTTTCTCTCCGCTGGATCATCCAAGAGTAAAATCTGGAACAAGAAAACACCAAGTAGATATCCCACTTCCTCCCCCGCAACTGGACGACTCAGTTCTGGGAGTATACTTGGTTTTGTTCCTGCTACACACTGTTTTTATTCATTGCCCCTAGCATAGGGTTTCTTAGTCACAATTCCAGGGCTTTTCTTCCCAAGATCCTCTGTGCCTGAGAGATAACTTCGTGAGAAAAGAAACTATAACTCAAATATCTCTCAGGTACAGAAAAATCTACAATATTTTAAAAACATCCAAAAATAAATGTTAATAACTTCAGAACCCCACGAAAGTATCACCGAATAGCTTGGACCTGAGCGCACACTTTGCCAAAATATCACTCAGATCCCTTTGGTGGTTTGGGAATGTCATTTGAATCAAGAGGTGATGCCCCAAAACAGTTCCAGAGAAAACAGGGCATCGACCGGTCATCTTTCGGGGGTTCTCACACGATCACTGATGAATCCATCCCCTGGCTGTTAGAATACGAATGTTCGGTAGTTTTCGCCTCCCGAACGCTGTTCTCCTAACTGTTCGGGAAGTTGGATGGGCAGCGGTACCAGTTTCCCGGGCGTTCGCTGGGACGCGTATCCGCATAGTGGCCACACAGGGGAACACTTGAACTAATACCCAATTTGTAGTTTACAGCAAAGGGGGGTCGGCAATTACAAGGTGTAAACAAGCGGACCACACAGAGTTGATCCGGTAAATGAACGGAGCCGTACGGACAGCCTAACAAAAGGGAATAAGTGTAGGTAGAGCATCCATTCTGCTACACATTGTTGAGGCACTTCTAAAACTTTAAATGTCTTATTCTTCCATCATTCTGATATTGACTTCTTGTTGTGAATTAGCAGCACTTTATTTCATGCGTAAATGAGCATGCTGTTCTTAGACAGCTGGTTTCCATCTTACAACACAAACATGCTGGCCTTGAGAGAGTTGTCTTCACATCCATTGAAGACAACTTTCTTTTGATTTCCTAGCTCATCTAGATGCCTTGATTTTGGAAAGGTTTTTTCACAACAGTTTAGAAATGTGTTAAGGAATTTCCTTTGATCATTGCATGATGTGGGGTTGGATCTGTGTGCTGATACCATCAGTTTGATTGTAAGAGTCAAAGTTAAAGTCATGTCAGGCAATTGCTCAGAGCACCTGCCTTGCAAGGACGGCTATTTGAGCTGCGTTTGGAAGTCTGTGATTGGACAGTCTGGTGGGGAAGAAGGAGATGGCTTGCAAAGGCTAGAGGCATGATATCTCCAGCTTCTTCAAGCTGTTTTTAGATATACCCCCAATGAAAATATGCATTTAATTGTGATTTTTAATAATTTTTTGTTTATAGGAGTATATAAAAAAAAGGAGAACAGCTAGTAGCCAAAGACAACCAGCGTGGGTGGGTGTCTGGGGAATCCTAAAAGGGGATACCCCTTACATACATATTGAACTAGGAACAGAAAAGAGGGAGACCCTGGGGGAGAAGAGGACAAACCTCCTCCCTCCACAAGGTCAACCAAAGTAGGAAACCCCAACCTTGTGGTAACGCTAAAACTTGACTTTTAATGATCTTGAATTGAAATGCAAATACAAACAAGGGAATAAAAATAAAAATAGAAATGGAAATAGGGGGTGCAAACACTATCACTCTAGGTGTGGATGGCAGGTATATATAATACAACCCACTAAAACCACATAGTGATACAGATATTATTGCAGCATAGAGCTCACTAACCCTGTTCTAGAATATACCATAATAATAGGCAGCCTGGTAGGGCTAAGAACAGGACATAGGGGTAAAGAGAGATGTAGATATAATGGCCACATAGGGCAAACAATGTTGTTGCAATATCTAGAGTGCAACAATAAATGTAACACAAGTAGCAACAATTGCTGTTAATGCATAAAGCTAATTAAAGCTGGCAAGTGTAGCCAGCATAGCCACTTGAACTAAATCAAAGAAATAAGTGCAGTAAATCACTTTTGCAACAACATTGTTTGCCACTTTATATACCAGTATCCCCATTGTTAGGAGGTTTAATAGTGACTCACTGGTTCCCTTTTCTCTCCTTCCTTTGTCTATGGAAGGTTTTTAGGAGGTTCCTTTGACCTATGTGGCCATTATATCTACATCTCTCTTTACCCCCATGTAATCTACATCAGAAATAATCATCATGGAGACACGAGAGGGATCAAGTTTGCAGGGACTGAAAAGGTGCAGTTGGGTCGTAGAGGAGGGGATCTAGATCGAACCCTCCTCAAAAGAGAATGTTTCTGGATCTATAGATTTAACACCCTGGCCCCCAATGGACTTAATGAGGGGTTTACGTTTACCCCCTTCATTGACAAATGAGTTTCACAGGAATCAATACTTACCATCATAGGTATGCAGTATTACTTAATTTGCATATATTTATACATTTTTGTAAATACTTTCGATGACTTATTTAGTTTTTTTTTTTTTAATTCTTTATTTTTGTGTGCCGAGTAACAAGAAGTACAGTTGCCATGTGCAATATCGAACATTCAAGTGCAAATCAACATCAGATTGTTAATACACATGTTGTGTTAGGCACAATTTTTATATTTGTGAAACGGTTATGGAATCCTAGGCTGTGGGTTATGTGGCATCTGTTGTGGGTATGTCAAGTGGTTGTGCTTGTCGTAACCTAGGTCGTGGGGTGATGTTGGTGGTGCGATCCGTCGTGGGTATTCGTGTTTATAGTAATAGAGTGGTCGTTGTGTGTGCGGTTGGTCCCCTTCATGGATCTGTAATGGTTACCAATAGATTGGGCCGTCGGTTTGTACGTGTAGCAGCTTGTCAGTGAGTGTTTCCTCTCTACGGGGAGGTCTGTTCTGTGGTCTGTGGGAGCTGCTCTTGAGGGGTAGTGACCCTAACCTAGGGGCTGGCAGGGGGGGAGTAGCGCTCTGTGTCGTGCGTATGTTTAGTGTGCCAGGCTGCCTGTGCCTTCTCTGGTCAGCACTTTGAGGGGCATTTGGGCCAGACTTAATTTGTGTGTCTTCAACATAGGGGGTTTAGTAAAAAATTAACTTGAGACAATTATCAGATTTTAGCCTTTGAACAGGTTGGGATGGGAGACTTCTCCCCCCTTACCCGTCATGTGGCCTTAGTGTCCATTCTCTGGGTCCTCGGAGTGAATGGCTCTATCGTCGTTGGGTCCCAGGCTGGAGTGGCGGTCTGGTTGTCCGTAGTTGGTAGACCTAGCTTTGGTAGTATCGCAGTGGCGTCTGTGCCAGAGGTTATTTTGTATGTGTTCCCTTGATGCGTGACCAGTAGGTGGCGTGGGTTTCCCCAGCGATATGGTATTCCCACTGAGCGTAACTGGCCGATGAAATCACTGAGGGTTTTTCTCCATTGGAGAGTAGCTTTTGTTAGGTCTTGGTAGAAAGTCAATTGGGACTCTTCGAATTTGAATGGCGTCTTGCCTTTGAGCGCTGACATTATGTGTCCCCGGTCTTGTGGTAGGATGCAGCTGATTATGACGTCTCCTGCAAGAGGTGTATTTGCCCTGTTCGGAGTGGGTAGACGGTATATGCTTGCAAAAGTGATTTTCCTTGCCACCGCAGGGGGTAGGATCAATTGCATGAGACGTCTCACGTAGTGTGGTAGGTCCTCTTTGGTGACCAAGATTGGGATGCCTCAGATTTTAATATGGTTGCGCCTGCGTTTGTCTTCTTGGGCTGCCAGCTGGACCTCTAAGCTTTGTTGGTGGTGTTGTAGTTGGAGGATGGAGTCCTGCAGCGCTGAGACCTCTCTTTGGATCCCTTTCACCTCTCCCTGTGTGTGTACCACTTTCTCAGTGATTTGTTGCAGGCTGGTTTTGAGGGTAAGTAGGTCTGCTGCAAGGAGGCTTTGCATTTCTTGCAGCATTTTTTGCATGTGCTGCAGATCTTGTTTGGTGGCTGGGTCTGAGGTCCCCTGTTGGGGTGTGGGGTTTGAGTGAGTAGCCCTTTTACTGTTTTGCTCTGGTGAGTCAGTCTCTTGTGGGGAGTCTGGGCCCTGTGCGGCCGCCATCTTGTGTTTGCCTCTGAAGCAGTGTGCCTATGTCAGGCTGTGCTGTCACTGTACCTTGTTGGGGTTTCTGGGTTTTGCGCCCCATCCCTGAGGTTTCGTGGTTGGAGGTGTCCTGGGATGCGTCCCACGTGTCGTTGAGGAAGTCCCCGCCGAGCAGGTAATCTAGGCCGTGGTGGGTTGCTGGGAGGTAGGCCCGGGCTTTGATTCTCGGCTTTGCCTGCCTCGGGGTGTACCGAAAGGGCATTGGGTGATTCCTGGGGGTCTCCCCTGTGTAGTGCTGGCGCTTTTGATGTTGGATGGCGGGTTTTTGGGGCTGATTTTCGGGTGATTGGGAGTTTGATAGTCGGAGTTACCCGATATGGCGTCTGGTCCTTTTCGGCGTTAGGCTCCGCCCCTCGACTTATTTAGTTTTTTATTAATATGAACTTCAGTGGTTCAATTCCCTTCATTATGTGTGTAATGTATATGTGGTCACTTTAACATTCAAGTACAATGTCACCATGTTAAGTTAGCCATATTGTTCATCCCATGAATCAAGTGTTAAGTACTCTTAGGTGATGGAACACTAGGGGTTAATACCTATTAGGTGATGGTACTCTAGGGGTTAATACCTATCTGTATACCCTGTCAATCCTTAGTGACACGCACACAAAGGGGGCGGTACCAGTTCGAACGCCGGTTTTGTCGCAAACACGTTTCACACACCCACTCAATTTTTCGTCGGCTCGATACATATAAAAGAGCCGAGTAACGGAAGGACCACCGATTTGCCTCTTACGAAGGCGCATTTAGAAGCGCCGAAACGCGCGTCAGGCAGGATAGGGGTTGCAGCCTTTAATATGATTTAGACAGCGGCTATTTTGTGTAGAGTTGGCAATCTTGGGGGTTACTAGGAGAGAATTAATAAGGGGGGAGGGTTTTTTTTCCCTTTATGGTTTAAGAGTCCTCTTCTTTGGGGTATTTGATTTACTGCACTTATTTCTTTGATTTAGTTCAAGTGGCTATGCTGGCTACACTTGCCAGCTTTAATTAGCTTTATGCATTAACAGGGATTGTTGCTACTTGTGTTACATTTATTGTTGCACTCTAGATATTGCAACAACATTGTTTGCCACTTTATATACCAGTATCCCCATTGTTAGGAGGTTTAATAGTGACTCACTGGTTCCCTTTTCTCTCCTTCCTTTGTCTATGGAAGGTTTTTAGGAGGTTCCTTTGACCTATGTGGCCATTATATCTACATCTCTCTTTACCCCTATGTCCTGTTCTTAGCCCTACCAGGCTGCCTATTCTTATGGTATATTCTAGAACAGGGTTAGTGAGCTCTATGCTGCAATAATATCTGTATCACTAGGTGGTTTTAGTGGGTTGTATTATATATACCTGCCATCCACACCTAGAGTGATAGTGTTTGTTTTAAATATTTTTATTGTTTCATAACATAAGCGTAAATTTCGAATTGGGTCATAGTAAGGCAAGTGGTTGCCCTCGCAGGGGCCTATGCAGTAACTTTCAATAAGACGATTTGTTGCCTACGCAGAGGCTTAATTAGCAGCAGAAGAGAAGAAATGCATTGTATCGCCTACGCAGAGGCGAATTCGGTGAAAACATAGAATCGTATTCAAACAAACTTTGCAGGGTTAAACTTACAAGCATTGCGGCGTGAATTGCCTGGTGTATGTTGGCTCTATTACAAATGTCTTACGCCTTTTCTAGTGATTAAGCAATAGTTGTCTGTCATATAACTGCATGTTGGGCTATGTTAGCATTTTAACCTACATCATGTTTTATATCCATCTGGTTATCTAGTCAACAAAAATAAAACGGCCTTAAGCGGGGGCCCTAGGGGGCATTTGAACTGTAAATAGTTAGTGTTGTGTAGCTATACGTGTAGCGTGCATCTTCCTATTGGGGTATTTTAGCATTTTAACCTACCTCATGTTTTACATCCACCTGGCTATCTAGTCAACAAACATAAACGGCCTTAAGCGGGGGCCCTAGGGGGCTTTTGAAATGTAAATAGCCAGTGACGTGTAGCTACATGTGTAACGTGCGACTTCCTATTGGGATATGTTAGCATTTGAACCTACATCATGGTTGACATCCATCTGGCTATCTAGTCAACAAGAATAAACGGCCTTAAGCGGGTGCCCTAGGGGGCTTTTGAAATATGAATAGCCAGTGGCGTGTAGCTATATGTGTAGCGTGCGTCTTCCTATTGGGATATGTTAGCATTTTAACCTACATCATGTTTTACATCCATCTGGCTATCTAGGCAACGAAAATAATAAACGGCCTCAAGCGGAGGCCCTAGGGGGCTTTTGAGATGTAAATAGCATGGTCATAATTTGAGCTAAGCATGAATAGCATAAGAAAACAATGGCATATGTAGCTTTAGCAAAACTGATTCGAGCTTCAGAATAACAAAAATGATTATCCAGGGCCTTATCAGCTTCCTGTGATTTAGTGAATGAGTTCCAGTGGCCTTATCAGGAGCTTGACCGTTCCATCCCAACTTTGAAAAGTATATGCAAACGTGGAAATTAAGTCTGTGAACTGTAGAACATGGCTTTGTTATTTAATCACGGCCAGACTAAACAGTGTCTTTACATGGTGTGGACTGAGTGAAGCAATATCTGTTACCCCAGGTGAGGGCCGATCCCACACCTGCCGTTGTGGGCCCTTTAGGCCATCTATCCACCGTCAGTCCTCCACAAGTCATATCCAGCTCCCCCGCGTGATGCCCTGAGGTTCCGTGGGCACTCAGAGTCCGGATTGGTCTTACAGACCCCCCACCAAGAGTCTTCATCCCATCCGTCTCCTGCACCTCCCCAGCACCCCATATGCATCTGTGAAGCGTCTGGGCCCTCTCGCCCCACTGAGCGCCGGCCACATACTTGGTCCACCCTCTCACGGCGACCGGTATACCGGAAAGGCTGGTGTGTTCCCGTCCCACAGGACTCACGGTGTCGGGGGCATAGTTCCTCTGGGCCACCCCTGAACCCAGAGGCCGGGTCCATATCTTCTCTCGGGAGGGGCTGGTTGCTCAGGGGTCCTTCCGAGTGACAGCAGCTGTCGGGGCCCCCAGGGCGGCGCCCGATCTTTTCCTCATCTGAGTGGACGGAGGCCTCCCTCTTCATCCGTATCGGTGTCTGCTGGCGGGCTGTGTTTCAGGCAGCCTTTGCCAGTTCAGGCGGTCAGCGTGGGACCAACGCGGGAGCTCCCGCCATTGTGTGGGCCGCCGCCATGCGGCCGGGATGACCCCCGCCGGCCAGGGGGGGAAAGCGGGGCCGAGCCCGGGGCCGAAGCAGGTCTCTGAGTGTGATGGTACCTCTTGCAGGGCGTCCGTCTCTCACCCTGGTGTCTCATCTGGATGTGTCTCCCAGTCGTTTGTATGTCCTCGGCGGCCGCTTGCATGGAGGCTTATGGTGGCAAGAAGGCCGCGGGGTAGCTGTTTTAGCACGTCCCGGTTGCTACAGGCGTCTTCCAGGTATCTGGTTAAAGCTGGGGTTGTTCTCTGTTGAGTGGAGACGGACAATCCGTCCTTGACACGGTCGGTAATGTCTCTTTACGATGTTTTAGTAGGCTCGGTGCTGGAGCCTAGGCAGATGGCTGCCAGTCGGCCCGGCGGCCCGGCCCCGCCCCCCGAGTGATAGTGTTTGCACCCCCTATTTCCATTTCTATTTTATTTTTATTCCCTTGTTCGTATTTGCATTTTAATTCAAGACCATTAAAAGTCAAGTTTTAGCGTTACCACAAGGTTGGGGTTTCCTACTTTGGTTGACCTTGTGGAGGGAGGAGGTTTGTCCTCTTCTCCCCCAGGGTCTCCCTCTTTTCTGTTCCTATGGGGGTATATCCGCTAAATATCACTTTGGGATTAGGGGAAAAGTAGACTCTCATGGTAATTGTTTGAGTGATCATTTTTACTAAATGTTTTTTTTTTTGTTTTTTTTATTTGGGCAGTGGATTGTTCCTTTAACTAATGATGGAAAGGTAACCCAAACAGTCTTGGTGCATAATTATCTTTCTTTTTTTTTTTTTCCAATATCCCCAACAACACCTACTTTATCTTAAATTCATCAATTTCCAGAGCTTTCCATTGTAATATCCTGTTTCTTACAGTTCCAGCAGAAGCATGTGTACCGGGTTCTGCAATGTCAGGAAGCAGAGCTGGCTCAGATGGTCTCCACCATGTCTGACAGCTGGAAATTTGAGCAGGTAACAACACCACAAAGACACATTATATTGTTGGTTGTGGTAGGTAAAATGTTGATGCCATGCGGATTCTCAATGTATGTTTACACATGTTTGGGATAAACTTAGCCATTTAGGAAAAACAACTGGCTTACTACTTACAGTACAGTACTGTGAGTGGGGAATAAATAATCAAGCAAATACGCAAATAAACAAACATGCACCCATTAAATTGGGTAATAGTAACACCCCATGGATGTTGGGCAAAAGTAACATCCCCAGGACGTACTTGGAAACCAGAGGAATCTGAATGTGCCTTTCCTGGTTAAATACTTTGTTATTATTATTATTATTATATGATTACTCATTATATATGAAGATATAGTGAACGATATGTAATATGTTACAGTAATAAAGCAAGTCTAGAAGTAGCGAGGGATGTGATCAATATTTATATTTGCTTTAGTGTGGACGTGAAATGTCCACAAACCGTGATACTAGGACTATGTACCAGGAATAGTAAATATACTAATTTTCTCCCTTTAGTTGGTGAATGTGGGGTCTCCATACAGTTACAGCAGTGAAGGACAAGCAGAGTTTCTATGTGTGGTATCTAGAGAGCTCCAGAACAAGTTCAAATCCAGAAGTTCCCAAGCCTGTTCCACCGTACCGGTATGTAGCGTTTTTCTGAGTACAGCATTTTTCGTATTGCATCACATAGCGAATAACACATTACCAAATCTCTGACACCCTGCTGTTATACCTAATGTGGAATGCAAGGTCATTACATACCACTGCTTCCTGTAATAATTCTCTCTCCTGCACATCGAGCATCCTGCACTGGTGTAATCTCTGCAGAGATGATCCAAAATGACATATATCCTGTGCTAACCCCAACTCTCTCGGAACACAGAATCCGTAATTAATCAGTCACCTTCTCTACACATAGCAATCGACTTCTGTACTGATCCTATGTATTTCATACCCTTATGTCTGCAAATGTGGGCTCTTCTAATAGACTGCACTGCAGTCTGCTTCCTCGTTTAATGTGCTGCACATCGTCTTGTTCTTTTATTAGCTCAGCTAATTATCCTTTTTCATTGCTTGGCAGAGCTGTAACAGTGAACAAGGCGAGGACAATGTACTGAACCCAGAATGTATTGTGCTGCAGGAGGAGCGAGAAAGAAACTGAAGAGAATAACTTGTGTGAGTTTATCTCCGAAATGTCTCTACTCAGACAAGTTCCAAATCATTTCCTAGTCCATAGCATTTCCCAGGCTTGTCCTGAAAAAAACATTTCCTGTAAGGTTTATGGATAAAAGGCTCATAGAGGAAATTAGTGAATATTAGCTATGCTCGATCATAGATTTAATTAAATATAGTATGTCAGGGTCCTTAAAGAAACACTGCAGGCACGACTGTAGTGGTTATGGTGCTAGGAGTGCCCTGGCACTCTACTGGGGTACCTAGTCAAATTATTTGAGGATGTTTGATAACTTACCTGGGGTCCACCAGATGTCCACTGCCACCCCATCTGTAGTCAGAAGCTCCCTGCATTGAGCTAGCGTGGCAATAAAGGGCTCAGCTCATTGGTTGAGAGTGTTCCACTGATGCAGTCAGTCAGTGAGTTGGCCCTGCACTGCAGGGTTTAGTACAGGGGAGCTAACAGAAGCTCCATGCAGGAGCTTCCATCGGAAGAGAAGAAGGTGACCAGCCATGACTTTAATTACTTTGCTTTGTAAACTTGTTGGAGCAGGGCCCTCCTCCGCTCCTCTTTCTGTTCACATTAAGTTGCTTGTCACTTATATGCTGTTTTATATCCCCTTTGTAAAATTGTACACTGCTGCAGAATATGTTGGTGCTATGTCAATAATATTAATAATAATAAAAAAATTATTATATATGTCACTAACACCTCCTAATGAAATGCAGATTGAATAAACCTGTGTAAATCCAGAAAAACATCCTGCATATTAAATCATCTACTCTCATGTGGCAGTTCACTAAATCAGAGTATGTGGAAAACTGACAAAGGGATTACCAATTCTAGGAGAAATTAGTTGGTTTGGAAACATTCTCTGACCGTAATTTTTTCATAAAACGTGCAATTCTCTTGTCAATGCAATACAAAACTAGGTGTTTATCATTATTATAATTGACAAGCACAGACATAAAATAAAATACTGCACATTTATACAATTGGGAGTTGTGAAGGATAGAGAAGGGCATTGTATATTTTGGGACTAAATAGATTAAATAAGTTCCCCAAATACATCAGACGAGGACAGTTCAATAGGCCCATAATAATATTATCGGCCTATATATAGACATGGAACCATAGGACTGACACCAACTTCCTTCTCTTAATGGGAACGTAGTCAGTAACGATGACCATTGGATCATCATTTTCCACAAGTCATCCCCTGTTTTGTTGGAGTTCCGACAATTAGGCTAAACAAGGGGTGTAGTTATTTTACCAGGGCAATTCAATGCCTGATTTTTCTGTTGCTTCTATATCATGTGGCTCTGGGTAGCATCTTCTTAATTCATTTTTATAGCTATTTTGTTCTTTTTTTTCTGTCAACATATAATGTCCTTGTTGGCTCTTATACTAGCAGATATTTCAAATACATTTGAGATTGTGATATACTGTCATGAATAAAAACGCGTTCCAAAAATCTGATTTATGATTATTTATTCCTAGTCACTATTGTACTTAGTGTATGAAAATAATCAGCGTTCCAAAATAGTTACACACAACAGTTTGGTATTTTTTATATTTTCTACATATTTTCTTTTCTGATACCCCAAGTCATGGCTTGCTATTTTTTCCAGACAATGTTACACAACACACCAGTCCCTAATGTATTATTTGAAATAATTGCAGGCCGAAAATAAAAGAAGACCATATCACGTGGTATAAAAATTGTTCGATGACATATTGGCAGGACTTACATAAATTATACAATTTGATTAGGTATGTAGACAATGAAAATTAAAACACAAAAAAAGATAATAAAATGAACAAGCTGTGAAATACACATAGCAGGACATAGCTAATGAGTGGAATTCATATTATTATAGATTATCTGTAATTATTCAAATGTAAAAAAAAAAAACATGCTTTGTCTACTATAAAATACTGGCTAATAAGAGCTTCTATATTATAAGGAGGTGGCCAGTTATATGGTTGCACAAACATTTCTATAAATAAAGGGTGGATTTACTCAATCTCAAGTGGATTCAGCGTTTGCCAATTTTAGAAGTATCATCTGTTTTGTTCACAAGATTCCTAACCCCAACATGGGTGTTAAATTCAACTGGGTTGATCTAGTTAAATCCAATGCAGATTGGACTGGCATTTCTCCCTAATTAGGTAGACCTGGGGAAACTCATTGTTAGTTTGGAAGTTACAACGAGTGCAAGAGACCAGAATGTTCACCCATGAATAATTAATTCTCCAAGGTCTTTCACTTGAGAATATTTTGTACGTTTTCCCTAAAATTCTAACAATTTGTGACTCTGACCTGGGCCAAAAATAAAAGTTTTTACTCGAAGACATGAATGCCTCTATACACTGTACGTGTTCTACAATATAGAAAAAATGTTCTTGCTTTACTTTACCAAAGTAAATGATTTTGACAAACTTGTCAATAAATAGAAGCTATAAAGAGACTTTTTATTTGTTCTGGAAAAACTGAAATGTTGAAGTCAGTCGTTCATTTACAAATTCATGAAAGTGCTCCAGTAATTCTATTTTTTTCTATGCCCAGATGAATTAACAGTGGCCTAAACTGTAACACTCTTATGTCTGACTTGGAATTCTAAAATTAAAAATAAAGTGAACACTAAATATAGAACAGTCTGCTGGGAGTAAAAAGACTAGAAGATTAAAATTATTTTTTTATTAAAAACTTTTGAACATCATTTATCTAATGTGGAATGGTTTGCTTTGTTTTTTAAAGGAATACGTCACATAAATATTTTCTTTCCTAATATTTGGTAGATACACCCCAACAGTAAGCTCGTTTGAGCAGGGTCCCGTTCATCCTATTGTTCCTGTAAGATTTTGTAATTGTCTCATTTATTGTTAAATCTCCACCTTTCGTTATATTGTACAGCGCTATGGAATTTGGGGGCGCTATATAAAATGCATATAATATTAAAATAATCTGATTGGCAGGGCAAGATTAACCTTAAAATTACCCCATGGGTTAGACAGGTGCCCAGACCATAGACTTGCTTGGCCCAGAAGGCGGGGGGATGGGGTGGTATGATGATATCTTTAGGCTAGGGTCAGTGTGTTAGGGTTAGCTTTCAAACTAGGGTTACTGTTAGGGCTATGGTTACTGTAAAGGGAGGTTTTCACTTTCAGGACAATGTTAGGACATACTTGTCTCAGTGCTGCCTGAGATTAGGGGGGGCTACAGTTTTGGGGGCTGCAAATATATTTAATCTGCCCATTAAATTATCATATATTATATAACTTATATATAACAAAATGCGGGGATCGCAAATGCCCATCTATTTTTGTAAAGCTGAAATATTCTTTATTTTATTTTTGGGTGGTATTGTCATGTTTTCAGAAGTCATAATGAAATATTTATTATAATTTTGTGTCATATTATGCTTAACAGAAGCTACATCTCCGTCTCTCAGTGAAGTCCTCTGACTCTGACCCACCCATTGCCATATTTTTCATGAAGAATGTTTGTAATCGTTTTCTTTTCAGAGTAATTTAATATAGTTTTCTCACTGTTAACAAAGTAATAGGAAACAGTAAATACACTTTTTTTTGCGATTCTCTACAGCTATGCCTCTATTTGATGCACACAACAAAAAAAGACAATTTAGAATTTAGTTTTTAATTTGGTTAACCTCATGGCTAAACACAAAGTGGCCTTAAAGTTGCCTGATGTTGACGGTCATGATGAAGCTTTTGGAGACGTTAGATGTCCTCTGATACCCATCATTGTTTTCTCCACTGCTGAAGAATTTGTTAAGAGTTTCTTTACAAGCTAGGATACACCAGTGACATTATGGATCCACCCGACAAGTCTGGTTAAGCGACTGTATACACCAAAATATTTGGGGATGCCACAACCAGCCCCCCAGCTCACCAGTCCAAATTGGACCCATCGTCCTCGTGGCACTTTACAAACCAGTGGGCTACCGGAATCACCCTGAAATATAGAAATATCACTCAATAAACACAGCAATATCCTTACTCACTTATATTGATCCCAACTATAACTCCTAGGCTAAAAATGTCACCCTCTTATATCACCTCCAGAGTATATACAAAAAACTCAAATGAATGCAAAAAAATAATGTACGGTAATTTTAATCAAGAAAAAAGTTTAAAAAAGGTATATATTATATATATTAATTTGAGTACGATATTCTCTTGATTTTGTTTTTGTATAATTCCTAAGCTCTCTACCCCCATCAGTTTGTTGGCGTTAACAAATTCATATTCCTATTTGTGGGATCTCCTGGGGATATTAATCTTTTGCTAAGTTACAGTCTACTGTATATTCTCTTACACCCTGAAATTGTGTTGTCTATTCATATGTTTATTTTGAAATGCATGCCTACACTTGTCCTTGCTGTTGTGACATTACAAACGTGTTTGTCACTTTAATAATAATAAAAAAAAAACAACCAAATTCATATCCCAGACAATTCTAATATCATCAGCTTAAGGAAAACATTTGGGGGCCAGTAATATCATAAATATATATATATTTATTTTTTTAATGAACACACTAATAGAAGTATTAATTTTATGGAAGCATTATGATTATTGTCTGTGTTACTGAAGTACAATAAGAGCTGCAGGCGGTAAAGATACATTGTCAATTAAACAAACAAATGAAGAATAATTAGCTATGTCATGAAATCAAAGATGTATTCGATTGGCTTCTAAGTATATTTATCCAGTCATAATGCAGCTAGAATGCAAGTTAGGAGGACGAGTGATTAAAACATGCACAAATGAGAAAATATTTAATGGCTCTTCCTCTATCTGCTAGTAAAACACAATACAAATAAAATCAAAAGCTATATTCCATACATTTACAAGAAAGAATTTAAAATGTTTTCTGTTATAAAAATCAAACTAAAATGAAACACTACTTTTTATTACATGGTATGCAATGAATATAGAGCAGATCTGCTATTTCAATTTTTTCCAATTATTTTGTGCACACAAAATCAATGTGGGAATCTCCTGGGAACCTTTTTTGCGTTGCTATGAGAACAAAACATTTGCAACCCAGTGCCCTTATCATATGAGTCAGACAAATATGAACAGGGCAACATTAGATGTGTTTTCAAATAATTTCTAAATAAAATGTCAGCATTCAAGTGATAGGGACAATTCTGATAACATTTTAGTTAACAAGTATCCAGGAGGGCAGATAGAATAGCACATTAAAAATGGATCTGTCTCCTTTCCAGACTTTTCTTGTTACATTTTCGTATCCGGAATTGTCTATATTATTTGGGTTTTTCTTTTTCAAACAGTATTATAGGGGTTTGATTTCTGTTTACCTGTAAATAATTTTCTGCAAAGCCTCAAGTGTGCAAAAACAGTAAGTAAAATCATGGATCTCTTTTGGAGGCAAGACAAAACACATGTAGCCTCCAAAGAGAGGCTGAATATAAGTTACACAGCATGAATGCATCCTGTTCTAGAGAAAGTCAAAACATGCCTTAGGGAGACACCTGAACCTTAATATAACTCAAACGTGAATTAAAGCTTCAAACAACATATTAACAGGCATAAGCAATTCCTCATAAAACCTAGAGCAGGGGTAGGCAACCTTTTAGCAGCACTGTGCCGATATAGGATTGTGATGTCCCATAGCGTGCCGGTCCTATTTTTTTTAAAAATGAGGTGTGTATGCTGCCGTATCCTGCTTGTGTTATTTTTACTGTAATTGCTTTGTATCGTTGTATTTGTGCATATATGCAGGGCCGTCTTTAATATTGACTGGACCCTGGGCAAAGCATTTTTTTGGGGCCCCCTGGACCCTGTATCCCCTCCCCAGGCGTGCAATCACGTCCTCCACCTCAACGCAGTGGCGGACCTAAAGTAGAGAGGTGCAAGAATTTTTTTGGGCCTCCCTGTTGCACGAGTGATTAAAAGGTAGATCCCCATCTGTCATGCAACTCCAGTAATTGACAGCTGGGGCTCTACCATTTACCCATGTTTCCAGGTCTTAGCACTAAGCGGTTTGTTCGAATGTAATGTGTGTTCGAATGTAAACATGGAATATGTTTGTATGTGGTGTTGGCGTGACTGCAAGCATGTATTTGTGTAGTGTTGGTTTTTGAATTCAGGGGTGTATTTACATATAATTTTGGTGTGTAACACAGACATGTGTTTGTACGTAGTGTTGAAATTTGAATGTCGGGGTGTATTTGTGTATAGTGTTAGTGTGTGAATGCTGAGATGTATGCACATATACATGCACACAGAGATATATACACACTGAAACATACACACAGACATACTGACATACTGACACACACACACACAGATATACTGACACAGATTTACTGACACACACACACAGACATACTAACACACACACACACAGACATGCTGACACACACACACAGATATACTGACACACAAACAAACTGACACACACAAAGATATACTGACACACAGATATACTGACACACACACAGACAGACATACTGACACAGACATGCTGACACACACATACTGACACACACAGATATACCGACACACACACATATTGACACACAGACATACTAACACACACTGACAGACATACTGACACAGACATACACACACACAGATATACTGACACACACAAAAATTACACTTTTAAACCCACCCTCCAGTTTCCTACCTTTCCTGCTGGTGGCTGAAGGTGTTGGGAGTTGAGGTCTGGCTCTCTAGGCCAGCCCCCATCCACTCTGCCTACTCTTCTTTCCCGCACGCTCCTCTCTTTGTGGGAGGAAGTGATGCACGGCCGTCACTTCCTCCCAGCCTGTTGCCAAAAAGCAAGGGGCCTGCTCGCGCTGTTAAAGCGCCTCAGTGCGCCACCGGGACCCTGCTGACAGAAGCCCACCGGGTGGCCCTTTGTGCACGGGCCACCCGGTGGGCCTCCTTAGTGTGCGTATTACCGGCCGGGGGTTAGAAATAGTTGAGGCCAGCGGGGCTCACGGTGCAGCTGCCCAGTTTGCCCCACGTTAAAGACGGCCCTGCGTATATTAGCTATTATATTGTATATGTTCATGAGTAGTTTATGGTATTGTGTATGATACATATGAATGTGAGTTGTGTATGGGGGCTGCTTGTGGAATTGTGTGAATGGATATGTCACATTGTGTGTTTGGTAGTGTGTGTGGGGGCTGTTTGAGGTATTGCATGTGAGAGACTGCATGTGGGGTTGTGTGCATGTATGTGGATTGTTAGTGGTGTTGCGTTTGTGCAGATTATGTATATGTTTGTGTGTGGGCTGTCCGTACTATTTGTATGAGGGATTAAACAGGAATGCAAGATTCTGCATTCCTGTGTATATCTAGCAGTCTGGGTGGCTTCTCCAGGTTCCAGTGGGGACCAGACCGGCCAGGTACAGGTCAAGGACAGGAGCTGCAACAGCAACTGCGAGCTGCTCTACTACAGTGTGGATTCCTATTCACAAGTGCTGTGAAGTGATCTAAGATCACTTCCTCTACGTGCTGCAATGCATAAATTGAGGATTGTCTTTCACCACCTTTTCGGATTAGCAGATATCTGAAGTTTTACTGGGACTCCTGATAGGCCAGAGCCTATTTGTCTCTAGCAGCCTTGAGTGCCGTGCAAAGACACCTCGAGTGCCGTGCATGGCACTAGTGCCGTAGGTTGCCTACCCCTGACCTAGAGTATTCTATTAACCAACCTCAACAATAAAAAGAATGTAAAGACTAGATATCATGGCTTAAGTCTACAACAGAAAGTGATAATGCAATACACTAAATACGTAGTTAATCTAAATAGAGGAGAAATATCCTCAGAAAAAATATATATTTGTATGCTATAAAGAGAATAAGCCAGGCTGGCCTATAGAACATCACAAGCTGTAACACATGCAGAGTTAACAGTTTAATACCATGACAATAACATCCTGAGTCAAAACATTCAAAAAAATACAGCAATGAATGGATTTCTAAAGTTTAATGCCTAGAGGCAATCCAGAAGAAGGACCAGAAAAATAGGTAGCAAAACAACCCTGGTCGGAGATGTGACGGAGCTATAAAAGAGGTTTTAAGTCTGATGATGTCCTCAATGATGGGTCAGTGTCATACCAGCCTGTCCACAAACTATGAAACGTGACACATATAACCATAGAACAAAACATTCTGTGTAATGGCTGCAGGGAATGTATGGAGTCTAACAGTTGCTGCTCGTTCACATCTATTTTGCTTGCAGTGGACAAGTTAGATTCAGGAGCAGGCCAGTGCTCACTTACGCAAACTGCACGGCTCTGTGAATCTTGGCCATGCTGTGCTGGGAATTTCAGAACCGACGTTAAGGGAGCACAGTACAGGCTTACATCAGGTAATGGAGGCAAAATATATATGGGCAATGTGGCATGGAATGGATGTGAGTATAATAAAATTTAGGTATGTGGGTATAATAAAATTGATAGAACTGTGATATATGTAGGCGGTGTGGCTTGTGCATTATAATATAGCTTGCAATCATATTTGTATTATATTGAAACATGGCAGTACGTTTTATTAGCCAAAACTATGGGCACCCAAACCACTTCAGTTCATTGAAGTGGTCTGGGTGTAATGTCCCAGGCCCCTTAACCCTGCAAAGATAATTGTTGCGTTTTTTGATAAACAGCAATAATTACATTGGAGGTTAACTTCACCTCTAGTGGCTGTTCACGAGACAGCCACTAGAGAGGCTTCCAGGTCGCTAGGAGACTTTTAGACTATGCATGAGTACATCTAGCGTCACCCAAAGCCCCATAGGAAAGTATTATAAAATGCTTTCTTATGGAGGGAAGTCCTAATGCAAGCATGGCGATTGCAGAGCATGCGCATTAGGTCTCTGTGCCAACTAATGTTGGAGGAGCTTCAGCACTGAAATCAGGTAAGTGACACCTTCTGCACCATGAGATGGGGGGCACGAAGGAGGAGGGCACTATAGGGAGCTATAGTGATAGGAAAACAACTATAGTTTCCCTTTAACTATCAAGACAATGTTAAGGCTACTCACAGACTTTTGTAACAGCAAAAATACTTGCTAAAAAAATAATAATCAGAGTGAACATTGATCACAGTCCACTGTCAGTGCATGTATAATAATTGAAAAAAATTATTTCAATATATGCTAATTGCAGTGTGTTCTAAATATTAAACACTTTACCTGCAATTCCAGGTTGGTTTTCTGCATGGAGGATAACCTTTTTTTAACAGTACAGCATTGTAGGAGCAGGGCTTGTTTGTGGAAATCCTTTATATTAAGGATACCAGGCCCAGCATGTGAAGTTGCCTGCTAAAAACTCTTATAATAAAAATACAACCTCCTGTCTATACAATGGAACCATTGCCATGCTTACATGCTGAAAACCATTATGGAAAGGGAACCTCTTCCAGCAAATGGGCAGGATCTGCCAAAAATCACTATCAGTGCTATTCACTAAAGTAAGAATACTAAGTGAACTTAAAGTGAATTTTAAATTTAAGGCCACAATAACTGAACCGCAAAAACTCTAATTCAGCTATGCTTCCAGTTCAGCTACTTGGTCTTAAATTTTAAATTTACATTGAATAGGTGAATAACTATGTATGTTAAAAATACATTGGGGGGGGGCAGAGCTTGGCTTCCAGGCTGCATGGACGTGCTGAAACAGAGCTCCTGAGCATAATGGCACGATTCGGGGCAAAAACCCCAATAAAACTGCACGCACAGCACCTGGAGGGTGACAGCATAGTCGGGGACACCCGGGTAAACCGATTGATACCAGTCATTAACCCGCTACTTACCGGGAACCGGCACCAGCACCAAGAGGCCTACCCGAGGCCCTGTAGGGGAGAGGCGTCCGCTCTCCTCGCGGGCGACCCTGCGGATAGAACCTCCACGCTACTCACCTCTTATCCCCCCCCTCTGGACCGGCGGGGGTCATCCTGGTACGCACTGTGTGTTCGGAGCCACCAGCTACACGAAGTCACGAAAAAAAGATAAAGCAGTGCTGGCGCCCAGACGGCTCTCCCAAGATGGCGACCGTCAACAGGCTGCCTGCACTGAATCAGCTACAGCAAACGAAGATCCTCCAAGACACCGCACAGCGCCTGAATGCAATATTCAGCCGCTTCTGGGCGCAACTCAGAGACCGCAGGAGAGCAGCACAAATCACACAGAATCCTGCACAGACGGCAGGTAAGAGAGGCAGCTGGCGGCGGGGACAGGGAAGTGTACCCTTGGGCACAGCGACAGATGACCCACACAACCCCAAACCACAGAGCCTACCCAGGCTGAAGGCCAAATGGCCGAAGACCCGGATGCATCACCCACACGCACGGAGGGTTTATCGCTGCAAGCGGCCAAAGCCCATCAGGCCCTCCATTGCCCCCGTCAGGGGAAGAAACTCAGGCTCCAGTAGTTGCAGAGTTTGTGGCGCCAAGATGCAGGCCTACATAACAGCCTGGGGTTGGAAGGATATCTTCACACTGCCCACCGCTGCTGCAGCCTTCAACGCCACACCAATCAATGCTCGCTGCTTCACAAGAGACGGCATCGGCTGATAGTGACTCTCTACACAAAGCCTCCAGACAGGTCAGCGCCAGGCCCATCATCACTCAGTTTAAGCCTGTTAAACTAGGTGTCCAGGACTGACAACCATGGAGAGCAGAAAGCATGAACACTCACAACTCCGGGCCACAGTGCCTTACAAGCAAACAGTAATGCTTAATGACGAGCAAATGTTATATTTCTTTTTTCTTTTCTGTCTACTGTTCTGATCTCACATCACGCAAGCTACACATTATACCTTAAGCGTCAACAAAGCATGTTAACCGCATCATTTCTCACTATGTCTATGAGTATGTATAGCTAAGTACCTCTCTCTTAATCGCTAATTTAGAACCTTACAGACAGCGCTGCTTTTATGTTTTGCTCTATGTCTCTAAGCTACCCGAATCTTAAAGATAGCGTAACAAGCAACCATTTAATTACTGCATAGGGAGACAAGTGAGAAGTAACACTATCAAGTCAACTATTAGAATACTCTTATATGTACATTCTCTGCACAAGCCATGTTTTCCTCCTTTGTCTCTCCTCTATTTCTCCATGGCATGTGCATTATGCTAACATATTGAAAACTAAATGTAAACCCAAACTACTGTAATATTATAAAAATGTGCCTATATAACAAATGCCATGACATGTAATACCAATGTTTACCTATTCTACTGGATGTTGCTGTTGTGGCGCATACCGGCTATTTGTTTATTCTGTGCACACCCAAAATAAAGAATAAAAAAAAAAAAGACATTAACCTACAGACGGTCATTGTTATCTCCTGGAGAGCCTGAGTATGATGTCAGGATTTATAGGGGAGTAGAGCTAAAATTGCTGGAGCTGTTAAGAACTCTCTGACAGATGACTAACATGACTAACTAAGCTGGCCACTAGATGGTGCTCAAGTGCCATGACCTCACTAATGTAAGCAAAATAATTACAATACAGTAAATTAAGAAAATTAAACAATAGTAAAACATGCAAATATGAATATTTTGCCAGAGGGACTATCAATAGCTGGAGGGACTATTATGTGCAGGCAGGATGATAGGGGGATGTGCTGCTATAACATTTCCTAATATCTTGAAACTCATAAGGAGGAAATTATATCCTGGAAATCCTACAATCAGCAGAAAACAAACAAACAAACAAACAAACAAACAAACAAAAAAGAGCACTTTGTGCAGAATGGAGGGAGTGATCTCCTCAGAACGAGGAATTGGGAACTGGGAATTGGGAACTATCCTCCAGAGGTGAAGCAGAACTTGGGACCCTCCTATATTTGATGTCACCGTGCAAGTGTGTTGTGTGAGGTCTGATATTATATGTGAGACCCCGTGGAAATTAACTCAGGGCTAATCTTTCCATATGCGAGTGCTTGGAAAACAAACTGTGCTTAGGCAATCCTGAAGGTGCTGGCTAGCACAGCTGGTACACATGCAGGGTTTGCTGACACCCCCCTTTTTTTGGAGGACTCAACAATCATGTAACCAGTGACATTATAAACACAACAGGCCCCTGTCCCTTCCCAGTATCCTCTTTAATAACTCTCAATAAGGGAAGATGTAGCTGAAGTCTCCTTCACGTCTACCTGTTCTTCCTTCTGAAGTTCCCAGGGATGGAATAATTTAATTACAAGTAAACATCATACTAACTGTGGCGAAACCGACCTCGCCACGTGTCCTTGGAGGGGGCTGCTTGCCTGCCTCTTGCCTTTGGACTATGGACCAGACTTTATGGGAATGTGATACCCCAGATAGCTATACCATGGAGCCTATTCATATAATGAAAGACTATGGGAAAGACTTTAGCTCCATGGCAATTGTACTGTGTGAGTAGGATCTGCGCGCTATTCGGTAGTTTTGTGCGTGCAGATCCCAGCTATCTGGGGATAGGTGAAATGTCTGTGTGTTATGGTTAAAAAGTAACTTTCTGTATTTTAAAGTGTTTTATGCCTTTCTGTAACCATGTGGTTAATGGAGTCTGCCTCTAGTCCTAGATAATTGGATTACTTCTCCAATTAACTCCAGGGCAGAAGGGAGGAAACCAGGGTGCATTGTGGGGATGTTTTTCTGCCAGCCAGAAAGGAACAAAAGATACTTTTAGTAACTTTTGAACCCCTGGTCGGATTCATGCCATTTTTTAATATGTTGTTCCCCTGAATGGATTGATTGTGGATATGTATTTTTATGTGAATGTGATGTATGGTTTTAAAGTTATGAAAGTTGTGTAAAAGTATATTTTACACTGTATGCATAATGGGATTATGTGTCACACTAAGGGGAGGGGATGTGTGGGAGGTAACATCTATGTGATTGGTTATTTTATGCCTCCCCCTGGGTGTGGCCTGTATGTGTGAGTTGGAAATAAAAGCCAGGCTGGATGAGCCAGTCCAGAGTTCCTGTTTAACCCTCAAAATGAAGTGTCGTCTCGTTCTTGGGGGGAATTGGATTGTAAGCTGACTGCCAGGAGTGTAAGCGGATTGTATGCTTTTCTTGTTCAGCTGTTCCAGTTCGGAGTGTTATCTTGTATCCAGTTCGGGAGTTTGGTGTTCTGCAGTAGCTGTGCCTGTCTCTCAGAAAGGGGATTATCGCCTAAACGGATTTTAACCCCTTGTCTGCTGAAACGGTCCATTACACTAACCACACCAAAAATAGGTTTCTCCAGTAAGTTAAAGGGTTAGTCAAGAATTATTACCCATACAGCCCTCTTGCATGGTTATGATTCCAGTAGTATCCTGGCTCAGTGCACCTGGAAATGAGGCAAACTACTTAGCAATGGTTTGCCTTCCTACCTGAGTCCCCACCGTCCTCCGAAGGTCTCTGGCAGTCTCATAATGCGTTTCTAACTTCTGCAGAGCTGCAGAAGCCAGAAGCTGATTCCATTGCCATTCCTTGGCTGAGAGTGTCAACAGACTGCTCTCAACCAATGACTGACATTCTCTGCAATGAAATTTGCACAGAATTGACATTAGCCATCCCGGAATTCTAGTTTCCGGATAACACCCCAACAATGCTGACATTGGTGGATTTACACCTCTGGCAGGATAGCTGTTGAACTCTGTATGTGCATTGTTTTATACTGAAACATTTCAGACTCCAGGCACGATGACCTCTTCAAATAACTGAAGTAATCATGGTGCTTGAAATAACCCTTTAAGCATTTGAAAAGGTGACCAATCTGCTTTCAGCTCTGTTTCTTATCTTTATATACACCAGTGCATAAAAGCATAGATTTATTTCCATAAATCAATATATAAATCCCTTAATGTTTTATTTAATAGATTTTCACCCTTCATATGATATAGTGTAAAATAGAATAAGACATCTATCAATCTATCTATCTTTGTTTATTTTTAAGCATAGTCATTTGAACTTTAAACATGACAAAGTTGTGCTTTAAAAGTTTGAATATCTTTGGAGAATTGGTAATATATGTACCATTTTTAAAGAACACATGAGTGAGCAGGCAAAACACATTTTTTTCATTTCTTATGGGATTCATATTCAACTGTAGGTTATAACAGAATGGTGCAATCATAAAACGAAACATGGCAATAAAGAAAAAATAAAATTACCCCTGTTCAAAAGTCTGCATACCCTTAGTTCTTAACATTGTGTATTGCCCCCTTTAGCACCAATGACAGCATTTAGTATTTTGTAATAGTTGTCTATGAGGCCCATTCGTCTAGGCAAAATGCCTCCAGGTCATGCAAAGTCTTCGGTTGTCTTGCATGAACCGCACGTTTGAGATCTCTCGATGATATTCAGGTCAGGAGACTGACGGCTCATCCAGAACCTTCACATTTTTCTGCTGTAACCACTGGAGGGTCAACTTGGCCTTGTGCTTGGGGTTATTGTCATGCTGGAAAGTCCAAGAGTGTCTTATGTGCAGCCTTCGTTCAGAAGAATGCAAATTGTCTGCCAGTATTTTCTGATAAAATGCTGCAGTCATCTTGCCATCAATTTTCACAAGATTTCCTGTGCCTTTAGAGCTCACTGCCCCTCTCCCCCCCAAAAAAAAATAACTTCAATGAGCCACCACCATGCTTCACAGTGGGGATGGTGTTCTTTTCACTATATGTTTTGTTGACCCCTCTCTAAACACAGCGCTTATGGTTGTAGCCATTAAGGTCTATTTTGTTCTCGTCACAGTATGCTAGAAGCTGTGAGGTGTGTCAAGGTGTTGTCGGGCATTTTGGAACCGGGATTTTTTGTGGCATTGGCTCGGTAAAGGCTTCTTTCTGGAAACACAACCATGCAGCTCATTTTTGTATAAGTATCCTCTATTGTGCTCCTTGAAACAACCACTGTCTTTTTCCAGAGCAGCCTGTATTTCTCCTGTTTTTCTTTGTATCTTTGTATCCCAAACAATTATTCTGGCAGTTGAGGCTTAAATCTTTCTTGGTCTACCTGAACTTGACTTGGTATCAAGAGATCCCTGAATTTCTTCTTAACACTTCTTAAAAGTGATTGCACAGGACTGTCTGGCATTTTCAAGGCTTTGGATCTCTTTTTATATGATTTTCCATTTTTATAAAGTTCCATTACCTTGTGTTACGCAGGTCTTTTGACAGTTCTTTTTTGCTACCCATGGCTCAGTATCTAGCCTGCCTGGTGCATCCATGTGAGAGGTAACAAACTCATTGACTATTTATACACAGACACTAACTGCAATTTAAAAAGCCACAGGTGTGGGAAACTAACCTTTAAAGGACCACTCTAGGCACCCAGACCACTTCAGCTTAATGAGGTGGTCTGGGTGCCAGGTCCTTCTAGGGTTAACCCATTTTTTCATAAACATAGCAGTTTCAGAGAAACTGCTATGTTTATGAATGGATTAAGCCTTCCCCCTATGTCCTCTAGTGGCTGTCTCATTGACTGTGATTTTCACAGTGAGAGCACGCCAGCGTCCATAGGAAAGCATTATGAATGCTTTCCTATGTGACCGGCTGAATGCGCGCGCAGCTCTTGCCGCGCGTGCGCATTCAGCCGACGGGGAGGAGAAGAGGAGGATCGGAGGAGGAGAGCAGGAGGAGATCTCTCCGCCCAGCGCTGGAAAAAGGTAAGATTTAACCCCTTTCCCCTTTCCAGAGCCGGGCGGGAGGGGGTCCCTGAGGGTGGGGGCACCCTCAGGGCACTCTAGTGCCAGGAAAACGAGTATGCTTTCCTGGCACTAGAGTGGTCCTTTAATTACCATTTTTACCTGTGTCACTTTGTGTGTCTGTAACAAGGCCAAACATACAAGGGTATGTAAACTTTTGATCAGGCCCATTTAGGTGATTTCTGTTATCATTATGATTTAAAAAGGAGCCAAATAACTATGTAATAATAAATGACTACATGATCACTAGCCTTCAATAAAAGACATGTTTTGCATGATCAGTCATATTTTCAAAATCAATTCCAAAATTTCACAATTTCTGTCGGGGTATGAACACTTTTAAACAGACCTGTATGTACCCATTATTCATATTCCTATAACATTGCTTAGTAAAGTAAACTGTAAACCAATGATGGTCATTTTATACCTCAAACTTTACCAGTAGTCAGAATGTAGGATTTTCCAATCAAATTTGGTCTTTGAGGAATGGTTTGAGTACCAATGCTCTAGACTACAATGTATAACCAGCCTGCACCCTTAGACCACATTAGAAAACTCACCAGACATGCATCTTTGCTTCCATCACGATATCCAGCACAGAACATCCTCGGTGATATTTGATAGCGGTAAAGATCTGAGCAGACATCTTGAGATACTATTTTTAAATCCACCTTTTGAAGTGTATCAACAGAAGGCCCTACATTTTCAAGTAGAAGGGTATTAGGTAGGTACTGTAAATCAATATTTTACCAGGAGCTCAGTGACAAGTACAATTGCATTTTGTATTGCAAGAACGTAAATCAAAAACAAAACAAAAACCTAAGCAACAGCATATAGTAATATATATATTAAATATAATAAGTAATATACATATTGAAAACCGCACTATTTCCAAGATAGACACAGTCTACAGCAGAAAAAAATGTGAAAAATCTAAACAGTATATATTCCTCTCTACAGTGTATTTAGTGCCAGCTTTTCGACCCCAACCCTAGAACAACCTACAGCTCCAGAGCTGTGTATCTTGTGAGGAATTATTTTCCCTATCCACCAACTTCAGACTTCAAGACCTAGAATACCACCATAAATTTAAAATGGACACAATCAAATATTCCTGCCACATCACTGCACCAATGTTACACTGCACTTCTCTACATCTACAACCACAATACACTTCTGTAGTCCAGTTATTGAGCATGAGTTCTCTGCTTTTCAATGAGATACTTATCCTACAACCTACCAGCTTGACTACTGTCCTTGCACCTTGGTCCTTTCCTGGCTACGGTCTTAACACCCACTTTAAGACACATCTTCATCGCTCACACCACTGTGTTCCGTCATCTCCAGCCAACATAACTGTATCTCTGTTCCTGGTAATTTGGCATCTCTATTACTTGACTGAAACCAAATAAACTATTTACGTTATCCTAACCAAAACTAAAAATCACTTCATCCCTCTGTTTTCTTTGATGCTGTTAAGCATCACTTCCTCTTTCAAACTGGTTTTTTTTAACATCTGTGAGACTGCTCTTCCCTTGTTTAAACCATACTTCTCAGATTGTTTTTTCAACACCTCCACCTCAGGCTTCTATTCTTCTCCACTACCTCTTTCTTTTGGTGGACTTCAAGGTTCCATTCGTGATATTTGTCTTCATCTATATCTAAACAGCCTCTCTTGTAAAACGTATTGATTCCTTTATATACCTGTATGCTGATGACACATTTACCTACATCTCATTATGTCTTATATCAATCACTGTCTGTTTGAAATCTCTTTCCGAATGTCTGTTTGCCAAGCAAACGTAATATCTCAAAAACAGAGTTGTTAGTATCCCTTATAGAGCATTTCCAGTAGAGAAAAATATGAAAAAATGTGTTTTGTTTCAATTTGTTACTTTTCAAATTTGTTTTGTCTGAATATATATTTTCTGAATTTCCAATGAAACCTAATTTGAGAATTATTAATTTTCATAACAAATTTGGTTACTCTCTGAAATTCAGATACCCATTATTCCCTATGGGGAATGAATAAAGGTGGCAGTTACGAAATTTACAAAGTACTAATTTAGGGAGCTATCTACTAACCAGCTGAAAGATCAAAATTAACAAAAACCCTTTTCTTAAGTCACTAATTTATAATGCTTAAATATGGAAATACCATGTAAGGATAGCAAGCTAGAGAGTTATTTAATAAACAGCTAAACAGTAAAAAAAAATAAATAGAAAAGGTCATGCTTAAACAGTCATCCAAATAGTATTTGCATGTTGACCTAGACTCACACTTTACCATGGATCCTGTTCTCATAAAATACAAGGTCTCCAGGGGAACTAATTTACTAATTAAGGGGAATGCAGTAACAGAAATGAACACAAGAGTTATGTAGAGCAGATGCAGCACCTACCATACTCATTGGCTGCACCCCAGCCTGTCACCCAACAGATAGAATCAGTTGGGATGTAGTGGGTGCCCGAAGGCAGGCAAACAGGCTGAACGTGTGGTGACGTGAGAGGAACTGCATGATCTAGGAGGACAAGTGCCACATCATAGTCATGGGAATCCTCATCGTAGAATGGGTGAAGGACCAGTCGGGTTACTTTGAAGGACATCTCCTTTTGGCTGCTTCGACTTAGGCGTATCTTACCTAAGACCACTGTCCATATTTCAGGTGAAGCAAATCTACATCAAAAGATTAAAAAGAAAAACTAAAGTGAAAGAAAAATAAGATTGTTAGAGAAGAAAAGTGTTAGAAGAGATAGGCAAATGAAAAGGAGTGCTAAAGTTAGAAAGCACACAAAGTTGTTAAAAATACACAGTATAAATCAATACATTGTGTATTGGGGAATCTGATAATCTTTGTAGGTAACAGTTTATATAATTTGATGGATAATTCATTGATTGTTATGGGAGCAGCATTAACCAAAATTAGATAATGACATGCTTATAGCTAAGTAAAAATAGTTATGCTTGCTGCGGGAGAAGATAGCAGCTTTTTGAGCTATCTCATGATACACCTGGCCAAACGCTAAGCTAACGACTGTAACCCAGCACTATATCTCTCAAAAACAGTTCTCAATTGTTGATCCCTAGTTTTGGAATGTTACCAAATAATAATAAAGGCAAGTATAAGCATTTTACAATCTAAACCCATCATGACTTTCCAAGGGGGATCTGGACGACTGTTAAGACCATTTAGATATTCATAGAAATGAAACGTATACTTTCTATAAATCTCGAGATTAACCCCTTAAGGACACATGACATGTCTGACACGTCATGATTCCATTTTATTCCAGAGGTTTGGTCCTTAAGGGGTTAAAAACTATGGGAACTTTTTTATGGCTAATTTATGTGCTGATATTCACAGAATAATGCCTCAGTTTAATAAGCTTTCTAAATAATTCAATATTGTTAGGAAAACTTTTAAATCTATGGAAATTTTTGTAAATAAATAATTTGCGAAAATTTGCCTAACAGTATTGAATAATTTGGAAAGCTTTTTAAAATGAGGCCTTAGTAAGTAAGTAAATGGAGAATTAGAAGATAACCAGAAAGACCTGAGAAAATCACAAAATGTCACTGAGCTAGCAACTTAAGAAGGAAGACTTCAAACCCTGGAGGTTATCAGGATAATGTGGACATCAGGGCTCAAAGAAGAAATATTGAGCTACAGGAAATACCTGAAATTATCAATGTACCTGTTTAAAAGCTTGCTCCCTAATGTACTGCAGAAGTTACTAGCTCTTGATTTTTGCAGTAGTCTGGATAGATCCCATCAGTGCCTGGACTGTGATCCAAAGGACATAATTGGTAATTATCGTTACCTACATAATAAAATGATGCTCCCAGCTTCGACCAGGAAACTTCCTGTTAGGGTGATGAATGATGCTGAAGTCCAGATCTTTCATGCTTACCCTTTCGAAGAAAAAAATTGCTGAAACCAGTCAAGCAACTCTTGATCACAGATAGTATTAGGTCCAAGTGGATCTTCCCTTTTAAGTTGAGTTAATAGGGAAGGAACTGCCCACTCTTTCTCATATTAATGATAAAGATTCCTTTCTTAGGGGTCTTAGGTTACCAGGAATGGATTTACAAGGAGACACTATAACTCATCCAGAAGATTGACACCTCCAAGAGCGATTCAAGCTCTGTGTCTGATTCTCATCAGCTGAACTTGCCCTCTATACCTGCAAATAATACATTCTTAAATATTTTACTTCATGTCTTCTTTGCAGAGGATATTGGTAAATGCATATCTGCCTAAAAGATTGGGTTGCCAGAACAAGACCACAAAGAGACTGGCTTAGACTGCTAGTTTTTGTTTATACCAAATCTATATTTTGCATACTTTTGATGCCTGTGCCTCAAGGTCAACAAGGTCATTTTTTTCATTTCTCTGTGCCTTGTTATTTAGCAATATATTATATTAAATAAACAGATACTTTTTTTCAAATGGCTACTTTTTTTTGACACATAACAACTGTGTTTAGCAGTTTTTTTTTTTAAATTGTTGTTGGATATGCTAGCTATGTTGAGCAAATGATTTGGGCCTCGATTTAATATTTTGCACAAGCTTTTCAAATTATTTAATATTTAGAAAAATACTTTAATATTTTAATGGTTTTTGAGATATATATATATATATATATATATATATATATATATATATATATATATAGTTATGTATAATATATTCTTCTAAATTTTGCTATTTTGAAAAAATAAGTTTGAAAGTTTATCCAAAAATATTTAAAAAAACATATTTAAAAATCTTAAATTGGTGGCTTAGTTGGTGGTCCCAACTCTTTATTGCGAAAAGAGTATTAGGTCTTTCTTTCTATAGGGGGACTAACACCCAAGAACACTCTCCAATTGATATACATATTATTACTAGCTTGCCAGTATCATTTATTTTTTCTTTATTCATAAGCCTGTCAGCGTTCAATTATATAGATCTAATGAGGGGAGGAGACTATCGGAGCCTGCCCTGCACACCGAGGGTGGATTGCATGACAGCCCTCAAGTGGAATGCAGACGTAATCACTGTACACCAATGAAGACCGGCACACCGGAATTGACGTCAGAAGATGCGAGGTGAACACGGAAGACTGGGAATAAGAAAATATTGATTAGAATAGATGGCGAACAGCTGGGGATGTGAGGGAACACCTCCTGGACCACCAATAAGAAGATTCAAGAGACATATATAAGGAGAGATTTAAGGGGGGAGGGGTGCATACTGCTTTTTACATTGTGATTTCTTGTGTGATTTGTCACTTTGTGTATTTATTTTTAAGAGGAAGTCTTTTGGGATGAAACATGTAGGACCACACCTAGCAACATTTTATTTAATTGTGTCTTTACACATTGATTTTATACTTTTTACCTTGAGTCCGACTCTTCATACTGCAGTGCTGTTGAAAAGAGAGGAGGTGATTTGGATCAGCCTCCATTTACATCAGGGGTGGAACCCTAAGGCGATATACTGTTCTCCATCCTGTGAGTACAACCCTATTAGCGCTTTTTATATTTTCTTTACAGTGTCACACTATTGATGTTTTTTTTGTAGATTTACAGCTGTATTCTCCATTTTGTTGGTTGTTTTCATAGAAATGGTTGTGACCTGTGCAAGATGTCCAACAAATATGACATCACTAAAAGGGAAGTATAAAGTGTTGCATCCACAGGGTCCTTTAATTTCAAAGGACACCTGTAGGTGGCGTGATATTGCAAGGGAAATCCGGCAACCTTGCATATAGTGCAGAGCTATCTGCAGTTCACTGTAGAGAATGGCGCATGACCTCTGAGTTGGAAGTGTCTAAGACCGCAGCGTTCAACCTAGTGAGTGCAGTGTGGGACCGGGATCTTCATGGCAGCCGCACGGCTTGCCTAAGTATGACAGTATGTAAACTTTTGAGCACAACTGTACATATTATTTATATTGATTGCTAGGCAAAGGCAACGTAAATAAAAAATGTTCTCATAATTCCACAAGCATTCAACACATTATGAAAGCAGATGTCTAACACTTATGCATGCTCAGTGAATTATGGGAGTTTGAACATGCTTATTTAATGGTGTAATGACACCTTAGGTGCTCTAAGTGCTTCACAGCAGTTTTAAACTTCATGGATGCACCCTATAGCAAAGGTCCATCCTTGAAATCTCAAAAGTAAGTTTCATATTGAGTTGCTTATACAGGATTCTTGCACCATGACGACTTCATAAACTGAAGAGGGCATGGTGATTGTTGTAACTCTGTCCTTATGCAAAGTCTTGTTCACTGTCTTGGACAATACTGGCATTAAATGCTACTAAAATTGAAAAGAATACTCCAAACTGTTATTGTCACAGAATAATGAGCAAACCACAATAAACAATAAGCAATAATAGTTTTCCTGCTTAGAGATCAAATTTAGAACATAAATGTGTGAAGAAACACAAACACATATGCAGGAATTTGACATACATATAATATTGTGAATACACTCCCTAGATGGTTAAAGATAGTAAGCATATAAATTTTTTTAACTTCCGAAAAATGATGGACGTTGATGAGGTTGACCACATGCTCACAGCACAGAACGCTTCCTCTAACCATGTAGACATAGTAGTATAGGCTACATATTATGTGTTGCTGTGATGTGCATGATGATGCTTTTTTTTTTTTTTTTTTCTTTTTTCTATTTCAGACAATACCAGCCTTTTATATTCTTTCAAGCTTTCTGCATCTTAGGCCTTGGTATATTTGTCATCATCAATGTTTTTCTCTCCCTTCTTTTTCTTATCTATATGACTTTAATTTATATAAAACATTAATATTACTCCTCAAAAAAAAAAGAAGAAAAATAAAAAAAAATAATAATTACTATAACATAAAACAGACAAACACAACATTCACACACGATGATGAAACCCTCTTCGATAGTCTCTCTGCCTTGTTATTCATAATATTGATATATGAAAAAAAAGAGAACATTTCTCTCTCCCCTTTCTCTTACCCCTTTCTCTCTTCTTTTTTCCCTTTCCCTTTCCTTCTTCCTTTTTTCTGCTTCCCCCGTCTTTTCTCCTCACCTTTCCCCTCCTTTTTGTCTTACTCTTTCCTTTTTCCCTCCTTTCCTCCATCTTCCATTTCTCTTCTCTCCCTCTTCTATATATATTAATCTACTGCCGACAATTTTTTTAACCACTTATTTATATCAAATATATATTTTTTCTTCAGCTTTCTATTCAAACCTTCCTCTATCCTAAGTTGCGAAATTAGTTGGTTTTTTACTATGTCCCAATTCGGTAGATTTTTAGTTCTCCACCTTCTAGCAATAGATATCTTTGCTGCTATTAATGCATGGGTGAAAAAGTGTTGTAAATCTACATTAAACTGATGAATATTCAAATGTAATATTAACATTTCCGGAGCAAAAGGAAAGTTAGATCTGGTCACCATTTCAATTTTGGACAAGAACAATTTCCAAAATTCCTTAAGTGGAGGACAACTCCACCAAGTATGTGCACAATCTCCCACTCCCCCTTCACATCTCCAGCATATATCTGTTTTACTCTGGTCTATTTTGTTTAGACGGCTAGGAACACAATAGAGTCTGTTAATAATCTTAAAATGTAGCTCCACTAAATTTAGGCATTTAATGCGCCTAGCAACTGTCAGCCATGCTCTATTCCAGTCCTGTCCATCAATTTTTTGTATTTTTAGATCTTTCTCCCAATTTTTTTATCGCCGGAAGCGTCAAGTCACCCTCTAGTTGTCTGAATACCGAGTTACATTTATTTAATAGGTTTTTCATGCCCATTCCTTTCAATAAGTTTCCTAATTTATTATTAAATTCCCATTTCTCTTTATTTAGTGTTTTGTTCAAATAGCTTTTGATCCTCTTATAGTTAAATTTCTCAGTTTCCGGGAGACCGAAATTAATACTTATTTGTTCAAACGAATTAACCCTGGGTGTGCATGACGATGCTTAATGAAAAATGTTTACAAAAAATTATGTTGCCAGCAGCCTGGAAGACTGACAACATAGTAAGATAGCCCAACATGCACAATATGTTATTTTTTTTCTTGAGATTCAAACATTGTAAAAAAAAAAAAAAAAAAAAAAAAAAAAGAAGACTGCAGAGACAGGATCCTTGCAACATAACCACCTCAATGAGCTGAAGTGGTTTTCGTGCTTACAGTCTTACAAGGTTATTCCCTAAACTCCAAATGGCCCCGTACCCCGTGGGGTAAAACCATCCCGTGCAGTACTGGACCATCTGGAATGCAAAATCCAGACATAGTTCATACTGTCTGAAGGAGTCAGACACAAGGTGCTCCAATCGTGAATAATATCTTTATTTTGCCCAACTAAAAAAATGCAACTGATTGCAATCACCAAAAAAACTCCAGTCAGGAGCCTATAATATAAATAAACAGTGGGTTTGGCATTCCTTCTGAGTATTGGGAGGTATAAGCAAGCAGCCAGTACAATCCTCCTGCAATGCTCATTCTACTGGGTCTGCCACTAACCACACCACCAATCGATGCATTTCATGGGAAGGTATCTTACTTCATCAGGATGACAAGGAGTGTATCAGTCACCCTTTGTATGTGCCCACATGGACACAAAATATCCACTTATACTATACAGATGGCAGTAACTAATTGGTCACAAATTAATGTGATATTCACTTGTGTTATTGTCCTGGAATTGGCTTCTAGAGTTGTTTTCCACTTGCCATTGAGTTCTTGATGATGGCTGTTATTGCCTTGTTGACTTTGTATAGAGCCAAGCATTCCAGTATCTGTGTGTGGCATTGTGTCAAAGGATTTTTCTAGGTTGTGCACAGATTGGTCTGTCTGGTCTTAGAATCCCATGTGACTGCTCTGTCTACCAGCAGTTGTTGTATTGCTTATGCTCATTTGCCCATCAATCTTGGAGGCTATGATGCCTGACAGGCATCTTCCATGTTGTGGGGAGGTAGGTGATTGGTTGGTAGCTAGATAGTGTTGTTCTCTTGTGAAGGCCCATCATGACCAGTATTAATCTGTAATTAATCAGTAATAACTGCCACTGCTAAGGTTCTTTTCTTGTCTGCTTTCAGCTCATGTACAATGGATTGTGTAGTCAATCTAGTTCTAGTTGTTACACTATCTTCCTCTTGACAATGTTCAAACATGTTTCATGTAGCCCCTTTCTTTGGGTTTGCTGTTGTAGTAGCAGTCAAGCATGTCTTGGTTCACTCTTCATGTCCAGGAATGGTTTGTTCCAGTAGCCCACTTGGTTTTCCTTGGTTCCCTAGCAAACCTTGTAAACCAGGCAACGTCCGAGCCATCACTCTCTTGGTTTGTGTTACTCTATTATTGAGGAGGGCGGGTGTATGTCTTGCCCAGGGACATTCAAACCTGGGATTCCCTATTCTTAGGCAGTGACATTACCACTGTGCTAACCAGTCAATATATATATATATATATTTTAAAAATAAAGAATAAAGAAATGCTCTTGCACTCACGCTTTAGTGTCCCTTTATGACCGGGTGCTAGCAAGCCATGGCTAATATTATCCACTCTTCCAAACAGGTAGCTGCACTCACGGATTTTAAAAGTCCAAAATGTATTGATTAAATGTTAAAAGACAATCAATGTTTCAGTCCTACACAGAGGATTTTCATCAGGATCAAGTACAAACATATGATGAACATTCATTACTTTTCTACAAACAGCAGCTCTGGGAGGCTATTCTGACATCTTGCAAACAAATCCAAGCAGAAACTGTCCAAAAACTCACAAATTCAATGGATGCAAGACTTATGAAGCTGCTATCAAATAAGGGATCCTATGTTAAAATGTAACGTGACCTGTTAAAATGTTTAAAAAGTTAAAATGTTGTTAGAAGTTTGATTGAAATAGCTTTTGATTTCAGTAAATATGCTGCAAACACAACAAATGACAATTTTCAGTTCTTTACAACCTATAAAGTGTTTTGAAACTTCCTGTGCGTAATAATTTGGAACAGTGCATTGTAAGTTTTTTATGTTAAAAAAAAAATACTGTTATCATTAGGAGGTTTGTTCAATACAATTTGAATTGTACTCTTAAAAGTTGATAACATGAGAATTATGCTGACTGTTATTTACATCAATTATTTAAGTAAATGAGAAAAATATCATTTGCATAATAATTTGGAACAGGGTATATATACTGTTGTCATTTCACTGTTTAGTACATAACACTCTTTGTTAACCGATTTGCAATTATTTTTAACTGTCCAATATCATACTTCCAAAACCCCAATTTTTCATGTGATCATCAGTTTGTCACCGACTTATAAATGCTCCCCCACCACTCGAGAGTGGACACCGATGTGAAGAGAACGACACCTCTGAAGCGACGAACCGAGCACAACTCACAATGCGGCCTACAAGAGTGGCGGGCGCAGGGGAGACGGATGCTCCCCAGCAGCAATGCCACGCTGGGAATCTGATTGCGAGCACTCGTTCCCCCCCCTCTGGACCGGTGTGGGTTATCCCGGTCTACCCCTAACCGACTCCCTGGCAAAGCAATGCGCCTGTATCCGCTCCGTGGAGCCCAAAACCAACCGACCCTGTGGTCTCTAAGATGGCGGAAGACTCCCACACCGCCGACGCACCTAACGCATGGCGGAAAACGGAGATGCGGCTGAACAGCATCTTCGCTACTTTCTGGGAGTCCCTGGAAGCCCACATGAGACTCTGAAGAGCCACTCTAGACTACACCACTGGGCACCCCACAGGAGACCAGTCGGGGACAAACAACACCAACAACAACCGCATCACAAGTGTGACGCCACCCCGACCAGGCTAGGGGCAGAGGCATGACACAAGGCCTCTTACTTTCTTCTTCCCCTTACAATACTTCCCCTAACTCCCTCTGCTGTTCTATGTTCATTCACACCCGCTACATTGGAAGAGGTTTCTGCTCTGCTCCAGTCCTCCCGCCCCACCACCTGCTCCCTAGATCCAATTCCCTTGCATCTCATCCGTACTCTGTCTTCTTCTCTTTCTCCACCTCTCACTAAAATTCTCAATCTCTCTCTCTCCTCTGGTATATTTCCATCGCCCTTCAAACATGCAACTGTAACCCCAATTCTAAAGAAGCCCAATCTTGACCCTAACGCCCCATCCAACTATCGTCCTATATCGCTACTGCCTTTTGTTTCCAAGATCCTTGAAAGAATTGTGTATGCGAGATTGACAGACTTCCTCGAGTCCAACTCTCTGCTAGACCCGCTTCAGCCTGGTTTCCGTGCTAAGCACTCTGTGGAAACGGCACTGACCAAAGTATCCAATGATCTACTCGCTGCAAAATCTCGTGGTCACTACTCTATCCTAATTCTCCTTGACCTGTCTGCGGCTTTTGACACTGTTGATCATCAACAGCTTCTTCTCATCCTCCGCAATATCGGTCTACAAGAAATTGCTCTCTCCTGGTGCTCCTCCTACCTCTCCCAGCGCTCTTTCAGTGTTTCTTTATCTGGCTCTGCTTCTTCTCCCCAACTCCTCTCTGTTGGTGTCCCCCAAGGTTCAGTCCTTGGTCCCCTACTGTTCTCCATCTATACTGCCTCCCTTGGTAAACTCATTAGTTCCTTTGGCTTCCAATATCATTTCTATGCAGATGACACGCAAATCTACCTGTCCTCTCCTGATCTCTCCCCGTCCCACTTGACTAGTGCCTCTGACTGCCTTTCTAACTGGATGGCTGCCCACTTCCTTAAACTAAACTTGACCAAAACTGAAATTCTGGTCTTTCCTCCCTCACGTGTTGCTACTCCTGTGTCTGTCTCCCTCCAAGTCAATGGTGCTACCATCAGCTCCACCATGCAGGCTCGCTGCCTAGGTGTTCTCTTTAACTCCGACCTCTCCTTCAAGCCTCATGTTCAATCTACTGCCAAATCCTGTCATTTCCATCTCAAAAACATTGCGCGCATCCGCCCCTACTTAACGCCAGATGCGACTAAGGTGTTGGTCCATTCCACTGTCTTTTTCGCCTTGACTACTGTAATCCGCTTCTCAGTGGTCTTACGTGCTCCCAACTTGCGCCGTTAGAGTCCATAATGAATGCGGCAGCGAGGCTCATCTTCCTGTCCGCCCGCACCTCCCATGCCTCACCCTTCTGTCAGTCCCTACATTGGCTTCCTATAAAATATAGAGCTCAATTTAAAATTCTGGTTCTTGCTTTCAAACCTCTACATAATGCTGCTCCCACCTATCTATCCTCCCTTATACACAAGTATGTCCCGTCTAGGCCCTTACGATCTGCTGAAGACTTACGTCTATCTTCTGTCTGTACTCCCACCTCTGATGCTCGCCTTCAAGATTTCTCGAGGGCTGCACTGTTCCTGTGGAACTCGCTTCCCTCCTCTGTTAGATGCTCACCCAGTCTCCACTCCTTCAAAAAATCATTAAAAACCCACTTCTTCATAAAAGCGTATCAATTAAACTGTTAATAGCTCCCAACTGATTCCTTTTCTGCAACTATCACTAGTCTAATACTATCCTTACCTTTTTGTGTCATTTTACCCCACTCCCTCTAGCATGTAAGCTCACTGAGCAGGGCCCTCAACCTCTCTGTTCCTGTGTGTCCAACTTGTCTGGTTACAACTACATGTCTGTTCGTCCACCCATTGTAAAGTGCTGCGGAATTTGACGGCGCTCTATAAATATCATAATAATAATAATAAGGCCCAAGAAAACGGAAGCTAGACGGCAGCGGAGGGTCAAGTACTTGCTTCCCCCACGCAAGGCAGTGAAGCAGAGGAGCCCGCCGACACCAAGCACCAGACCTCCCCAGACAAGGCATGTGAAGCGGAGGGGCACTCTTACCCGACACACAGCTTGGTTGGAGCTACTCAGCGCCCACAGCAACCCTGCATAGCCCAGGGGATATCAGCTTCCTCATACCGGGAAGAACACACCAGCTGCACCGACTACCGCAGGGGGCACATACTCAGCCCCAACAAGGCATTGGCTGGCCCCAAAGGGACTAAGGCTCAAAGCCAGGCATAGTACCAACTGTCACACAGCTCTCTATGCCCCTATTGAACTCTCCCGAATGTATGCTGGAAAATATTGTCTATTTCTTTTTTCTTTCTATTCTGTTTTTGGTTGTATCGCTCAGGGGAGCATAGGGGGGATAAAAATCGGAGTCCAGCAAATGTATAATATGAGTACACATGCTAAGATTAGCTAGGATGTAAACAACGATTGTACTTTTAGTATGTTTAGTTTTACAATCTAATGTTTAAACGCTCCACTTTCTACTTCAGACCACTAGAAATGTACATATGTACTGAAATATCACTGTGCCTCTTACCTCCTTAACTCATGGTTCATAATAGTGCAGTATCATCTTGAGAGAGGGGCCTGCCAACACTTAAAAAATGCTACAGACTGTATATATAAAATTCCGATTGCCTGGAATGCACTATAGGAGTGGGGCTATTTAAGCCTGTTCATTTATAATCGTTAAACGCATAATCGGCATAGATTGTACTACAAACGCTCGCGACACGCTTGTTTCTTATAATATGTTATGTCTTTCCACTGTCTAACCCTCATACCATCATAACCAAAAAATGGTGCTGTCTATTCAAATGCCATATCAAGCTTATTAGACCTGTTATCATTCTGCCTGCGATGGCTACTGTGGCTGAGTAGGCTTACTGTTATTGCATGCACAACAAAAATAAAGAATTTAAATAAATAAATAAATGCTCCAGAGTTTGTCACGGATTTGCATTTCCAGAAGATGATGGTTACTTCCCACCAGTAATTGTATCATCTTTTAAATGTGTTTCATGCAGAGATACGTCGCACTGCAGTCATTGTCTGCATGACATTTTTTAAATGTATTTTTATGCCATGTTGTTATGTTTGGTCTAATTTATCATACTTATCTGACTAAATTACTTGTGTTGGGAGCGGGAGTTATTCAAAGAAAAGGTGTAAAAACTTGAATAACTACTGTGGTAACTTAAACTGTGCAATAATGCCAGCAAGCTTCACAGAAAAATCAGCAACACTCCATTACTAGATCAGAAGCATTTATATACCACGGAGTTTCAACAACATGACTGCTTTTGAAAAGCACTTAAAGGTGACATGACAGAATTCCATTTAGAAGGTGAGTGTCAATCCTTTCATTCAGCTGAGATAAGATTTTATTTATACTATTCCATTACAACCAGTGCTACAGGATTAACAATAGCAGAGCACCTATCGTCAAGGTCTGCTTTTAGTAAAAAGTATGTTTTGTCAAGGGCTATTCTCTATTTTAATAGAAAAACACAGTGCTGGCCATATTTTTGAAAAGCTGAAATACTGAAAAGGGGGATTTGTGCAGGTTCTGCAAATCTTCACAGTTCAAGTTTTCAATTCTCAAAATATGCTGCTTCACTTTTGTCTAATAATAAGTAAAACCAAATGCAACATTAATATATTTCGCAAAAATATTAAGGGCATGGCGGGTTTCATATTGAAAGCAAAAATCGGCCAACACAATTGACTTTTTTGACGTTCTGCTGCTGTGCTCTTTTTCGGGTGACGCTACATTAACGCAATGCTAAGAAATCATTTTCCATAGTAGGCATGCAAATACCAAAACTCTACAGGATCCTAATGCTTGTAAGCTATTCCAATGAAAAAAACTTTAGAGAAAGTGCCAAAATGCAACTAGGGTGCCTGAACTAGGCTGAGAAAAAGCCCTTTTGCAGTGAAGATTTATTACATTTGCCTGTGCCAACAAACATGATTTTCTGTTTATCCACTGTGGTTTGGAGCCGATAGCATCACTTTCAGATAATCTTGTAGTTCTTTTCTGCTTCTCAGTTATTAACTTAGTCCTTCCATTTTCCATTATTTTCTCTGTCAGTCTGTCTGTCTATATAAATATATCTCATCTAGTACATCTATATCTAATATGTCCATTTATATAATGTACAATTTAATCCATCTATCTATTTGTCTTTCTGCTTTACCTATATGTCTCAAATCTAAATATCATGCAGTCACTTACTTGCAGTGAGAACGTGTAATCTCGTGTTTATTAATTTTATTATACTTAGTCTATATCAATTTTGCACTCTTACTATCCCTTTGTACCTGTGGCCATATATCATTTAATGAATGAACACTCCAATGGATTTATATTTATTATAATTTAAAAAAAAAAAAAAAACAATTTAGCAGATCTAACCCAATGAAGCCATGCATGCATTGATCATTATAATGTGTTTTTTTTTATTAGGGGGTGTATCTAAAAACAGCTTTAAAAAGCTGTAGATGTCAAGTCTGCAGGCTTTGCAAACCCGTACCTTCTTTCCCACCCAGACTCTATTTTTCTGTCCAATCACAGACTTCCCAATGCAGCTCTATGAGAAGTCTTTGCAAGGCAGGTGTGTAGCAGAATGGAGACCTCCAAGTACTTTTATAGGAAGGAAGTTACTTTCCCCTTGTATTCGCCTGTTTAATCCTTTTTCCATTCGGGAGACTTCATACGAACAGAATTATTTTGTCTCCCGAACGAGGACCACACTTGTACCCCATTAGAACGTTGACCCCGACTACTTAAGTGCAAAATTCATTAAGTAATTAATGAATGCTTCCCTTGGGTGGCCGCCATTTATTAACTTCCCCTACTAGACCTCCTAGGGGACCGGAGTCAGACAGACGAGTTAGAGGAGGACAAGTTGGGAGAACAGCTGAGCCCTCAGGAGCATTCCCAGGTAGTGATGTCGCGAACATAAAATTTTCGGTTCGCGAACGGCGAACGCGAACTTCCGCAAATGTTCTCGAACGGGCGAACCGCCATAGACTTCAATGGGCAGGCGAATTTTAAAACCCACAGGGACTCTTTCTGGCCACAATAGTGATGGAAAAGTTGTTTCAAGGGGACTAACACCTGGACTGTGGCATGCCGGAGGGGGATCTATGGTAAAACTCCCATGGAAAATTACATAGTTGATGCAGAGTCTGGTTTTAATCCATAAAGGGCATAAATCACCTGACATTCCTAAATTGTTTGGAATAACCTGCTTTAAAACATCAGGTATGATGTTGTATTGATCAGGTAGTGTAAGGGTTACGCCCGCTTCACAGTGACAGACCAAACTCCCCGTTTAACGCACCACAAACAACCGCAAACAGTCCATTTGCACAACTGCAAACTCCCCATTTGCACAAGGTTGGATACCAAGCTAGCCACGTCCCGTTCCTTGTCCTCACTGATGTAATTGAAGGTCTCTTCCTCCACCCAGCCACGTACAACACCAAGGGTCCCAAAAAGGTGACAACAAGCCCCCTGGGATGCCTGCTGTGTTTGGTCTTCCACCTCCTCAAAGCCACCTTCCTCCTCTGACTCCTCTTCTTCAGACTTCTCTCTCTGCGTTGCCTCTCTCTGCGTTATTATAAGGTGTGTTACGTAGTACTATTCTTATCAGTTTAATCCCTGTTACGTCCCCTATCAGGGTACGTGTATATAAGGCATCGATTTTAGGAAGCGGGAGATGGAAAAAGATGCTTGGTCGGTCCTCCTACTTCAAATTTGGGGCACTGCGCGTGCAATCTAATGTGCCACCAGATAGGAGTGGTGTGTTAAGTAGTACTATTCTTATCAGTTTAATCCCTGTTACGTCCCCTATCAGGGGACGTGTATATAAGGCATCGATTTTAGGAAGTGGGAGATGGAAAAACATGCTTGGTCGGTCCTCCTACTTCAAATTTGGGGCACTCCTATCTGGTGGCACATTAGATTGCATGCGCAGTGCCCCAAATTTAAAGTAGTAGGCCCGACCAAGCATGTTTTTCCATCTCCCGCTTGCCTTTTTTCGATTAGTGGTACTATGCGTGCAAGCTACTTTGACAACAGATATGAGTGGCACTGGTGTGACACTGTGCCCTGGCAGGCCCTGAAACGCACACTCGTGAAGGAAACTGACTGCTATTATATTGCAGTCCAAAAAGTTTATTTTTTTTAAATGCAAGCTATTGGGACACCAGATATGAGTGAGTGGTGGCACTGGGCAGGCCCTGAAATGCACACTCGTGAAGAAAACTGACTGCTATTATATTACAGTCCAAAAAGGTTTTTTTTTGTTAAATGTAAGCTATTGTGACACCAGTGAGTGAGTGGTGGCACTGGGCAAGTGGGCACAGTATACGCTGTGAGCCTAACACACACGCTGGCAGACAACTAACTGCTATTCAATCTATTACAGTCAAAATTGTATTTTTTTTTTTTTAAATGTACACTACTGTTACACCAGATATGAGTTGCACTGGTGTGACACTGTGCCCTGGCAGGCCCTGAAACGCACACTCGTGAAGGAAACTGACTGCTATTATATTACAGTCCAAAAAGTTTATATTTTTTTAAATGCAAGCTATTGGGACACCAGTGAGTGAGTGGTGGCACTGGGCAGGCCCTGAAACGCACACTAGTGAAGGAAACTGACTGCTATTATATTATAGTCCAAAAAGTTTTGTTTTTTTTTAAATGCAAGCTATTGGGACATCAGATATGAGTGAGTGGTGGCACTGGGCAGGCCCTGAAACGCACACTCGTGAAGGAAACTGGGTGCTATTATATTACAGTCCAAAAAGTTTTTTTTTGTTAAATGCAAGCTATTGTGACACCAGTGAGTGAGTGGTGGCACTGGGCAACTGGGCACAGTATATGCTGTGAGCCTGACACACAGGCTGGCTGGCAGGCAGGCAGGCAGGCAACTGCAATTACATTACACAGAAAAAAAAAAAGCAGACTGATGTTCTTGCCCTAAAACGGGCTTTTTGGGGTGCTGTCCTTACAGCAGAGATCAGATGAGTCCTTCAGGACTGTAGTGGACACTGAATACACTAGCCTAGCTATCAATTTCCCTATCAAATCAGCAGCAGCTATACTGTCCCTACTCTCACTAAGAATGCAGCTTCACAATGAATGTAAAATAGATGCTGTCCATGATGTGGGAGGGTCTGGGAGGGAGGGTCTGCTGCTGAATGGCTGGAATGTGTCTGCTGACTGTGAGGTACAGGCCAGGGTCAAAGTTTACTCAATGATGACGAATAGGGGGCGGACTGAACAGCGCATGTGTTCGCCGTCTGTGGCGAACGTGAACAAGCGATGTTCGCCAGGAAATATTCACCAGCGAACAGTTCGGGACATAACTATTCCCAGGTACTGCAGCTATTAGAGGAGAAGGAAGCCACCTTCTCCAATGTACCCAGGTACACTCCTTTGGCTACTCACCAGGTAAAGACACCAGGGACCCCCATACGGCATCCCTGAATCGGTATGGAAGAATATGCGGAAGGAGACCCAGAAGATACTCCGACTGGGGGTTATTGAGTCTTCTGACAGCCCCTGGGCCTCCCCAGTAGTCCTAGTACCGAAACGGGATGGTATGGCATGTTTCTGTGTGGACTATCGGAGGTTAAATGATAAGACTGTGTCAGATGCCTATCCTATGCCTAGGATACTAGACAGGATGGCTAGGGGCCAGGTCCTTACCACAATTGATCTTTGGAAGGAGTGCTGGCAGATCCCTCTAGCCACCAAAGCCATCCCTAAGTGGCCTTTGTCACCCCATTCGGTCTGTACCAATTTAAGGTCATGCTGTTTGGGATTAAAAACGCCCTGGCTACTTTCCAGAGGATGGTGGATCGGCTCCTAGATGGGTTCCAAGACCATGCCTGTGCATATCAGGATGATATCACCATCTTTAGCGATACATGGCAGGAGAACTTGGCCCATATAGGAGCAGTTCTTGATAGGATTATGGAGGCAGGCTTAATGCTTAAGCCTAGCAAATGCAACATAGGCATGGCCGATGTACAGTACCTCGGTCACAGAGTAGGATGCGGGCAGCAGAAGCCTGAGCCTGCTAAGGATGAAGACCCAGGTGTTAGCCTTTCTTGGGGCGGCAGATTATTATAGGACGTTTGTGCCCAATTATAATGCCCTGGCCAAGCCCCTTACTGATCTTACCCACAAGAACCTTTACCGCCAAGTAGTCTAGTAGTCTAAGCTCTGGAGTGTGAGCAGGCATTCCAGCAGTTAAAACAAGCTCTAGTAAATGCCCCTGTTTTGGCAGCTCCCAATCCAACTAAATGCTTTCTCGTTCATACAGATTCGTCTATGTTTGGATTGGGAGCAGTACTGAGCCAAGTCAGACCCAGGGCCGGACTGGGGATACGAAGCAGCCCTGGAAAAAAATCTATGCCAGCCCCATACGTCATTGTGCAATGTAGGGTGTATACATATATATATAAAAGTCCAGACTCTGGTACTCAATTCCAAAAAAATATAAACATACAAAAATTTACCCAGGTGCTTCCAGGCCGGTAAATAAGAAGGTTGAGACAGGAGCACTCACTTGGATTTTCAATAGTGTATTCAAAGCATCAAACACAAATCTACATCAACGTTTCGACCCTTCAGGGTCTTTATTAAGGGTCGAAACGTTGATGTAGATTTGAAATTACTGCCCGTCGTGTGGGCCCTGAAAAAGTTGCAACCTTATCTATATGGGCAACCACTCTCCTTGCTCATGGATCACAACCCATTGGTCTGGCTGAACTAGGTAGGCGGGGGACAATGCCAGGCTGCTGCGCTGGACTTTGGAGCTGCAGCCTTTTGACTTCACGATCCACTACCACTGCGGGAAGCAAAATGGTAATGCTGACAGGTTGTCCAGACAGATAGAACTTGTGAAGTGATCCGTAAGCTCCCCTGGACATCCCCAAGCTAATCCGTTAATGTATATGCCAGTTTGTGGTTAAGGGGGAGCAGTGTAGCAGAATGGAGACCTCCAAATACTTTTATATATATACATTCCCTTGTATTCGGCTGTTTCATCCTTTTTTCCGTTCGGGAGACTTCATACGAACAGAATTATTGACACCGACCACTTAAGTGTGAAACCGCAAGGGAAGTAATTAATGATTGCTTGCCCTAGGTGGCCGCCATTTCGTATAACTGAACATGTGACAGACAAAAGAGTGGCGGCTCGTTTGTCTCCCGAACGTGGGCAGCGGTACTTGGTCGTCGAGTAAAACTTAGACTGCTGCTCTATTTCCAGACCACCTAGATGAACCACTTTGTGCCTGGCCGGTCAAAACTTTATCTCAATGGCATTTCCGTTTCACCAAACCGATCTGAGTGATTCTTGGATATGTTATACACTCAGATTGGGGCTATTGGTAAATGTACTTTTTGTGGGGTTCCTATGTATGGTGGGGGTACTTTGGGGGTACAGTATATTTTGTTGGATTTTCTGTACCTGAGAGATAATTAAATTAGATTATTTTTCTCACGCATTTATCTCTCAGGCACAGAGGATCCTGGGATTGAAAACCCTGTATTGTTGTGCTGAATACCCCTTGTATGGGACTGGGCATAAAAGTCATGTGTGACTTAATAAGCTTCAATTGTACTGCCAGAACTGTGTGTCGTCCAGTTGCTGCGGAGGAGGTGGGATATTTCTTTGGTGTTTCTCTTGTTCCTGATTGTACTTTGGTGGATCCAGTGGAGAAGAGTCCCTGCTAGGACTGGGGCTCCGCTGCAAGGTGCTCTGGGCAATTGCTGCCTCTTGAGATTAGCTCAACTGAGCTAACAAAACCAGTAAGTAACAGGACCTGATTGACCGCCGGGGGTGTGACAAAATTTTTTTATTTATTTGAATTTGATATCAGACATAAAATTATATTGCACTGCATTAAGTATATTTCCATTACCTATTTGCAAACAAGCAGTAAAAGAAAAAGAACCTCCAGCAAGGGAAGGCTGCGACAAAGCTTGACTCCTGAGAAATACGATTTTAAATCGTTTTAGTGTTATTTTGTATAGTTATAAAATGACTCTTAAAGAGAGGAAAACTCTCGAAAGCTTGTCTTTGAAATATTACGTTAGTCCAATAAAAAAGGTATCATTGCATACTGCAATACTCTAGTATATTGGCGTCTTGCCTACTGGACTAATACGGCTAATCTAGTCTACATATGTAAAAGGCCATAGACCTGAATTTGTGGGAGGTGTTTCCCCTATAAAAGCTCTACCTCCCTGCTTACCTATGCTGGTTCCTGTTAGAGTGACAGTTGCCACGACAACCCACACTTCTGGTTTCTTGGGCCCTCCATTTGCTCCAGAAGCAGCCACGGACTCGTCTTCAGCCTCTGACCCGGCTTACAGCTCTCCAAACTGGGCTTGCAGCTTCATTTTGGGCTCCATCCACCCGCAGGGCCTCCTACCCGGTTCCTGTTCTCTGTAACCGGCTTCCTGCCGCACACTCACGTATGTACACGAGGGAACCCGTTTAGCTATATTATGCCGTTCGTCCAATTCTTATGCTGTTCGTCTAATTCCATTAGTTTACTTTGCATTAGTTAATCCATTCATTAATATGGCATTCGTTTAAACCTTGCAGTTATATCACTTCGTTTAAACCTATAATTTCGTTTAAATCAATTCATATGAATCATTTCTTATATATATTATTTCGTTAAAGCATTCGTCTAAAACTCTTCGTTTTAAACCATTCATGTAATCACTTTCGTTTAAATGCATCAGTTTAAATCCATTCGTTTAAATTCATTTTGTTTAAATGCATTTCGTTTAAATCCATTCGTTTGATACTGTTCATTATATATTTCATTTAAACCACGGGTATCCGTTCCTCTGTCTCCTACACTCAGTGCATTCATACACTTAAGCCGCACGGTTGCACTATATCATTCATACATTAGCTATACTATATGCTTATTAAAACCCTAAATATATATAAAGACTACCACTGTTATTGGTTTTCTACTATTTGTTGGAATTTTGCATAAGTCACAATTACGTTGAGTAATTCACTTATTTGTACAAATTAAACTGATTCGGGCTAAGCAGTTCCTAGACATTAAAACATCATAGACACTTCAGTACGTTATTGCAGGTTAATTCCCTGGATCCTAAGGGCCAGTCACATTACTTCCCTCACCATCACCTGCTACACGATTATTTAACAAAAAAATATTTTAAAAAGTAAATACAAAAATAATATATATATATGTATATAACGGTTTATTACATAATCAGTTAATGCAAGGGTCTGGGGTTTTACCTCATGGGATACTAATACGTCTGTCACTATATCTAACGTCACTTAGATAGCTCATAGATAGCTCATACATAATGACATACTAATCTGTATATACGGAGTTCCTTTGCACGGTACTCATATTGTCCTCATATCATACATATCTTAGGTATTTCTAGGATTAGCAAGTTTCCTGATTAAACTGGGGCAGAGTTTTTATTCCGGCCAATTGTGCCAATTGTGTTTCAGGTATTTCCATTTCCGTACGCTCATTTTCTTACGCTCATATTCTATCATAACCGGTACATCAAGGTCTCACATTGCCTTCTACGTTTACACGTTAATGCTCAGTTAAGGGGCTTGTCTTTCATCCTACATTCAGGAACCTTTATACTCGATCTTACAAATCTTCTGTTGCGCTATCCATTTCCTACCTAGGCTAACAATTCCATTGACAAACTTTAGACACATAGAATTACTATACACATAAAAAAAATAAAAATAAATTCTTATTTTGTTCCGTTTTACAGTCATACATTTTACTTATCACACATATCCCCAATTTTCTTCCAGGTGCATATAAGAGACTCCTATCCTGTGAGAGTTATCTCTTAGGCTCAGTTAAGGGTACGTTTTATATTTTTATATTCACTGGGATTACCATTACTCCACTTATCATTAGTTAATTAATTGATTCTTTTTTAAAATAGGCATCTTTTACCCTGCATTATCCCTCCAGCTTCCACTTAGGGCTTTTCTTATCTAGTTATTAGGTACGTACGGTTACGTTCACGCTGTTTTCCATAAAGACAAGCCCCAGCCAGGGATAGAGAACTGGCTGCAAGGGACAGGATCTGCTCCTAATACTTTAAATTCTAGTTCCTATGAGGCCTTCCACCTCCCCCACCCACCTCGCATGGAGGTATCACCCACACAGCCCACGTTAGTAAAAGGGCCTTATATCTCCTTCTACAGGGGTTGGTTTAAAATGTCACATACCACGGCCAAACGTTTTTCTCTATACTGTCACCGTTTATTGTTCAGTGGCCACAGTTCCCCACAGGCCAAATCATAGGTAGAGCCTCTCTGCGCCACTTGGCAACTAGCAGGGATTCACCTATCACGGCTAGTTAAGTTTTTCACCATTGGTACTAGCTAGTGAGCCAGTTCTATACAGTATTTCACCTTTGGCTCAAAATTCTGTGTTTACCAATCTCTTCATATTATGTTGCAAGATTCACCCCATGAAGACAACTTGTCTCTACAGGGCTCTCCCTCCGGGCCCAGTACACCTATCTCACCAGCCGTATCTCTCGTTACCACTACACCTGGGTCTCTGAGATCTTGGACCATTCCTCAATTGGCAGCAGAACTACGCCGTAATGTTCCCTTCTCAGCCACAGCAAGGAAAGCACAACTCTTTAAGTTATTAACGGTCCATTCAAACGATCCCAGGCCCGGCACAAGTTCTCAGGAGCCTAATGTCAGCCGTTCTGGACAATTTCAATAAACTTTGTCATCCATCTTGTCCACCCTTGAGTCACTTAACGAGAGGATGACCAAGATAGAAACCATAATCCCTACAGTTACCAGCCCACCTCACACTCCAAGCCCGGTACCTGCACCTCCAAACACACAAGGTGGGGAATTTACTGTCACCCCCTCCACTTCTCACAGTGTCAACCCTGTTAATGCCATTCCAGCATCCGTTAGGAAAGACATTCTAGATGGCAAGGATGTCAGCCTAGTCTCTCTCCACAGAGCTTCACAGGATATTCTAGAGAATAGAGTTTTTAGTTTTGGAGGTATGTCTGTGATCCTCAAAAAACTAAAAAACTCTCCATCCCCAAATTCATTCTAGGCCTCGGACTATAAAGGAATGTCATCTGCTCCTCTACCTCACACTCCTCCAATTTGTGTCCCTGCGAAGCAGAACAATCTACATCCCATCCCTCCACTTCCTACCGATCTTACAACCCCTCCGTCAGTCAGGATAGGGGACAAAGAGACAAGCTGGACAGACCAGTAGTATTCCTGAGCAAGGCACAAATTTGCAACAACTTTAATGCCGGAGCATGCAACTACAATGCCTGCAGGCTGTTGCATATTTGCTCCATCTATTTCAGGGCACATACAAAAGACATGTGCCCTTCCAAGCTTTTCCCTAGGAAATGACTGACGGTAGGAAACACGGACACCTTAGTTAGCTTTTACACCCACCCCTCCCCTCACCTGGTGCAATATTAAATTTTTGGTTTGACTGTGGGTTTTCACACGTGGTTAGTAGCACTCCCAACAGGCACTGGAACATCATAAAACGTTCTCTCTGCAATCTATTCATCTGCCATTGTCAATTTGCTACAGAGAAAGACAACTTCAGACTTTATGCTCTGTCCTTTCTGCAACGTCCTGTTTCCACATGGCACTCTAACCCTACGTGTAGGGTTTCCAGCCACACATCTAATAAATACTTTTGATTATCGATTTGTCAGCTCCTCATTCTCCAGATTCGTTACATTTGCAGAAACCCTGCACTTGCTGCTTCTGAATACAGCCAGATACCCAGCGACCTTAAACAACCGGTCGCATTTACCGATCTAGGCAGGACCCCTCACTCCAAGTAATATCCTTAGCAACGTCACTGACTTTGGCACTACGTGCCCCATTTATCCCTTGTCAAGACATTTGGTATTCCCAGGTGTCTCACATGACCCATTGTCCAGTCAGGCATGTCTTCCCATTGTGTAGATTGGTACGCATCTGGCAAAAACTCGACCAGTTCCTCCAAAGGTACAGGTACTCGTAGGGACCCCCAATCTCTACTAGGATACCTAAGTTTGCAATGCATATCATTTCACAAAGGAGATCCAGCATTTCCTAGCTACATTCACTCCTACCCGGCAGGCTGAACGATGGCAACATAGTTCTCATTACACCAGCATAACCGACTTTATCATGAGGAAGCTCCTCCCTACAGAGCTGAACAGCATAACTATGTTCATTCCCCCACTGACCAAGCACTCTCCTGTTATTGAGACCACTCATGCTTGACTACAATTTGGTAAGCACTGATTCAAGGAAATGTGGCAAAGGTAGCACCTGCCTTACCGGCCTTCAGGGAAACTTCTGCCTTTCGAGATCTATCCTAGTGTAGCAGCAGACTATACTTGGGGGGAGCATCTGTGGACCGGTAAGGCAGTCAAGCGTTTCTCAGGTTTAGCATTTTTATTATCCTTAATAAGGCACGCTTCCTCCTCAAATGTTACGCGGCAGAGATGTCGCGAACATAACATTTTCCGTTTGCGAACGGCGAACACGGATTTCCGCAAATGTTCGCGAACGGGCGAACCGGGCGAACCGCCATAGACTTCAATAGGCAGGCGAACTTTAAAACCCACAGGGACTCCTTTTGGCCACAATAGTGATGGAAAAGTTGTTTCAAGGGGACTAACACCTGGGCTGTGGCATGCCGGAGGGGGATCCATGGCAAAACTCCCATGGAAAATTACATAGCTGATGCAGAGTCTGGTTTTAATCCATAAAGGGCATGAATCACCTAACATTCCTAAATTGTTTGGAATAACGTGCTTTAAAACATCAGGTATGATGTTGTATCGATCAGGTAGTGTAAGGGTTACGCCCGCTTCAAAGTGACAGACCAAACTCCCCGTTTAACGCACCGCAAACAACCGCAAACAGTCCATTTGCACAACCGCAAACTCCCCATTTGCACAAGGTTGGATACCAAGCTAGCCCAAGCTATGTCCCGTTCCTTGTCCTCACTGATGTAATTGAAGGTCTCTTCCTCCACCCAGCCATGTACAACACCAAGGGTCCCCGAAAGGTGACAACAAGCCCCCTGGGACGCCTGCTGTGTTTGGTCTTCCACCTCCTCAAAGCCACCTTCCTCCTCTGACTCCTCTTCTTCAGACTCCTCTATCTGCGTTGCCTCTCTCTGCGTTATTATAAGGTGTGTTAAGTAGTACTATTCCTATAATATATAATTATAATATATAATATTATATTCGTATAAACTGCTCACATGTTCCAATGAGCAGCCAGCCACTACCCGAGAGTGCAGCCCGCGAGCCCTGCACATATAAACAACTCACTTGAGGGGCTAACGCACACCACTAAAGTGCTTACGTTGTTTTGACTTTCCATGAGACGCTACAGTGTGCTACCAAAGTGTTTAATACATCTCAACAAGAACTGCCTACATGTCTCCCCAGAGTGCCTACACTAATTTTAATTGAGTCGCTAATATGTACTATAGATGTGTTTACTGGAACCATGTATCAACCGCTAACGTACGCTACCACTGGGCATAACCTAAACTCACAAGAGTTACTAACAATGTGTATATCCTATCACCACAGGAGTTACCAGGGAGCATTCCCACTGTGCTCTACTTTTAACTCCACATGAGTTACCAGAGAGCATTGTCACTGTGTTCTACTTTTAACCCCACATGAGTTACCAGAGAGCATTATCACAGTGCGTCACCTTTAACTTCACATGAGTTACCAGAGAGCATTATTACTGTGCTTCACCTTTAACTTCACATGAGTTACCAGAGAGCATTATCACTGTGCTTTACTTTTCACCCCACATAAGTTACCAGAGAGCATTATCACTGTGCTTTACTTTTCACCCCACATAAGTTACCAGAGAGCATTATCACTGTGCTTTACTTTTAACCCCACATGAGTTACCAGAGAGCATTATCACAGTGCTTCACCTTTAACTTCACATGAGTTAACAATGGATTGACAAGATTGTTGACCCACACATGGACACTCTCACGTAACGCTCTGTCCACCAACACCAAAAAAGCCTACGACAGGGCTTTGACTGTGTTTCACAAATTTTGTGGGGAATTCCACGTTTCAGAGAATTATTCTATTGAGACCATGGTGGCTTTTGCCTCTTTTTGCCACTTAAACCTTAAACTAGCACGTAACACTATTAAATTATATCTTACAGGTTTACAGCACCACATCCTCACTACCTTTCCCAATCACCCACCTTTTCTTTCCACATCCCATCAAATCTATTCTTAAAGGCATCAACAAAATAGACTGACCTCCAACTACCAATAGATTACCCATAGACGGTACTAAATTCAGGAACATGTCAGACTTATTGGACACAAATCCCTTTAATACCCAAACTAACTCCGTCATCAAAGTAGCTATTGATCTTGCTTTCTACGGCTTCCTCACACCCCGAGAATTTACTGTGATACATCAAACAGATATCAGATCCTGTTTAAAACTATCGGACATTACCAAACATGGTGACCATTACGTGATGTCTCTACACTTATCTAAAAACCAATCACACAAACTACCAAACTACAATCCCTCTGTTTCCTATAGAGAACCTCTGGTGTCCCGTTAAAATACTAGTCTCCCTTCTAACTCTCCCCTAATACTTCTTCATGGACACCCACTTACCACTTCAAAATTCATAACCCACGTTAGAACACTACTGCTAAGATCGGTACATAACCCGGCTGCGTTTTCCGGTCATTCCTTTAGAATTGGGGCTGCCTCCTTAGCCTCTAGCACGGACACACCAGTCCATATCATCAAAAAGCTGGGCAGATGGAAATCCTCTGTTTACAGCACTTATATTCCACATCCTGAGAAAGAAATCAGGAAAGCCTTCAAAGGTCTAGCATTGTAAATTATGAATTTAGTGTGTTTTCTGCAATATCTTTTGCCCTCTTTATTACAGGCCAACCCGTACGTTGGTTTCGGCACACCACTACTAACTTTTCCTTTCTTATCTATTTTCATATACAAATTAAGTTCAAACTACAAGTAAAAGGACATAGTCCTGAATTTGTGGGAGGAGTTTTCCCTATAAAAGCTCTACCTCCCTGCTTACCTATGCTGGTTCCTGTTAGAGTGACCCCTCCCACCGCTCCCTCTAATAAACTTACTATCATCATTACATTACCTCTGGTGGGCCCTCTTTATTACAGGCCTACCCGTACGTTGGTTTCGGCACACCACTACCAACTTTCCCTTTCTTCTCTATTTTCATATATGAATTAAGTTCTGACTACAAATATATATATATATCATATACAATACATGGAACAATGATAGAGCTTGCCTGTAGTGAGCTTGTGTATATATGAATGTATGCATGTATATATATATATATATATATATATATATATGTATGTATACACACACACACACACACAAGCTCACTGACACACACATGCTCACTACAGACAAGCTCACTTACACATAACCATGCTCACTACATACAAGCTCACTGACACACACATGCTCAATACAGACAAGTGCACTGACAGACAAACTCACTGACACACACACATGCTCATTACAGACAAGCTTATGGACACACAAACATACAAGCTAACTCACTAGCCGGCACAAACACACAAAGTCGCTGACAAATAACTGGCTTTCCTAACGCATTTTTTTTTACCTCGTCCTGCTTGAGTGGGGGGGGGGGAGGGTTTGCACCTAGGGGCGGGGCTTGCATGCAGGAAGTGCGGCTTGCGTGCAGGGGTGGAGCATCAACACAGAATTGCCAAGAATGGTGAAGGGAGCCTCAAGGTGCTCCCTCCGGCCACCAGCACCCTAAACATGGCCGCAGCAGCCCCCAGCAACCCCAATATTTAATCCCCTCGGACTGACACCGGCTGTCACAGTCCGGGGGCAAAATAATTGAAATGGCATTTTTTAATGATTAGAGCTGTCTGCCCGACCCCTAGTCCAGCTCAGCCCTTGCCACCCAGACTGCAACCGGGCCACATGTGGCCTGCGGGCCACGGGTTTGACACCCCTGTTTTAAAGGGATCCTATAGGCATCAGAACAACTTTCGCTTAATGAAGTAGTTTTGGAGAATAGTTATGTCCCTGCAGTCTCACTGCTCTATTCGCTGCCATTTAAGAATTAATTCAGTTTTGTTTTTATTTAAAAAGCTCTAGCCACACCTCAACAACTTGTGACTCACACAGCCTGCATGAAAAATGGTTTTATTTTTAATCAGCACAGCGTGTTCACTTTAGACGTTTTTATCTCCTGCTATGTTAATTGATCTTTAACCATACACAGAAGGCTCCTGCATGAGTTATTAACAGAGCAGGAGAGCTGAACAGGAGGCTCCAAGCAAGTTATTAACAGAGCAGGAGATAAGAAATTCTAAATCAAACAGACTATGCAATAAACAGAGTTTAAACATTAGATCTCTCTTTACAGGAAATGTGTAGGGAGACTGTAGGTCACATGCAGGGAAGGTGTGGCTAGGGCTGCATAAACAAAGTGCTTTAACTCTTAAATTCTGGCAGAAAATTGAGCAGTGAGACTGCAGGGGCATGATCTATACACAAAAACTGCTTCATTAAGCTAATGCTGTTTTGGTGCTTATAGTGTCTCTTTAGAACCTCTTCCTTTATGCTGTTTGACCTAAAAGAAGACAAACAAACAAAATAACAACACAACAATTTTCCTCAAAAAGAAAAAACAAAAATCCCTTTTGACTCCATAAAGACAATCTGACTTCTGATAAAAAGAAATCTGATAAAAAAAAAACTGTTCACATACATATTAATCATATCCCTGAGTGTTCTGTTTTTGCAACAACAACAACAAATACACATCCAGGCCTTTTTTAACCCCTTAAGGACACATGACATGTTTGAGATGTCATGATTCCCTTTTATTCCAGAAGTTTGGTCCTTAAGGGGTTAAAGGGATCTATTGAATCTGATAAAAGAAACTCTTGAGGCAGTGAATTCCACATCCTTTTTGTTATCACTGTAAACAACATTTTCCTCTGTTGTAAGTAAAAACACATTTCTTCCAGTTTGAATGGTTGACCTTTGATGTCAGTTTTATTTACAATCTTTTTTTGTGGAACTATATCAAATGCTTTAACAAAATCCAAGTAGATCGCAACCATTGGAACACCCTGTTGTTTCTACTAAAGCCTTCACAGAACATTATTAAGTATGTTTGGCATGACATGTCTTTCATAAAATCATGTTGATTCCTGCTAATGAACAGGCCTGCAAAAATGTCCAAACCACATATGCTATGCTCACAGGTCTGTAGATTCTGGGGGTTGTAGCAGCTATGTCTATATACATTGCATACAATAATAACAAGCACTTATAGTTATAGTTACAGTTTTTGTTTTTCTTTTATGATCTGAATTTCTGAACTATGACTCCTTGAAGAATTCTGGGTTTACGTCAAGGATCTCTTACTGAAGAAGCTGTGTGAGAAGGTCACCGACAACCTGGGAGCAATTCTGACGTAGCACAAAGTTGATACAATTTTAGTAATTCCCCATAAATACCTTTGATATAAATTTCCTGTATATTGTAGATTTGTATGTTCTGCCTAAGGTATGGGTATTTAATTCACGTTCACTCTTTCTTTGCCATGAATTACCTCTCTGGATGAAAACAATGAGCTGCAGAAAGGATCCATCTATTTGCTATCAAGGAGCCTCCACACACGTGGATTCCTTGAACTTGGAGGCTGGCCTGCCATGGCCACTCTCCTTCTTGTGATGTAACACCCCCAATTAGACGATTCTCTAGAGCTTGGACACCACAGTCTGTGTGAGGAAAAATATATAATCAGTTACTATCCAAAATGGATTCTGTCCATTCACACCCATGCACATATCAGTACAAGTGTTAGTTCCGGTTATGGCAAATACAATCTGTTTAGGTGACAGTCTCGACAGTCTCTATATTTTCAGTATAGCATAGTCCCTTTATAGACAGTTTGGGTTGACGGGGTTGCAAAAACTACAAAAGCTCTTCTCATACAGTTGAGTTCCCAGCTCCCTACAAAAGTCAATTAGTGATTCTGGTGTAAATCCAGCATAAATAAACAAAAGGACACAGAGTTCTTCCAAATCTTGCAATGAGATAAAACACAGATGTGGAATACATAGTTTAACTCAATCTTTTACTGTTGAAGGAGCAGTGATCTGATGAAATGTGATCTGATGTTGCTTAAAAGAACACTCTTAGCTCTATATCCAGCACAGTATAGTGAAGGATATTGTGCCAGAAGCTCCCTGGCAATCCCCATTGTATGTAGTCAAACAATTTTAGAACAGTTTGACTTTTTACCTGGGGTCCTCAAGGTGCCGCACCATGCCTTCATGACTTCTGTTATAAAACCACATGCTCCTGCTTTGGAGCTCTGTAGTGGTGATGGTGCATGAAGTGTTGCTCTAAGAAACAGAAATAGAAAACTACCTTGGAGCTATCAGTGTTCTAAAAGTTAAGCATTTGAGACATTTTCTAAATCAGTGTTAGTATTCTAAAATAGATAAATACAAGCTTGGGAACCAACATAGTAACTTAAGAAGAAATAAGAAAACTAGTCACTTTTCTCAAACACTAATGCTAGTAGATGCCGCCATTTAATTGTGTCAGGTTCAAGATTGGTCAAGTTTATCTATACGCATTTAAGAATTAGTCCATAATGCACAAACTACAAAAACAACTACAAAAACAATTAGAGTTTGACATCCAATGAATGGATGAACAAAAAGACAAAGTCTGTGTGCACTTGGTTCAAGGAACTAGGAGTTCCTGATTGTCCAATGAAGAGATAAGGAGCTAAGGAGCCCGTTTAGCAATTAACAGCGAATCCTGTCATAATATAATTTCTCAAATACATTTTTTTCTTTATTGTTCTCCATTATGGTTGCATTGAGTCGCTGTGCCATAGCACACTTTCATGGTCTGCTCTTATGGTTTTATTCTGACATGGTGCATCTTACCGCATTTCTTCTCATCAGATTTGTCACGGCAATCATGGACGGAGTCACACTCTGGGTTTGGCTTCTTCACACAGCTTCCATCTTCACATTTATATGTGAAGGCACTACAAGGAACAGCTGCAGGGAGGTGAAAAGAAAGACGGTCAATTACAATGTAAGAGTAGGACCAAGGAGGGAAACACACACCGCAGCATTATTGGGAGAAGACATCAATTTGAAAAAGAGCAAAAAAAAAAAAATCTAATTAAAAATACAAAGAGAATCAGGAAGCTGAGGTTCTATATATATATACGGATAGGGAGTGAATGAGCATGGAGAAAACAAACGGTAAGAGGGAGACAAGATATAAAAGGAATAAAAAAGAATGTGGAAGGAGAGAGAATATTGAATGGCACACCTTGTTCGCAGTTCTTCTCATCGGTGCCATTCACACAGTCCTTGTTGCCATCACAGACCTGAGACACACTGATACAAGGACCACTTTCTGAGCACTGGTACTGAGCCGGGCAGACTATGGTGAAGAAACAAGTACTTATTTAACACAGTACAGGTTGGCTGTGATAAGGGATTATGGTCTTGATTTAATTTATATGACTCAGAATCTAAATGATTCCATTCTGTTAAAAAACAACTTATCAAATCATTGATCTACAAAACAATTCACATACATTTTAATGGTGACTTTTGCAAGATAAATCAGTTGAAAAGTGTTTTTTTTTTTATCTTGGTACTGTCTGCAGTGGGTATCTGGAATCCAGAATGTCCATATTTATTTCAATTACGTACCACAGTTCCTCTCATCTAGCTCATTGGAACAGTCTTTTACTCCATCGCAAAGAGGTACACACAGACCATTTGTTATACACAAGAATTCCCCTGGACAAGCTGCAGAGATAAAAGTAGTCAGACAGGTACTGTAATATTTTATTAACAATTCTTATTACAGTAGAGAAACATAATGAAAGATACATCAGTAATAAAGTAACAACAGAATCTAAATGACTTATGTGCGTAAATAACCTTTTGAGTGACAGTTCTTTCTAGGTAATATATTAAGCATATGATGTAACATAAGTTATATCTGCTTAGGGATGTTAGAAAAGATTGATGGGGTCACTGAGCTAGGCTGTAAGCAAAAAGCAAGAATCTTGTTATTAAAGTAACTTACGGTCAGATAGGTTGAAAAGACTGTAGGAGGCCTGTATTCCTGGCCCAGTCAGGATTTTGTTATTAGTAAAGGATACAGTGACATTTCCTGAGATTGCGAAAATTCTTTCAGAATACGACTGAAGCAGCCGGAGCCCACACATCCTGAGGATCATGAAAGGCACAGTTGGAAAGACATATTTTTACTAGTATTATTTATGTTTAAAATTATAATATGTTTGAAGGTAAACTATAAATTATATCATTATTCAGTAAGTGCAAAATATTAGATATAATCTATATAGTAGGTATGTACATGGGCAAAAAATTGGGTTCGGCACTTCCAAAATTCGGGACTCCGGCAATTCTGCACGTCGGCACTTTGGTTTGGTTCGGCAATCCAAAATTCTGGACTTCGGGAATTCGGCACTTCGGTTCTGTTCGGCACTTCCGAAATTCGTGCTTTCGGTAATTCGGGAAAGTTGGCAATCCGACACTCAGCACTTCAGTACGGTTGGGAAACTTCAGAAATTCGTGACTTTGGCAATTCGGGAATTCGGCAGTACGGCAATTCCTTAACCCTACCACTAACCCTAACCCTAACCCTACCCCTAATTGAAGCATCCGAATGTCCGAATTGCCGAAATTCATCCGAATTTAAATTCGGACCGAAACGAATTGCACATGTCTACTATATAGCATCTGACATTCTACACAAACTTTTATCTAAAGCCAGTAACATTGTGGCCCTAAAGATAAAACCTACATATACTGATAATTTGCAACTGAACACCAGCTACTTGTGTCGGTGCTCTAATTGCGAAAAACCAGCTAAAGTACCAAAAAAGAGACTCCACGGGTCTCAAGGGGCTTAACCCTCGGAATAGAGAAAAATATATAAAGAAAAACACAATGCTTATGACAATCTCAAGGAAAATTGTGACTCGCTGTGTATCCTGGAGATGTACAGTAGTCTAAACGAAAATACTTAAATAATATTAGGATATCCCTAAAAGGTGAGGGTTATAAAATAAAAATAATAAAGTGCCTAAATGCTCCACAATATATGGAAAATATATAGATATTATGATTATATCAGGTATCCACTATGAGCTTTATTATATCTTGCGCAGTGGGTAACCGCAATGCTATCTATATAAAATCTAATGGATCAGGTTATAAGAAAAATAGTCACTAATTTACCATCGTATTTACGAGATACCAAACACACCCTGAATATCCTTGATGGGGTACATCTTTCGGATAACGCGATTTTATGTAGCCTGGATGTAGAGGGCTTATATAGTTCTATCCCGCACGAGGTTGGCCTAATACATCTAAAAGCCTACCTCGATACCAGCTCCACTACTCCAAAAAGGCATAATCAATTTGTGCAAGATCTAATGCGTTTCATATTGACACACAATTACTTCATCTTTCAGGGTAAACACTACCACCAGGTGAGAGGGACAGCTATGGGGACGGCTTGTGCCCCCTCATATGCCAACCTCCACCTGGGGTGGTGGGAAAATACTTTTGTGTTTGGTACCCAACTTGCTAAATATACCAAATATATTAGCATTTGGAAACGCTATATCGATGCTATAGTTAAAGTTTGGAATAGCACCACAGAACTTTTTGAAGAATTTGTCAAGATACACAGCGAGTCACAATTTTCTTTGAGATTGTGATAATCATTGTGTTTTTCTTTATATATTTTTGGCCCTAAAGATAATGCAGGATTGTCAGTGCAATATTGTACAATAAGCTGTGAAAGTGTTAGCATGGGCTCTTAATTTCACTACACAAAGTATTTACACTGTTAATACCAGAGACCATGACCAACATTTCTCTTACTAAACTAAAAGGTGCATACCACCTTGTGCTGTATAACCATACATCTCATGGCTGTATGGCATGTGTCCCATACACCTGCTATTCTGTCCTATATTTGATGACTATTTCCCCTTGTGACGCTTTGGAGGCAGGATTTGGGCTGATATCAGCAGTGATCTGGAGAAATTAGTTGTAATACACTGATCAGCCACAACATTAAAATCACTGGCAGGTGAAGTGAACATTGATTATATTTTTACAAGGGCTCCAGCCAAAGGGTGGGATGTAATGAGCAGCCAGTGAACAATCAGTTCTTGAATTTCATGTATTGAAAGCAGGAAAAATGGGTAAGCAAAAAGATCTTAGTGACTTTGACAAAAGTCATATCGTGATGGCTAGACGACTGGGTCAGAGCATCTCCAAACCAACAAGAAATGTGGGGTATTCACATTGTATAATGGTTAGTATCTACCAAAAGTGGTGAAAGGAAGAACAACCAGTGAGCTGGTATCAGGGTCATGGATGCCCAAGGCTCATTGATGCATGGGGAGAGGGAAGGCTAGCCAGTCTGGTCTGATCACACAGAACTACTGTAGCTCAAATTTCTAAAAACCGTATTGCTGACCATTATACAAAGGTGTCAGAACACACAGTGCATCACAGTTTGCTGTATATGAGGCTGCATAGCTCCAGATTGGTCAGAGCGCCCATGATGACACCTGTCCATCGCTGAAAGCAGCTTCTGTGAGGACGTGGGCATCAGAACTGGACAATGGAGCAATGGAAGTAGGTTGCCTGGTCTGATAAATTATGTTTTTGTTTAGATCAGGTGAATGGCCAAGTGCGGTGTTTACCTGGGGAAGAGATGGCAGCAGGATGCACTATGGGAAACCTTGGGTCCTGGCATTCATGTGGATGCTATTTTGACACATACTACCTACCTAGAGATTGTTGCAGATCACATACATCCATTCATAGCAATGGTGTTTCCTGGTGTCAATTGCATCTTTCAGCAGGATAATGCACCCTGCCACACTGCAAAAATTGGTCAGGAATGGTTTGAGGAACATGACAAAGAGTTTAAGGTGTTCCCTTGGCCTCCAAATTCCACAGATCCTGTGGAGTCCATACATAAATGCATCAGAGCTGTTTTGGCAGTTCGTGGAGGACCTACAGAATATTAGACAGGTGGTTTTAATGTTGTGGCTGATCAATGTATACTCTTTCTTGTATTTTTCATAAAGTTGACGCCCAGGGATAAAGCCCCCTTGATCTGCATGAATTATGTAACTCAATAAAGAATTGAGTCTCTCAGCCAAAACCTTAGTTATGGTTTTCAGGTCAAAATTAATAAGGAGATAGGTCTATAGTTTTCACCTAGCATGCCATCTTGACCTGCTTTGGGAAATTAATACAATGGCTTTGATTTAAAAAGTTGGATAAGCTTTCCAAATGATTTAACATTTTTGGATTTAATTTTATTTAATTATGCAATATTTTGATATTTTTTTGTATAGTGATATATTTCTGATATATTTTAATATTTTGACTTAAAAAAAAAAAGTTTATCCAAATTTTTTTAAATCATATGGAAAGCTTATCCAAAAATATTAAATCAATATTAACAAGGGACATTTCAGGATCTGGAGATAACATTTCTACCTTTATACTTTTTCCTTCGTGTATGGTATAGAGGATCACAAATTGTAATATATTCTGAATAACTAGGGATGTTTCACTCTAAAGAATATCCTTTTTTGCCTCTCCTATTCCTTTTTTATATGCTGGCTGTATTTCTCTGTATATGACAAAGGTCATCAATAAAGATTAAAATAATAAATAATAAATAAAATAAAAACAATGTCATGTCTAATTCTCATACGGTACCTCTTGGTTTGAACTAGCCACAGCCCTGAAAAGCAAGGTTCATAGGTGTATTGGCGTGTAAGTTTGTATCCTTCAAAATGCAGAACAATGCCGTAATCAGGAGAGGGAACCTGTGACAAGAACATTTTTAGATTTCACAAATAAAGGTCATTCAACTACCTTAGAACACTGGCATCTTTACCTCTGTTTTGGCTAATCATAGCAGGCTAGATGGCTGGCTCATCATCAAAGGACATCTGAGTCACTCTATTCTGCCTGTAGAATATGTATATATTCTACCTTTGCCATCAGCGATAAATGTATTTTTAAAGTCATCTAACTATGCAATAGATTAATGGGTGTACTTATTTTAATGATGGGTTGTGGCAGTGCAAGCATCTACTTTGGCTGAGAAATGCTGCCTTTTAGGATCTGACTTTGATCATCTGCCTGTTTGACAGATAACTCCTCAAAGCAGGTTAGCTAATTGGTGAGCTATAGTTGGTTTATTTAAATGCCACTGCTCCAGCTAAAATGCACTTGTATGACTATCTGCTACAATTTGCGGCCAAGTGCCTGCGTGAAAAATTTAAACTAGTCAAATGAAATATTTAGGATTATTTGCTTTTGAAAGATGAATATTCTTAGGAGATATTTATAAGGGTGATACATATTGTTGTTAAAGGAACACTATAGCGTTAGGTATACATATATTCCTAACGCTATAGAGCTCTAGTCACCGTTTAGGTGACTTGGGTCCCGTTCTGGGGCAAATAAATGGTTAATTAACCATTTATTTGTATACTTTAATCCAGCGCCAGGCTCCCTTGGCAATGATGACCTCTCCTCCTCCATTGACGTCAGGTTCCGAGTGGCCAGAGGCGCTCATGCATTTAAACCCGCCCATAGGAAAGCATTACCCAATGCTTTCCTATGGGGATCATTTTTGACACTGGACTCCGTGAGGATTTACTCGGGAGACAGCCACTAGAGGATGGATTAACCCTGCAGTGTAAACATATCAGTTTCTCTGAAACTGCTACATTTTCAGCTGCAGGGTTAAAACTAGGGGGGCCTGGCACCCAGACCACTTCATTAAGCTAAAATGGTCTGGGTGCCTATAGTGGTCCTTGAATTGGAAATTAAGTGAAATAGATGCACAGCATTGCAATCTGCGAAAATGCTCAAATTAGAAATTTTATAAATTGACAAAACATGGCAAACCTAGTTCCTGGAAGTATTAATGGAAATTAACTAATTATTTATTAATTAAAAAGATAGATATTTTTTTCTTTCCTATGCTAGCACACATAAAGGTTGCAAAATTCACAGCAACAATACAATGTATATGAATACACAGAAAAAACAATAACATCATTTTATTTTTATTTTTACTTAAGTATATACTTCTCAATATTCTAAATTCATAGACAAACACTTCCGATTAATATCTATGCAACAAGGGAGTCAAGAGGTAAAGTACTGTTTAGTTGGTTACAACTGCCTACCATCTGTGGTCATATTTTAAAATGGAATATATTTGTCATAATTACAGTGGAATATCTTCATCCTATGCCAAATTTATACATTATGTTTCAGTAGGGAATTATACTCTTGGGATGCCTATAATCAGCTAAACAGTCCGTCAATCCAGCAGATGTACAAAATCAGATAAGTATTAACACAATTTTATTTATCTTATTCAATACAAATCTAAATGTTGCATAGATGTGTTATACCAGGAATGTTTCACTGTGATACACATATTCTGCCACTAGGAGGCTCTATCAATTTAAAGAATATTCAATAAATAGTATACTGACCATAAAGTTCCAAGTGCAGTTAAAGTTTGGCGGACAGTAGCTTGGGTAGTAAGGTGTCCTGAGCTGGCCTTGGATTTCTAATGTCTTCTTAAGCACTATGCTGTGCTGACAGGCTGGCAACAATATAAGAGACTGGTTACACATCCATGGCGGTGCAATATTTATTATTTTACACAATTTCTTACATTCTCCCTGTTATACCTGCATACCCCTTAATTATTATGAAGGGCTACTCTGACCTTATACCAAATTCTACCTTCATGGCCTGTTCCTACTTTGTGTCTAGCTTTTGTTTTTTTTCTCACTTTACAAACTATGTCCTCAATTTAGTATTGCTGGATAAGCTTATCAAATTATTTAATATTTTTGGCTAAACTTTAAAATAATTTTTTCAACATTATTGACTATAAAATAATATATCATGTATGAAAAAAATATCCAAATATTACAAAATTATCAAAATATTCCAAAATTAAAATGTAACATAATATTGAATAATTTTTATAGTTCATCCAAAAATATAACAACATTTGGAAAACATATCCAACAACATTAAATTGAGGCCTATATCCTTAGAGTGGCTTTTCCGGCCTGCCTTTGCATTTTCATGCTTCAGCTTACATTCAATGGGCAGGGGTTGCACGGTGAGCATAAATGGGTCATCGTAATTGTACATTCCTTGCTTCCACAGAACTAGCATCACATTCCCCGAAGATAAAACTTCAGATTCTGGTTCCTGGCGGGTGCAGCCATAATGTCTGTAGGAACAAAAAAAAAACACACAAAACAACAACCCATAATGCTACAGATAGATACATACATTTAAATGCACGGATAACTAAAACTCTCAACCTTGATGTCTAGCCTTCCATAATGAGTAAACAAATATTATATATATATATATATATATATATATATATTGGGTAGTATATGTATTTATATATAAATATAAAGTTGTAAAAACAATTGAGACAGACATCTGTTTTCCAACTTGGCTTGTGTTGGCTTAAATTGTAATACAGTAGTTGGTTGTCACCTCACTAGACTGATGTTTAATGAATAAACCCTTTAGCAAACCACTTGCAAGGTAGCATCAGTGATAAGATTATTTATAGTGTTGTACAAACTACAATATCACTTAGGCTCCTGTATGTAGTGCACTTCCTGGTGTGTTATCACAAAACATAGTAACTTGTTTATTTTTTTGCCAGTGATATTTGCACTCGGTCTACATTAGCTGAGGTAACTGCTTTCTGATAAGAAAATAATATATACAAACTGCTCACATTATACTACTTTGTGGAGGCTAGTTTTGGGGGCCCTTTTGCAGTCATATTTAGATTTAATATGATGACTTCCAAAAATGATGCCAAATTAGACCTGTCGGTATCCTGTAACATTGTCAAAAACCAGCTCCTGTATTTCTTTCCTAGCTCTGAATTCTATAAAATATGCAACGGTTGATTATATTTTTTATAAGGCGTGCTTTTTTACTCCTGTCATTCATGGATCTGTGCAACGCAGAACTTAAAAAAAAAAAAAAAAAAAACAATTGCATGGTCCTTATCCCATTGGTAAATGTCATTGTTATTATTTATTTATAAAATATGTTACATTGAGATTTGTCGTGTTTTCAAGTATGTTCTCATTAGTGCATATTTTACCCCAGCAACAAACTTTTTCTCAGAGATTTCTTGGACCACTATATATATATATATATATATATATATATATATATATATATATATATATATGTGTGTGTGTGTGTGTGTGTGTGTAAATAACAGATAAAATGTGTATCTTGTAATACCTTTTTTATTGGACTAAGAGAATTTTTTAATGACAAGTTTTCAGGACAACCTCCCTTTTTCAAGTCTAAAGTATTTCTGAGCAAGAGGACACATAGAATTCAGAGTTGAGTTGTGATTCAGGGTTTAAAGTGACAGGTGTAGATAAGACACAGGTTTGATAGACGATAGACACCATTCTCGCAGAGGGCTGTAAATATCTTGTGTGAAGATCACAGAGTGAGGGGGGAGAGAGAGAAAAACAAAAACAAAAACAAGCAAACAGTGCAGAAGATGGTGCTAGAAGGGGAGTGTAAAAACAAAATAATTGCTTATATTAAGAATGCATGAATTCCCATCCAAGAGTTACAGGATATCCACTGGATAGGCCTATATCCAGCATACGCAGACACACATGTGCATATACGTATACACAAGTAGTGTATATGTTCAAGTATACATAAGCACATACACAATATACACAAGTACATAGAACAATATACATATAAATACAATCAAATGCACAAATATATGTACATGCACACCTATACATACATCCACACATAAGCTCCAATACATGTACCTACACATGTACAAATGTGCCTACACACACATAGAGCCATATATATGCATATGTACACATACACACATGAAAACATATACATACACACAAACATAAAAAAACACACATGCACACAAACTCATATACACAAATATAAGTGCACAGTCACATATAAACAGGGATACAATTTCTAATTAGTGGGGTAATAGCTGCTTGATCCAAGGATACATCTGACTGCTATTTTGGGGTCAAGAAGGAATTTTTTCCTAGTTTGTTGCAAAATTGGAAGCGCTTCAGACTGGGTTTTTTACCTTCTTTTGGATCGGAGGCAAAGGCATATGTGGGAAGGGCTGAACTTGATGGACGCAAGTCTCTTTTCAGCTATGTAACTATGTAACTATGTAACTATATATAAGCATACATGCATAAGAGTATGGGAAAGCATAGGTCTATACATAGTACTTTGTATATTGATAGAATAAACATATCATTGGAATGCATTTAAAAATTTTTATACATATGACAGAACAGTAAGATAATGCTGTGGGAGTGTTCATGTAAAGTGTTAGTAGTGGGACAGGAACCCCAAATCAATATTTAGTCATCTATTCTTGCTGTTAAACAATTGGATCATTCTGGCTTCATACGTTTTTCTTTCTTGGGTATTTTTAAAACCAGCTTTCAGTACTTTGATTTAGGTCCTTCATTGAGTGGCCTGGCTGGGTAAAGTGGTGTCCCACAGGAGTGCAGTACGATCCTTCTTTGTGGTGTTTAATGGAGTGTCTGTGCATATTCATTCTGCCATTTAATTGCAGGGTGGTTCTCCCAATGTAGCATCCTAGGTGGCATTTGGTGCATTGAATCGTGTATACCACATTGCTGGATGTGCAGGAGTATGAACCTTTAATGCTGTAGGTTTTATTGTTGTGTGTGTTTGTGTTGTCTGTGCATATGTGCTGGCACAGTTTGCAGCAAGTTTTTGTTTGCATTGACTGGTCCCGTTTTCTTTATTATTCCCATCAATTGGTAGCTTCCTGTTGATTAATTTTTGTTGGAGGTTTTGCGGTTGTCTGAAGGCCAAAATGGGTGTTTCAGAGAAAATGTTTTTCATAGTCTCATCTTCTGTTAACACTGGTTGTAGGTCTTTAATGATTTTCCATATTTCCTCAAGAGCTGGGTTGTAGGTGACCACAAGAGGTGTAGATATTTTTTCTCTCTGTACTGTAGCAGGCGCGTGCGTGGAGTTTTTACTGCAGAGTTGATTTATTTGGTAATAGCCTTTGGTTTGTAGCCTTTCTGTCTCATAGATTGTGAGAGTACGTTTAGATGGGAATTACGGTCATTAGGCTCAGAGCAATGTGCAATGGTACCTAGTTGCTTGGCTGTAGATGATTCCCTGTTTAGTATGGGAGGGGTGGAAGCTGGAGCTGTGAAGGTAACTGCATCTGTCTGTGGGTTTTCTGTAAATCGAGGTGTGGATTGTTCCATTGTTAGATGTCACAGTGGTGTCCATATACATTCACAGATCTAATAGAATATTCTATTTTTTATTTGATTGATGGATGGAATGAGTTAAAAGAGTCATGAAATTGTATCAGTTTTTCTTCGCTTTCAGTTCAAATTATGAAGATATCGATATAGCAATAATATTTGTATGGTTTGGTGTGCTGTTTTTCTAGGAATCTCTGTTCTAGATCTGCTATAAACAGATTAGTATATTGGGGTGCCATCTTAGTACCCATAGCAGTGCTCATGGTTTGTAGGTAAACCTTGTTGTTAAAACTGAAATAATTATGCGTGAGGATGAATAGTGCCAGTTCTGTGATAATTTGGGGGCTGTATTTTTGGGTTGTCGAATAAGAGAGGAAATAGAAACAAGCATTGCTGTCATCTGCATGTGGAATGTTGCTGTACAGAGATTCCACATCCATGGTTACAAGGATGGTGTTAGCAGGGAGATTGGTGACTTGGCTGAGTTTGTTAAGGAAGTCAGTTGTGTCTTTTATGAAGCTGTTGGTGTTGCTGACTAAAAGGAGCACTATAGGGTCAGTAACACAAACATGTATTCCTGACCCTATAGGGTTAAAACCACCATCTAGCCACCCTGGACCCCTCTAAAAATAAAGTAAAATCTTACTTGAATTCAAGCCTGCAGCTGCATAGTTTGGCCCTGTTTCCTTTAGACTTACCCACTGCCTGCTGACATCATCACAAGTGGTGGCCTGAGCCAATTACAATGCTTCCCCATAGGATTGGCTGAGACTGACAAAGAGGCAGGTCAGGGGCAGAGCCAGCACAATTCAAACACAGCCCTGGCAAATCAGCATAACCTCATAGAGATGAATTGAATCAATTCATCTCTATGAGGAAAATTCAGTGTCTGCATACAGTGGGAGGAGATACTAAATGTTTGGATGCATTTTAGGCAGCCATGACCCAGGAAGGATCTCTAACAGCCATCTGAGGAGTGGCCAGTGAAGTTATCACTAGGCTGTAATGTAAACACTGCATTTTCTCTGAAAAGACAGTGTTTACATCAAAAAGCCTGAAGGTAATGGTTCTACTCACCAGAACAAATTCAATAAGCTGTAGTTGTTCTGGTGACTATAGTGTCCCTTAAACGTTCTAGGGCATTTTCTACCAGTCTGAGATGTTATGTGAGAGTTTCCATTCTAGTTATTCCAGGATTACCTGTTTTGTGGAAGCATATAGAAAGTGCAATAGTTGTCAAAAAGGCCCCTAATTCTTGCAGGTAGTATAGTTACCCCGTTGCCCATTCGTCTTGGCAAAATGCCTCCAGGTCATGCAAAAACGTTGGTCATCTTGCATGAACTGGATGTTTGAGATCTCCCCAATGTGGCTTGATGATATTAAGGTCAGAAGACTGTGATGGCCACTCCAGAACCTTCACATTTTGTCTGCTGTAACCACTGGAGGGTCAACTTGGCCTTGTGCTTAGGGTCCTTGTCATGCTGGAAAGTCCAAGAGCATCCCATGTGCAGCCTTCGTGCAAAAGAATGCAAATTGTCTGCCAGTATTTTCTCATAACATGCTGCATGCATTTTGCCATCAATTTTCACAAGATTCCCTAATCACCCCTGCAGCCCCCCCCCAAAAAAAACATCAGTGAGCCACCACCATGCTTCACAGTGGGGATGGTATTCTTTTCACTATATGCCATGTTGACCGTTCTCCAAACATAGGGCTTATGGTTGTGACCATCAGGGTCACAACCATACTAAATCCAACTAAACACATTAACTACAGTTCATCAAGTACACCAATGTGTTAGAATAATGTACTAAGAAAGCGGTAGGTGGTGCAGCACACAACCCTCCCACCCCCCTAGATCTGTTCAATCCCATATTGTAATATGGCTGAGAAGATCCATAGATCACTATTTGTGACCCTCTGCCTGGTATGGGGACTTAATGTTGTATACTGCCCTCTCTTTACTCACCTCGCATACTGCACACTTTTGATTGTGCTTATAGCCTTTAAACTCAGATATTGTTTTAGTGATTTATAGTTAAGGGGGAGGGAGGGGGTTGGGGTTAAGGAAGAAATTTCTTTGGTCTGTTTCAGTAAAATGGTATTTAATTAAATTAAATTAAATGGGTTATTTTGTCATTCGGTTGCAATTTGGCTATTTGTTAATAGTCATATTAGGAAGCATATACAGAATTGGTTTTAACAGTCACCGATACTACAGCCAACTTGAATTGCAAATACAGCTAAAATAATGGAATTTGCCATTTGTAAATAATTGAGTGTGTTTTGCATAGATAGATTTTGGTTGAAATGGACAAATTTGGACACATGCAATTTCATTGCTATTGTGCTCTATTTAGACAGAGCTCACACACTAAATTCAAAACATGTTTGCTCTAGTTTAAGGAGACATTATTGTGAGTTTTGTTCTTGCGAATAGTTGTCCCATACCTATAAACACAGACAATTTGGAGCTACTAAACCAGGGGTGCCCAAAGGTTCCCAGATGTTTTAAAACTACAGCTTCCATGATGCTTTGTCATTCTAAAGGCATTCTAAATGCATGCAAAGCATCATGGGTGTTGTAGTTCTACAACATCTGGGGATCTAGCGTTTAGGTACCATTGTACTCACCAGAGGGACATTCATGTGGAAAAGGAATGGCAGATAGATTCTATTGTAAAACAGCAAATGTTACTCCTAAAGAAGGAGCTTTGTGTCTATCCATCAATCAATCAATTAATCAATCTATCCATTGATACAATTATGTAGCACATAACAGAGCAAACTCTACTTGCATGCACTTTAGCAGGAGAGATAAAATAAATAGAGCAAGGACTGAAATAATCCATATGTGAGAAGACTCTGTCAAATAACCATGTCTTCACTTGCTTCAAGTATATGGGATTGACCTTTTTTATTAGATTTTTATTTTTATTAGGGAGAGGACATTTCAAAAGCTGCATATTATGCACATATAGGGAATGACATCCTCTTTTTACTTTCCTGAATCACTTGACCTGACTACCAGCTGTTGTTGAGTACCTCAATAGATGAGAGAGGTGAAAGGATGTTTATTTGGATGAAAACAAGTGTAATGTCTTGTGTTCACTTGAGATATGGTTGTACTTCTGTTTTCCTGGAATGATGCATGGTGTAACACCTGTAGAAGTGAGAAAATGTTATCTGGCAAATGTACAACACATTGAGCCCATTTACCAGTTAATGATATGATGGTTTTGAGCTTCTTGTGGTCCAGCAGATATGTTACATGATGTATCATCTCCAGTGTCCTCAGAATCGATTTAGTTGTTGATCTATGTACTATTTAAGAGAGGGTGCCATTGAATGTTACCAGTTGACAATGGCCCCAGCGTTTCTCCTGTTACAGTGATACCCGGAGAAAGTTGTGAATACTCTTTAATGTTCATATCTTTGGATTTGCCAATGATGTGTTTCTGATGTTTGCTGTCATTCATTTATAGCTGTCATCAACTTCTGATTTGATGGTAGCTGATAGTGTTTGTGAAACTTCGATTTTCTAATGCAAGCATAGGCGTGCGCACGGGGTGTGCCGGGTGTGCCTGGGCACACCCTAATCCCCGCGGCACGCCTATGCATTGAGACCGGCAGGGGAGATCTCAGCGCTATCCGAGCGCCGGCTCTGCTCTCAGCCTCCCCTCACCGGCTCACAGGCAGTGAGGGAGGCAGGAGAGGACCCGGGGAGCTATTGCCTGCAGCTCCGCCGGGTTCCTCTCGCGAGATCTGAGCGTTGCCGCGGCAACGCTCAGATCTCGCGTGAGTGAACTCTAGCCCTGCGGGGCTCGAGTTCACTCTCCTCTGGACCACCAGGGATGGCAGCAGCAGGATCCCCCCTCCCAGGCATAAGGTAAGAAGGGAGGGGGGATAACTGCTCTGCCTCCACCTCCACTGGACCACCAGGGACAAGGAATAAGAATCCCCCCTCCCCACATAAAGTAAGAAGGGAGGGGGGATATTTAGTAATGTACCCCCACCCCCCACAATCACCCACACACATACACACATACACAGCACACACATACACATACACAGCACACACACACACACATACACAGCACCCACAGACATACACAGCACCCACAGACATACACAGCACCCACAGACACACACAGCACCCACAGACACACACAGCACCCACAGACACACACAGCACCCACAGACATACACAGCACCCACAGACATACACAGCACCCACAGACACACACAGCACCCACAGACACACTGCATCCACAGACATACACAGCACCCACAGACATACACAGCACCCACAGACATACACAGCACACCCACAGACATACACAGCACACCCACAGACATACACAGCACACCCACAGACATACAGCACCTACACACATACAGCACCCACAGACACACAGCACCCACACACATACAGCACCCACACACACATACAGCACCCACACACACATACAGCACAAACAGGACCCTAACAAACACACACACACAAAACACTACCAGTACCCTCACACACAAACAGCACCCTGACACACAGTACATTTACAGCACCCTCACAAGTGCACACACACACACACACAAACAGCACCCTGACACACAGTACATTTACAGCACCCTCACAAGTGCACACACACACACACACAAACAGCACCCTGACACACAGTACATTCACAGCACCCTCACAAGCACGCACACACAAACACCCTCACCCACATAGTACACTACCAGCACACACACATCACACTAACAGCACCCTCACACAGCACACACACAGCTTTGTGTGTGTGTGTATATATGTGTATATATATATACATACATATATATATATATATATACGCCGCGTGTGCTTGTGCTTGAGGGTGCACACCCTAATGCAATAGGCTGCGCACGCCTATGAATGCAAGCTGAGTATCATTTGCATTCAAGCGAAGTATGAACCTTCATCTCTCAGGAGGTCTGCAGGGAGTTTCATACAGATGTTAAAGAGTACAAGTGACAGACGTGATTCTGGGCGGATGCTACATGATATCTTAAGGGCTGGCACGTGTTCATTTCTTTGGTGTCATTTGTCAGGAAGAGGATGATTTGTTTAGTTCTACTCATCTGAGTCCTGCTAGTTCCTCTGCATATATTATGATCGTTTCATGTCAAGGGTTTGAAAGACTGGGGAAAGATCTGGCAGCATGAAAACAATATCCTTGCTTTTATATAACAAGTATGATATACCATCTCATACTTTACTAGCGCTGTTTGGTCTGAAGCCAGATAGTAGAAATGCACATAACTGTAATTAACCTAGAGCAGGCATAGGCAACCTTCGGCACTGCAAATGTTTTGGACTACACCTCCCATGATGCTTTGCCAGCATTATGTGTGTAAGAGCATTATGGGGGTTGTAGTCCACAACATCTGGAGAGCCGAAGGTTGCCTATCTCTGACCTAGAGCAAAGCGCAGCATGGTAGAGAGGAAAGATACCATAATAATTGATAGACAACTCTTAGGAAATAAGATTATCAGCATTCCAATTACCAAGAGCACCACAGTTGTATTGTATTTAGTACAATTCCCTGCGGCGTATCTATTAATAAATCTACTGGAAACACTAATATCTTCTATAAATGTTCACATATACCAGTGATAACTAACGTTTGGCATGCACTCTGATGCCATTGGTAGCTCCCTGTCTTGCCTGTTGGGTAGCCATAAATTATCTGAATCCAAGTAAATCAGGAGTTTTAAAGAGACACTCAATCTTCTTTATCACAGCTAATCATCTAGAATAGTGTTGTCGCGAACCCGAACCCGAACGGGCGAACCGTGCGAACCGCCATAGACTTCAATGGACAGGCGAATTTTAAAACACACAGGGACTCTTTCTGGCCACAATAGTGATGGAAAAGTTGTTTCAAGGGGACTAACACCTGGACTGTGGCATGCCGGAGGGGGATCCATGGCAAAACTCCCATGGAAAATTACATAGTTGATGCAGAGTCTGGTTTTAATCCATAAAGGGCATAAATCACCTAACATTCCTAAATTGTTTGGAATAACGTGCTTTAAAACATCAGGTATGATGTTGTATCGATCAGGTAGTGTAAGGGTTACACCCGCTTCACAGTGACAGACCAAACTCCCCGTTTAACGCACCGCAAACAGTCCTCTATATACAGAGTAAACATGGCTCCCTCTATATACAGAGTAACATGGCTCCCTCTGTATACTGTGTAAACATGGCTCCCCTCTATATACAGTGTAAACATGGCTCCCTCTATATACAGAGTAACATGGCTCCCTCTATATACAGAGTAACATGGCTCCCTCTATATACAGTGTAACATGGCTCCCCTCTATATACAGAGTAACATGGCTCCCCTCTATATACAGTGTAAACATGGCTCCTCTCTATATACAGAGTAACATGGCTCCCCTCTATATACAGAGTAACATGGCTCCCCTCTATATACAGTGTAAACATGGCTCCTCACTATATACAGAGTAACATGGCTCCCCTCTATATACAGTGTAAACATGGTTCCCTCTATATACAGTGTAAACATGGCTCCTCTCTATATACAGAGTAACATGGCTTCCCTCTATATACCGTGTAAACATGGCTCCCTCTATATACAGAATAACATGGCTTCCCTCTATATACCGTGTAAACATGGCTCCCCTCTGTATATAGAGGGAGCCATGTTACTCTGTATATAGAGGGAGCCATGTTTCCACTGTATATAGTTTAACATGGCTCCCCTCTATATACAGAGTAACATGGCTCCCCTCTATATACAGTGTAAACATGGCTCCTCTCTATATACAGAGTAACATGGCTCCCCTCTATACAGGGGCGTACCTGGAGCATTTGGCACCCGGGGCGGATCCTTTATTTGGCACCCCCCTCCCCAACTTTGAAATGTAAAAAACAGCTGCAATTTTTTTTAAATGTATGTTTATGCAGTGTGTGTATAGTGTGTAAAGTGTGTGTATATTGTGTGTGTAGTGAGTGTGTATAGTGTGTACAGTGTGTGTATATTGTGTGTATAGTGAGTGTGTATAGTGTGTGTGTATAGTGTGTATAGTGTGTGCAGTGTGTGTATAGAGTGTGTATAGTGTGTGTATGCAGTGTGTGTAGTGTGTGCATAGTGTATGTAGTGTGTGCAGTGTGTGCATTGTGTGTACAGTGTGTGTGTATATTGTATGTATAGTGTGTGTAGTGTGTGTATAATGTGTGCAGTGTGTGCAGTGTGTATGTAGTGTGTGTGTGTATAGTGTGTGCATAGTGTATGCAGTGTGTGCATAGTGTGTACAGTGTGTGTGTGTGTAGTGTGTGTAGTGTGTGTATAGTGTGTATAGTGTGTGCAGTGTGTGTATAGTGTGTATGCAGTGTGTGTATAGTGTGTATGCAGTGTGTGTATAGTGTGTATGCAGTGTGTGTATAGTGTGTGCAGTGTGTGTATAGTTAGTGCAGTGTGTGTATAGTGTATGCAGTGTGTGCAGTGTGTATGCAGTGTGTGTAGAGTGTGTATAGTGTATGCAGTGTGTATAGTGTGTGTATAGAGTGTGCAGTGTGTGTATAGTGTGTGCAGTGTGTATAGTGTGTGCAGTGTGTATGCAGTGTGTGTAGTGTGTGTATGCAGTGTGTGTAGTGTGTGTGTACATAGTGTGTACAGTGTGTGTATAGTGTGTACAGTGTGTGTGTATATTGTGTGTATAGTGTGTGTATATTGTGTGTAGTGTGTGTATAGTGTGTGCAGTGTGTGTATAGTGTGTATGCAGTGTGTGTCCCCAAGCCCCTAGTCACTCAACCAAATAAAAAAGCCCCTACCTACCCCCCTCACCCTAAAAAATAGTGAAGGGGGAATAAAATTACTACCCTGTAAAGTAAAATTCAACTTACTATTCAACGTCTTCTTCTTCTAAAATCTTCAAAAAAAATAATCCATCTTCACCCATGGAGGGCTCCGTGTCAGTGTTTATCAGGGATCCTTAGGATAGGTGTCAATCCATATCTGCCAAGTGACCCTATGTAGGGGGAACAGTCCCTATTCTGCTCTGTGTCAGTGTCTGGAGGGAGTCTCTGCAGTAACACAGAGTGTCTGGGGGGAGTATCTGCAGTAACACAGGGTGTCTGGAGGGAGTATCTGCAGTAACACAGAGTGTCTGGGGGTAGTATCTACTTGTAACATTTATATGCACAAAAAAAAAAAATAATAAATTGAAAAAAAAATAAAAAATGGTTGCAGCTTCCGAATTAATCTAAAATTGATGCTGTCCAGTAGGTGGGAGGGTCTGCTAGGGAGGGTGTGCTGCTGATTGGCTGTAATGTGTCTGCTGACTGTGAGGTACAGGGTCAAAGTTTACTCAATGATGACGAATAGGGGGCGGACCGAACATGCTATGTTCGCCGGGAACTATTCGCCAGCGAACAGTTCGGTACATCACTAATCTAGAACAGTGTTTCCCAAAGCAGTCCTCAAGACCCACAAACAGTCCAGGTTTTGTCAGTATCTCCATTAGAATAAAACAGGGAAAAACATAAATCCTGGATTGTTGGTGATCTATGAGGACTGGGTTGGAGACCCCTGATCTAGAAAGTTTCTGTGAAATGATTTACCAAAAACAGTGGATTCCCTGGCACTCAATGTCCTACCCCTTAGTTATGGCATCATAATGATGAAGTTTTACATCCATATTATTTGTCTAAACTAAATAATCATTAAACTTATCATTAAGTCGTAGCAAATTGTAATCTAAATGGAAAAATTCAGGCAAAAGTTACAAAAATTTTACTATAGCTGAATTGGAGAATACTTCTAGATCTGCTATTTTGGCCTAAATGTTGTCATTCACATTTTCATTCGCTAAAATCTTGAGTTTACTAAATAATCTTGCAAGTGTTTGTACAGTATGAACTGTTTTTTTGTTTGTTTTTTAGGAGGGTATGTAATAGCGTCATACCAAGGGGACAATAAACGGGCAAGATTATGGCACTAAAGGAAAAAGAGGTTAACACAAACAAAGACAGGAGAGGGGAGTTGAGAGTAAAATAATAAAGGAAAGACGGACTGGAATTGAGAAAGTGTGAACATACATTATTCTGGGCACTTTTAATTTACTTCTGCAAAAGATTTGGCACTCAGGCACAGACACATTTACCATCACAGACTTATACCATTAAATCAAACACATCTATATTTGTCTTTCCTGTGACTTGTGCTATTAATGAATTTCCTCTTTTTCATTTGTTTAAGTCTCTGTCTTTTACTGTTAACCTATTTTTATTCTGCACTTTGGTTAAAGCTTATCAGTTACATTTTTCTTTTTGCAAAATACAACTTATCTCCTAATTCTATCTATCAAAATGTTACCATTACTATTTTAATGATATATTAGAGTGATTGGCTTACCATTTCTGTGTACATTGGCTGATATCTGAACGGAGCCAACAGAAAAGTCACATTGAGAAGTCCAGTCACTATACAATGAGTTCTGGAGACTTGACAATTGGCTTCCAAAATTTAGTTTAAATAGCAACATAGGAAAAATGCAGTTCAATCAAATTGAAGATTTAATTTTTCTAATTCAGTCAAATTTGAGTCATACTTGAAAAAAAAAAAAAAAAAACTACCTGCATTTCAGAGATTGGTATATTTTAACAGCCATTAAATATATTGCCCCACTGTGTCAAAATGTCCGACAAGTAAGGGTCAAGTTAGCCTTAGCATTAGTGATGTCATGATGTAATGCTTAATTGTCTCAAGTTGCTGTAATCATGCATGGTCTAGTTAAACCTTGCTCATGAGTCATGATTTCACTGCTATTATTGAGACCCCAGGCTTGCCTTGCCATATGTAACCTTGTTCCTTTGTGGCCTCAGTTTGTGTTGGCCCAAAGTCACCCATGGAGCTACTCTCCAAGTCACTGGCTTCAGCCCTCAGTTTTTTTTCATGACAACTCTGGTGGATCAACCTTGTACATCATCCTTGGCTAAAGACATTGGCTTTCGTTTTGACTACTCTCACAGATTACCCTAATTATCTGCTCCCTCTCTGGCTTCCGACTTCAGTCACCATTACCTGATTACTCCTACGAATTGTCCTTGTGCTTCTCTACAACTCTGGTAACAGACCTTATCCGATCATGCTTGGAACCATTCTTCATACATGCAGACTTTCTTTCAAGTGTTTATCAACATACAGTAAATCCCATCATTGTACCCTTCCTGTTTCTATTGTTCTATAGAATCAGTACTCTCTAAAGTTCTCATAACCTTGCTCTCAAGTGCTCAAACCTTGGTAAAGCTCAACATTGCTTGATTATGGTTTGCCCTATGCTAAGATTCTTGTTTCAACAAAACCTCACTACTACCTCCACTGTTCTCTGGGCAACATATGCAAATTGGAGTTACTTTTCCACCCCAATACATCCAAGTTGAGCTTGTCCATCTCCACATGACTTCCAATTCACTATTGCCTAAAGCTGCTCTCCTACATCAGTTACCTAATCAGTTACTTGCTTGCTACATCCTTCACTCCATTGTGAATGGACTCAAGTGTCTAGGTCTATGACAAGAGGAGTAAGGTAAAATAATTTAAATTGTTGCTTAAACTAATGTGTTCTCCAGTTTTTCACAATATTACACCATCACTACCAGGAATCGTGACACAGAGGTCTACATTTTATATATTTACATCTATTAGAAAACCAACAATACGCAGGGAATAGTTATAATTATGTATCATTCTAAATGTATCATTTTTAAATAGGAGAAGATTTTTTTTATTTTGTTTTATTCTTTATTTTTGCTGTGCAAAGATTTACACACAGCCTTGCAATGCCCCAACAGCAAGGAAAAGGCATTAGAGATCAGGCACACTTTTTATAGAACAACAAATAACATTCATGTCTGTCTGGCAAGTAATATATGAGAAATTGGAATCATGGTTAACGACAGGTAAAATAGGCAATGAGGAACCAATGAGACTGACATTAATGAAACTGAATTTGCCTATAAGATTTCCACTGAAGTGTTAGACAACATTAGGTTGCTGTACCGTACAAAAAAATGCTAAAAGAGGAGAGGAAAAAGTAAAAAAATAATAATTAGATAGCCAGACACAGCCACTCAAGCTACATATGGCAACACAAGAGATTAACTCAAATTAGCATTATACAGGCAGAGTCACCAGAGTCCCTGTCAACCTATCCCTTCGAGTGGCATGCCCTCGGACGTCTCCTTGACAGCTCCAGATCAGGGCCCCCCTCCAACTCCAGGCCTGTATGAGTGCTAGCTGCTGCAGTCAACAGGCTTGGAAACCCCCAGGAACCAGAGGTGGTATGTCTCCCCAGCCGGGGGTAGCAGGAAGATCTAGGTGGAGAATACCTCAGTCGGCAGACTATCCGAGGCTTGTGTCTTCGGAGCTTAGAGGCAGTGCCTTGTGAGGCTCTCGGTCCAGGAGGGCAGGCAACAGGGTGAGTAGATGCAGGGTGAGTAGATGTGCCTTGAGGGGATATCCCCTTCTCCGGTACGGTGTGTCTCAGTTGTGGTTGCAGTATAGGCAGCGAGGCTTTCATGCGCTTACGTAGTTTCAGCCAAAAGCCCTGAAACAAATCTCGTCTAGGCGTTGCAAGGTATATTTCATCGATCCACTGTGGGACAGCTGGGATGGGCTCAAGCCCTGTACATCAGCATGGGGGGCATCCACCATCTTGCTTGAGAATAAGTGTCAGGGTGCGTCCGGAGTGCCGATGTGAGCGCAAGTTAAGTGCAGCAGAAGTAGCACGGTGAACTTCAGTGTGGACCGGGATATCCCCCGGCAGCCCAGAGGAGAGGGGGAACAGGGCGCTGCATCAAACAGGCGCAGATGTGAGCAGAGGATCAGCCGCCTCCTCCGCACAGCGCCCGCCAATAGGCCTCAGAGGCAAATCTTCTCGGTACCGAGAGTTATTGCATACCCAAAGGGATCTCTCGATGGGCTGCAGCTTCCCGTCATGTAAAGTTGGGTTACAGGCTTAAATTGGTTAAGGTTTCATTATAATTGGCTTATATTTGGGTTTTTATCGAGGAGCTCCAGCAACACACGTGTGCCTCGCTCAGCGGTCAGGCCCCGTCCCCCAGGAGAAGAATTTATAGCTAATTATTCGCTCTTAAATTTAAGCAGCAAAGTTGAAGTTTTGGGGGGAATTTTTGAAGAGAACAACATTGATAAAGTCATTCTCTTTTCACTAAAATAGGAGTTATAAAACATACAATTTATCTCCCAAAATCATTTAGAAATAAATTGTATTATATAGTTGCAATACAACCAGAAACAAGCTATAAAATCCTAACACATCATTGGTCACTATTAATAAATGATTAAATTCTACAGAAATCATCAGAAAGAAACCTCTCTAATTCAGAAATTTCAATTGGTATGCAACACTATGATTTAGGACTCTTAAATATTCTTTTTAAAATACATTAGAAATTTTTATGGATGTGATCTAACTGCCTTGAAAGGTCATATTTCTACTCAAAAGAAATCATTCAAGTTTTTTGTTGTTGCTATATTTAACATTTTATGAGGTTAACCCCTTAAGGACCAAACTTCTGGAATAAAAGGGAATCATGACATGTCACACATGTCATGTGTCCTTAAGGGGTTAAACACCTAATAATATTTTATTCAAAGAATGTTATTTATATGTTCCCATGATCACATGATTTGTGGCATGATGAAAAATTTACGTAAAGCTTACACAGTTGTATTGATGCATGTATTGATGCATTAGTTCAAGGTTGAACCTAGTTTACTATGTAGATTACTATGTAACTATGTTATTAAAGAATGCAATATTAATACTATGCACTGTTTCAGCACATTAAAGGGACACTCCAGGCACCCAGACCACTTCTGCCCATTGGAGTGGTCTGGGTGCCAACTCCCACTACTCTTAACCCTGCAAGTGTAATTATTGCAGTTTTTTTTATAAACTGCAATAATTACATTGCAGGGTTAACTCCACCTCTAGGGATTAATAGACAGCCACTAGAGGGAACTTCCTGACTCATAGCACAGATAGCTGTGAGGACCTCCAGCGTCACTCAATTCCCCATAGGAAAGCTTTGAAAATCCTTTTCAATGCTTTCCTATGGGGAGACCTAATGCGCATTAGGTCTCCCTGGCCGGTGGGCGGGATCAGTCTCGCCCACTGGCCGACGGAGTCTGTAGGAGGAGCGGCGCGGAGGAGGAGGCAGTGACGAGGGACATCGTCGCTGCCTCAGGTAAGTGACTGAAGGGGTTTTCACCCCTTCAGCAACTGGGGATTGGGGGTGGGAGGGAGAGGGACCCTCCAGTGCCAGGAAAACTGATTGTTTTCCTGGCACTGGAGTTTTCCTTTAAGCTAACCATTACCAATAAAATCCCAAGTTTTCAATTTTATTAACTTATTTAGAGTTAATCCAAATTTATGTAGGAAATTTATGTGATCTTTATTATTATTATTATTATTTTTATTATTATTTAGAAAGCACCAACTAATCCCGCAGCGCTGCACAACGGGTGAGACTAACAGACACATATTTGTAATCAGAAGGGTTAAATGCACAGAGGGATTGGGGTAAAGTGACACAAACTGTAAGAAAATGTATGCGGCTCTGTTGTTGGCACAAGTCTCTGCAGATGATCTTGACTTATAAACACAAAGTCAAATGATATGCTTAATACCATGTTGTGTTTCTGAGAAAAAGAACCAAAAATGGATGAGCAACTAGAGCTGCTCAAGCTATGGTAAGTCAATGGCTCAGAATTGTTGGATCATAAATATTGTTAGTGACACAATATGCATGTAGATCAACTGGGGTCTGGTGTGACCAACAAACTGTTCAACTGGAAGTGAATAGGATAAAAATAGCGTCACCTTTTCAGCAATCAAAGTAATCAAATACAACAAAACTTGCCAGGTATGCTTACCCAATAAAAGCTTTGGTTCTCATTCATTTAAAAGTAAGCTGAGTGTAGACCACCATCATGCCACCATTCAGGAATTTTTCGAGGTGGCCCTACCAGCATGAAACTTGTTAGTGCTGTGTAGCTTATTCAAAACATCATTACTTGTAAATGCATGTTGAATATCCATGAGTAGTTTTTAAAGTTTACCACTACCTGCTGGCACCTGGCCCCTTCAAGGTTACACGCAATGAATAAAGATTTTTTTCGGATAGATACTGGGGGGGGGGGCTGTGGTGACCCTGGGACACTGTCTCACATATGGTGGCACTGTGAGAAAATCCTTAATTAAAATGATAGATCCATCCATTGTCACATTCATACCAGACTTGGGATTGTTTAAGAGATTCCCCGATGCAACCAATAGAATAGAGAAGATCATGATAGGCCACAGCCTTGTTGCAATCATACTCTGCTATTGGAAGTCACCAACCGTTCCATCCATAAACGATGTGCTTCTTTTGGTATTGGAAAACCAAATATATGAATTGGTGTTGAGGCAACCATCCCCTAACAATGCTATATTACGGTTTCACTGAAACACTTGGGAGGATGATATAATGAAAAAATATTGGATATAATTAATCCCTTAATTAATAATGTCCCTTCTTGTTACCCCATATTATAACTGTTAAGTTGCTGTTTTATTCCAATATTGTATTGTTCTATAAAAAACGGTCAATAAAATTATTTTGAACAGATATTTATTAAATATATATGTAAATATATAAATATAGATTTTTTTTGTGCTTCTCTTGTTATTCCCTCTATTGTTCACTTCTCACTTGATTTAAAAAATAAAATCAATATTTAGTGACAAAAAACAAAATAGTGTACTACTATACTGTTACGTTAAGGAGAAGCGAACAGTAGCCACAATAAGCCATACCAGAATTACAAATAGTCTAAATAGGTTGGTTGTCTGAATTTTAAAGATGCATTATTTTTATATTGCTCTGTGCTGCACTAGATTGTATCCCTTACTTTCTCGTTTTTAGGGAGTATCAAGTCAGAGACACATTAGACACATTAAATAACAGGTTTCTTCTTTGCATGAAAGTATATCTCTGAAGAAATTGTTTAATCAGTGGCTATTAACTCCCTTTAGTCATCCCATCACAATGCCTTACCCCGAAATGCAATCAATGAGTACCCCTACTTACGAGGTGATGAGGGCAGAGGCAAGAGGAGCAGCAGAGTCATACATAATTAATCGGTCCCTGCAATCAGGACGAGTCCACTTGAGCCAAACCTTCAGTAGATGGCCTGGTGGACCCTGTAGATGCCACGTACAGGTTGTATAGAGATAATCAGGGCCTTTCAAATGAATTTCCTGTCCAGCATGTACATACGTATACCTATAGCAACCTAAAAGGGAGAGAAGAAATGTTAATGTTATACTTACATGTAATAAAACAAATTACGTGTTTATTTATTTTTTTAATGAATCAAAAGTAGATAATTTTTTTTAGAATTAATGCATTTAATTATTACTCATGCACCTCTTAACATTTGAATATTTGAAGCATAATTACAATAATTCTCACATATTTTTGTATATTTTATTTTCATGCCAGGCCTATTAGGTCATGCAGATATTCCTTACATACTGAAATGAAATGAGAGCACAGATATTGATATAGAACTAGAGATAATTAATTAAAGCCAGAAACTAATTGAAGAGTAAAAAAAAGCACAAAGGATGAAACTTCAAGTTTAGAACAGAAAGGATGGTGTGTGTGTACTGAATCTTCAACATGACGGCATAAACTGGTTACCTTATGAAGTGAGACTGCAAGGACATGGTCAGTGGGCATGCGTTTTGGCACAGGAAAGACACTTTGCTCACCATAACAACTTGATCTCAATGAAGTTGTTATGGTGCTAGTAGTGCTCCTTTAATATGAACGTAGGAAGTAACTTGCCCATATACTTACTTCTAATTCCATATGCTTAGATATTAATGCAACCACTGCCTGACACTGGGTGAGACACCTTGCCAGCTAATATTTGTATTTCTTTTCACTACCGCCTAACTATGGAAAACCAAACTTTTAATTGACATTTTCATCTAATTTACCTTTAAAAATAAGAAATTCTCCAATGGAAATATAATTTTGAAATGTACATTTCATAAAGAAAATACAATTCTGTGGAGCCAATGATTTTTTTGGGGACATTTTACATGAAACATCATTGATGACAACATCTTGACATCGTGCTTGGACATTCATTAGTAAATCTTGATCTTGATAGGTGTTGATAAAAATCAATGTTTAGAACTGAAACTATGATCAAACATTGCAATGACATTTGCCTGCTTTTTGTTTGCTTCTTAGTTTTTTTGCTGATTAAGCAGAAAACGTGTTCCAAAAAAAAAAAAAAAGAAACAAAATACAGACCTGTAATAAAGTTGCAAAAAAAAATTAAGTTGCAAAACAAGATCTTTTTCAACTCGGCCACTTTGGTCTAAATTTTGAAAATGTGTTTGTTTGTTTGCAAATCCAACAACTCACTGTATAGTGAAAAGATTACCTGTTTTTTTTTTTATTGTGAAGTGGGGAAGAGAAGGAAATTAAGTTCGAAAACTCTGATGTTGACTCAGTAGTAAATTAATTTTATAGGAAGAGTTGTGAATTAGTAAAATTGGCTCCCAGGGGAGCCTGCTATATAATGAGATTGTAAAAATGTGTCTGTTTCATGTTAAGAGACTGAAAAAATGTTTGACGGTTCTTGAAATACTCACATTGACTGTATTTTACTGGAATTCCAACTCAGTGAAAAGATATCGTAAGATAAAGTCACAAGACAAATTAGAGACTACTTTGCCTTAGACAGTTCTTCTATGCTTGACCAAAAGACCAAATGCTGAGCTACCACCATCAAGCTTTGTCAATCCTCTCCAGCTACCACTAATGATGACTGTGAGGAAAAAGGCATTGTCTACAGAGGGATGCTTCTTGTACTCTTGTGCTTGAGCCTGAGTACAGAACTGATATTGGCTCCAGGAAGATGAAGCCCCAGGTGCCGAAGAGGATCTTTGGGATGTAGATGGCGACTGCCAAGGGCTAGCTCCAGGTACGTAAAACTTACCTTAGCCTGCACCTCCAGGCCGTTACACATCATGCAGTGATATCATAATTGAGAGTATTTGCAAAATGTGAAAAGACATCAGAGGGTGACAGAGCGGATTTAACTAAAAAAGACAGTTTAGTGGATAAAGTAAATAATGTGTGAGTTTTTTTTTTAAGCCTGCGTCATTATTGTTTAAATATATAGATGAATATAAAATGAAAAGGAAATGAAAGAGAAGAGAATTAAAACCACACTACCCTACCAATAGCAGAAGAGTGCAGCTGCCGGTCCTGCCACTTGGCTTCTGAAAACATAATGTAACATAAATTAAAATAAAAAGGTAAAATTCTGAAATACGTAGGTGGTTAACCTCTTCCTCTAAACTCATGTATACATGGGCTTGGTCTGCTAAACAACACAAGTATATCAATTAAATAAAGCCCACATTATTTTCCTTTTTCTTCAGTCCAGTTTTAACCTGGCTGGGAAACCCATTCCTCCACAGAGGCTTCAATCTGTCCATGTGCAATGCACAAAAGGGATTGTAAATGTTTTCTTTTCATACCCATACGGATTGTACGGATTGGCACAAAGGTTCTGTAGATAGCAAGACACTATTTGGTAGCCACTGATGTTGGATGAAATCCGCAAGAACCTTTGCAGGGCTGGTACGCAGACCTGCAATGCCCTATATAGTACAGATGCCTGTTTAAACCATGAAGTTGTATTTACTGTATGTTGGAATTAATATTTTTGTTGACTAACAGGGTTATTCGCTAAAGTCTGAATGGCCCTGTACTGCATGCGGCTCTGGTGCTGTACGGGGACATTCGGACTCCAAAATCCAAAAGTTGTTAACACTATTTAATAATATGCAAATTTTGCATTTGTACTGGATGCTGCTGGATGACTGATATCCAGATTGTTCAAATCTGGGTTTGGATGCCAACAAGCAAATAATTATGAGGCCCTCGGTGCTACAAGGGTGAACCCTTCCCAGTTGCCAAATTAAAAAGATAAAATAAAAAATAAACACTATTGGGGTCATATTGAACCCCACATTACTTTAAAAGAAGTTTTAAACCTCCTTTATGCCTCCACCCACTATGCCACAGGTGGAGGAATATCTACAAAACAATGATCAGCCAGTGGCAGATCACCATAAATATAAATAAGTGACTGGTCCCCATCCCATAGCCCCCACTCTGTACTCCCACCAGTGAGACTTTACATTAAATGATGGGGAGGATGGAGAGAGGTCTTCTTTTCTTCAGCAAAAACCCCACTACATTCTGACAAGACTTTAGAAGAAGAGACCTCTGAAGGTCAGTATATATTTTTTTTCTTAGATGTATTAGATTTATTGTACCTCCCCTTTTAGATGGTGGAGAAAAAAGGGCAATTTTTTTTTATCTAGAGGGGTGGGTATGGGCACCGTGATTAATAGCCACCAAGTGGGAGGGTTGCCCTATATTTGGCAGGGGGTGGACAATGGCATGCCCACCCCGTCTATCACCTTTAATACCCAAACCATAATGGCTGCAAAAACATAACAAACAGGGATATAATTTCTAATTAGCATTAGCTGTTGCCGTTGATTATTAAAGAAACACTGTAGGCACTTAAACAACTTCACCTTAATATTGGTGCTTTGTACGTGTTCTGATTCCTTTACTTTGTACTGGATTTGGATGCGCAAAAGCCCTAATTTAAACCTGACACTGAACACTTACGTCCATATGAGATTGATTTAGTAGAATTGTCTGAATTACTTCTGGAATTAGTATTGGTAAATATAAGAATAGCCATTCTGTTTAGAATATGGCCAATTTCATTGAATGTTGTGCATTCGGACAAAATCCTGTGTCTAGTGAAAATCCCTGATAATTTAAATTGCTTAGGTATCCATGAACTGCAGCTTATACATTAAATGCATAACCTGTTTCAAATAAATCCCAAATGAAAGGTTTAAGAAAAGGTTACAAAACAAGCATTAAACTTTTACCAGTAACATAAAGGCAAAATTTTACAAACATTCTAACTGACCTTAAGAAAATGTATTATATTTAAAAATTATATTATAACAACGAGCATGTTCCTTTAAATTACATTTCCCTGCCTGCACCATTAAAATATCTTACAGCTGTAAAGAGTGATTGAAGTATGCAGTGACCACATAATTACCATGCTGTGGCAAAGTCAACACAAGCTAATTAGTAACCACAGCTGAGCACAATCCCAGCTGATAAAGGGGATTCATTCCACCCCCTGATAACAGGTGATATTCAGAGTGCTGTTTCCTGTTTTTTCACCTTTGTGTTCTCTGACCCACCTCCTTACACAATACAAAATCCCCTGTTGTCCTAATAATACAGTTTACATACATATATTCCTGTTACAGAAATGCTCTGATTACATTTACATTAACCTGCTACATGATGGATTAAACCTTCAGACAACCCCTGTTAAGAGTTCCTAGATACTCTGTGTTTTCCTCAACACATATAATTTCTTCACTGCGTTGAACCGCCATAAAAAAGTAATGGCCAGCAGTATGTATAATAAATAAACTGTTGGAGATAAAATAAGTTGGAATTTTAACTTGATGAGTTAAAGGGACACTGATGAGTTATAGGGTTCACACATATCACTTATACATAATGATGCATGCTGTGCACCACAGGAAAAGTGCTGCCCTGTTCCATGTTAAAGGGACACTATAGTCACCTGAACAACTTCAGCTTAATAAGGTTGTTCAGGTGAGTGCTACAGCTCCTTGCAGCCTTTTTCTTGTAAAAACTGTATTTTCTGAGAAAATGCAGTGTTAACATGGAAGCTTGGAACACCTCTTGTTGCAGTCAGACGGCCACCAGAGGGACTTCCGAGTTCAGAGGCCCTAAAAAGGCCTCTCGTCTGATGCATTCTGGGTGAATACTTCAGACGGGCTATCAGCACACAAAGCACTGTGAACGCGCTTTGTGTGCTGAGGCTGTCAGCACTGCTGTGGGCGTGGCTTCAGCTGACAGCTGAACCCGAACCCACAGGGACGCTTTTTGTCCACAATAGTGGTTGAAGGGGGGGGGGGAGACCTCTCCTCCCCCCCCCGGCCCCCACCATTGTGTGGCGGGTGGGGGCCCTAAAATTAAAAATAAGGGGGGGACCTACTGTCCCCCCCCGGCCCCCACCCCTGAGCGGTGGGTGGGGGCCCTTAAATTCACAATAAGGGGGGGGGGGGACCTACTGTCCCCCCCCCCCCCGGCCCTCCCCCTGAGCGGCGGGTGGGGGCCCTAAAATTATCAATAAGGGTGGGACCTATTGCCCCCCGACCCCCACCCCTGAGCGGTGGATGGGGGCCCTAAATACAAAGGTGGGGGGCCCTAGTTAACCCTTCCCCCCCCAAAAAAAATGATCTCCCTACCTACCCCCCTCACCCTAAAAATAATGAGGGGGGGACCTTTAACTAAAAACCTGTAAAAAAAAAATTAGATAAAAACAACTTACCATTCGATGTTTTCTTTCTTCTAAAGTCTTCTTTCTTCAGCCCCCAAAAAGGGCAAATAAAAAGCCATAATAACCGCCGCAATAAAAAAAAAACCCGAGCGCAAAAAAATTAATCCATCTTCACCCATGGAGGGCTCCGCGCAGACTGAGCTCCGCAGGGGGGGGAAGGCTTATAAAGCCTTGCCCCGCCCTGCAATTAGGCTAAGAACACTCTGATTGGTGGGTTTAAGCCAATCAGAGTGCTCTTTGTCATTTTACAAGCATGGGAAAGTTCTTTGGAATTTTCCCACGCTTGTAAAATGACACAGAGCACTGTGATTGGATGGATTTCAAGCCATCCAATCACAGTGCTCTTTGTCATTTTACAAGCGTGGGAAAGTTCTTTGGAATTTTCCCACGCTTGTAAAATGACACAGAGCACTGTGATTGGATGGATTTCAAGCCATCCAATCACAGTGCTCTTTGTCATTTTACAAGCGTGGGAAATTTCTTTGGAATTTTCTCACGCTTGTAAAATGACACAGAGCACTGTGATTGGATGGATTTCAAGCCATCCAATCACAGTGCTCTGTGTCATTTTACAAGCGTGGGAAAGTTCTTTGGAATTTTCCCACGCTTGTAAAATGACACAGAGCACTGTGATTGGATGGATTTCAAGCCATCAAATCACAGTGCTCTGTGTCATTTTACAAGCGTTGGAAAATTCCAAAGAACTTTCCCACGCTTGTAAAATGACAAAGAGCACTGTGATTGGATGGCTTGAAATCCATCCAATCACAGTGCTCTGATATGTTGACTATAGAGTCCCTTTAACGGGAAATTGTTATTGATCATTGAGGAATCCTGCAGAATTGAATTCTACATACTGCAGGACTTTTTATGCATTGCCGTTTATTATTAATAAGGGTCATGTGTCCATGAAATATAGTAGATCTAGCAATGCCGATAGGAACCCTATTCCTGCAGGGTAGTCATATCCTGTCCAAGTGCTATCTGCAACAAATTGGGCCCCACTCTTTAGCCCCTTCCATGACACACTGAGAGCTATGTATATGTGCTCACTTTTAGGCTGTTTATCTGCTGCTATTCCTATCTGTTTATTTGTCTGTTTGCTTATTTGCTCCAAAATAGGCACGCTATAGTAGTTATGGTGCATGGATTGCTCCTTTAAAGGATCACTCCACATCTCAAATGCACTTCAGCTTGCTAAAGTGCTTTATGAGTGAGGAGTACGCTAGAAATCAGCACTTCTACAAATTTGCTAGGGAACACCCCCTGGCTGTCAATTAAACAACCAGAAAGGTTTGCAGACTCCTTCTGAGCATGCGTGCCTCCCCACTCACCAGCATTTCAGCTCCAAGCCTCAGAACAGTTGTGTGTGCGTGCACGAGCCGGGGCACGCACCTGTATATGTACGCACGAGCAGACATGCGAACATGAGCTGTGTGTGCAAGTGCACATGTGCACTAATTTAGAGGCTTCTCGGTGGGAAGCCTCTGATTGGTTAGTTTCCTGTGAAGAGACTGCAAGTCTCTTCCAGGAAAAAAGGGAAGGGCTTGCTAAGGCTGCAGTTCACAAGATATACCCCCAGTGAAAGATATGCTCTTTTAGGATATACCCCCAATGAAAATTCATGCATGTATTCATTGAGGGTATATCTACTAAACAGATATTCCCCTCCCCCCCATGTAGGAAGTGGAGTGCTCCTTTAAGGAATATTCACTAATCATTGAGACCTTTTGGGGTCCTAGCTAGTTGTCAAATATCGATTCATGCTGGCAATTCTTTTAATTAGCACAATAGGGAAAGGTGAGCGGTAAGAATGGTAAAAATGTAAATGTCACAAAATATGTGTATTTTTGCTAACGACCAACTTCAGGAGGTGTAATAAAATGTTGATGGAAAATCTATATCACCGCTGACGCTGCTCTTATACTCTGAGAGCATGAAGCTTATAATCAGGGCCGGCGCTACCATTAAGGCGAATTAGGCCTCTGGGGGGCACCCACTGGGAGGTTTCCTGGTGGGCTGCCCTGCTGCTGCCTGGGGCTGGTGTGCTGGGCGAGCAGCTTCTTAGCCACCCCCCCATTCAGCTGCTTGCCTGCTCGGGAGAGGGGTATGCTGTAACCCCAGCACCTGAGCAGAGCTCTGTGCTTCCTGCAGGCATGACTTAATATCCCAGCTGCCCCCTGCCTGTGAACACCGGAAGCACTCTGAGGGGAACAGGCTCACAGTGCACGGCTCTCCTGCTCCCCCCACCAGGAACAGCACCAGCTACCTGCAGGCTAGACCCCTCTGCTCCATTCACAGCACTTATGAATGATCCATCTGAAGGTAAGTGGAACTGATTATGTGTATGATGGTAAATTGGTTTGTGTGTTTGTGTGTGTAAATAAAGTGTGACTATATGTAAAGTGGTGTGAGTTTGTGCTTGAGTTACAGTGTGAATGTCACTGAGAGTGTCTGTGTGTAAGTGAAACTGTGTGTGCATGCCAGTGACAGTGTGTGTGTGTGTGTGTGTGTGTGTGATACTGTGTGTTAGTGACTGTGTAAATGACATTGTGTATGTCAGTGAATGTGCAAGTAACACTGTATGTCAGTGAGAGTGTGTGTTAGTGAAAGTGTGTGAGTGACACTGTGTATGTCAGTATGTGTGTTAGTGAAAGTGTGTAACTGGCACTGTATGTCAGTGAGTGTGTAAGCGACACTGTGTATGTCAGTGAGAGTGTGTGTTAGTGAGAATGTGTATGTGACATTGCATGTCAGTGAAAGTGTGTTAGTGAAAATGTGTATGTATGTCAGAGTGTGTGAGTGATCATGTAATTAGATATGTATATATTAAATTATATTTAAAATATATATTAATAGAATTCTATATTAAACCGAAAAAATGTTTGTAGTAACATAAATTAAATCTCAATATTATTACAAATTAAACAGCACCAAATGCATTGATAAAGAGTGTGTGGATATATTTATTAGGCAGTATGTGTCTATTGATGTATGTATTAGGCAGTACGTGTGTATTGATCTATGCATTCGGCAGTATGAGTGTATGAATGTATTTATTAGGCGGTGTGTATGTGTGAGGATTTATGTAATGTGCATATGGTTGATTGTATGTAATAGGCAGTCTGTGTGGATCGATGTATTAGGCAGTGTGTTTATATGGATGCATATACTGGATGAGTATTTCTATTAGGCAGTGTGTTCATTGCAATTCAGAATTTAGTGAATAAACATGTGAGAGAATGTAGTTGCCTTCATGAGGGGGCGGCAAAATGGATTGCTGCCTAGGGCGGCAAGAATCCTTGCACCGGCCCTGCTTATAATGTTTAATCAATCACTTGAGAAGAATTTCTACAAGAGGTTTCAAATCTCTTTGTTGAAATTTCAAGAACGAGAACAACAAGGTTTTTACTCTACAGTTTTTTTCCTTTAGAAAACCTTTTATTGTGTTCTAGGCAGGCACTCAGAACACAATTAATTATTGTAATTCTGCAACATCGGGAGGGCAAGAGTTTGTAGAACCCAGAGTAAGAGGAATGAAAACGATATCATAAAATCTGAAGGAATCAGGCATTCAGAGAGAATAGAGAAACCCTGTGGGTAGTTTGTATGAATGGTTTTAAACAGTTCAGTCACTTTGCCAGATACATACTGATTTTCTCAGAGGGAATTGACATTATTATCAGGGCACTTTGTCTCCAAATAAACATCAAGCAACGGGCATTATCTTTGCAGCTGATTTTTTTAAAAAGCTCTGTGTATGGATAGCTATCTTAAAGGAACACTCCGGGCACCATAACAACTTTATAGGAATGAGGAACACTTGGTGCCAGCTTACCTGAATTGGTTAAACCATTAACGAATGGTTTAACCATAAAGTGTCCAATCTGGCACCTGATAGCACTGGACAGCTATTTCCTGCTGCAGCCCAAGGCTTGAATCAGGAATCCTTGACCGGACGACGCTGACAGGCTGAGAGCCTCAGCTGACAATCTCAGTCAGTAGCTTTACATTCACAAAATGGCTTGAGAAATGTACTCTCAGCCTATCAGCAGCTCCCAGTCTGTGAATTCCTGATTGATTTTGATGATGTTATTATGGTGCCCGGAGTGTCCCTTTAACCCCTTAAGGACACATGACGTGTGTGACACGTCATTATTCCATTTTATTCCAGAAGTTTGGTCCTTAAGGGGTTAACCATGTTTTAAACTCAAATGGAATTTTTTTCTATATATTTTTAAACAATTTAGTAGATATACCCCCAGTGAAAATGCATGCATTTATTGCGGTGTTATTTTCATTTGGGACATATCTAAAAACTTGCAAAACTTACAAAAAGCTTGCAAAACTGCAGATCTGCTGTTTGCAGCCTTTGCAAATCCTTCCCCTTCTCCCTAGTACAGACTTATTGTGGCTGTCCAATCACAGACTACCCTAATGCAGCTCAATGAGAAGTTTTTGCAAGGAATGTGCTCTGCGTATTGCCTGCCTCTTAAGTTTAGCTCCACTGAGCTAACCAAACCAGGAAGTAACAGGACCCGATTGACAGCCAGGGAGGTGTAACCAGCTTAATTTATAAAATGTCCAAATTATATTTAAATTTGCACTTTTTGTAACATGAAAAAAGAGGGCAAACTCTTCACATATAAAGCACTTCCTTAGCACATGAAGCTAAGATTATTTAAGTCTTTGGAGTTTTCATTTAAACATAATGATACATGAAAATCTTTAATACAATGAAAATTAAGGAAATAAAAAGACCAGGAACTCTTTCTTGCTGAGGCAGAGGAATTCAGACCATCAGCATGATAATCAGCTCCAGAAGCAATGGGACATGTCTAGGAGAGTAATCAGGAAGACATGCCTTCATTTTGCTCCCACACATGCTGAATTATAGGGATGTACATGGGCAAAAAATTCGGTTCGGCACTTCTGAAATTCGGGACTTTGGCAATTTAGGGCTTTGGCAATTCGGTTCGGTTCAGCACTTCCAAAATTTGGAACTTCAGCATTTCGGCACTTCGGGACTTCACATTCCAAGAACTGCCAATCACATTCCAAGAACTGCCAACATAGCTGATCTGGAGAAGGTTTTCCAATTCTACCATATTGGACTAAAATTTGAAAATCCCTTCCCAATTCTCCACAATTTCCATTTATCTAAATACATTTCCCATATTCTTGTATACTCCTTTTGATCTGTAGTGAATTCCTGTAGTAAGAAGTAAGCGATCGAAAGCAAGCTTATCCAAAAAGTAAGAATTTCATATGAATTTCAAATGTAAGATCACATTAGCCATACTGGAACCTTTCTCTAACTTATCTATGCTTCCAGTTAAACTATCTTGGCCTTAAATTTGAAATTCACGTTGAATTCTCACTTTAGTAAATAGCCCTGACTGTTTTATTTTTATTTTTATGAGAATCCGTGTGTAAATGAACATAATATGTTAAGAAATCTTGAAAGCTGTTTGGTACACGAAGTATTTTGAAATACCCTACAACTACATTTAGTACATACATTGCACAATATGTACAATATCACATTCCCAGTTTGTGTCACAAACATCGAAGACCTATTAATGAACAAGTAAACCTTTTTTGTTTCTGCAAATATCCTTTGTACTCACCCTGTATATCAAATGAGTTTGGGTCCACATGATATTGGTCAAATATGTAGGTCCCTTCAATGCTAGTCTTGGCTTTCATGACACTCAAGATTGCTGCCTTCACAGAGTTCATGGTCACATACGGACTGTGAGTGTCTGGAACTTCTAGGCTCAGCCAGAAGTAAACAATCAAGCTACCTTCTCTGAAAAAAATGTACAAAAAAGGTTTGAACATAATTAAAACATTAGTGTCACTATGCAAAAGAAAGGAACAAGACAGGTTTCTATTGCATGGGCCAATGACTTGAAATCACATAAAAACTCTCAAGTATAGAAACATTGTATAACATCACCAGAGAGAAAAACGAATGCATTGTGTAAGACATTCAAGATAGCATTGATCAGTAACATAACTATGTCAATTACTACAGATAATGTATGATTTAATGGAAGCTGGGGGTCTTATTTTTGGGCATTTTCTGGTCATTCTTCTTTATGGGTATTTACTTATCCACATCAACATGTTTTTGTCTCTGTATTGAGTTTTTGGTTGCATCCAAAGATGCCCTTTAAGGTCCAGCTACAAAACAGAGACATCTCTCTACTTGCTAGTTCATAACACACACAATATCATGTACATAGCTCCGTTCACTGACATAGGGCAACTGGTGTTGAGCGTTTGATTACAACATTAATACTCGAGGATTGTCAGGGTGGAATCTAAAATGTAGAATTCATTGTAGAGGCACATTTGTCTTTGATACAAAGCTGAAGTACTCATTATGCGAAGTTTAAATAATAATATGTTATTTGTTGTTGATGATTCCTTGCTATATCTCACTTGAAAATTAGAAAAATGTCAGGGAACATTAATTAAAGAATGTAGAAACTTGCTATAAATTAGCAATATTAGAGATGTAGTGGGTAGATCTAAATGCTTAATACATAACTACTTCACAGCGGATCATGCCATTGCATTATCTTTCAGCAGGAGCTAGCAAGGCAGGACCAAAATAATCACAGCAATGGACTCATTTCACATTGCTTAAAATTTAATGGCCAATATTTCAGTGATTAAGAAAAATTAATTCAAGGTATAGCTCTCTCTACATCAGTGTTAATTTTATCGACTAACAATTTTAGTCAACTAAAACAATTCAGATGGCTAAATTTCGACTAAAACTAAATTGGTATTTTAGTCAAAAGACTATGAGTAAAACTAAATTGAAATTTGCCGCCAAAATTAACATTGCACACTGGGGCTGTTGAAGGGGCAAAAGAGACATGTCAGGGCTTGGTAGAGAGACACCTAGCGGGACTGGGAGGACACAAAGAGATACAGAAGGGCTGGGGAAGGGGCAACAGAGACAGATAGAGGCTTTAACTAAACCCATTCGATTTTAGTTGTGTAAAAAATAATCTACTGGAGATTTAGTTGATTAAAACTAGACTAAAACTAAAACAATTCAGATGACTAAAATGCGACAAAAACTAAAATGGCTTTCTGGTCAAAAGACTAAAACTAAATAGAAATTTGCCGCCAAAATTCACACTGCTGCACATTGGTTTGTATCTCACCCAAATGCGTAGACTGTACTGGAGTTATAAAACACAGCCAGTTCTGAGGCCAAGACAAGATCACTGACCTAAGGAGAGAGGATACAGTGTTATACATTATATATTTCAGTAAAAAAAGTAGAAGCAAAGTTAAAATAATTCTGTAAAGATGTAATAAGTTAATACGGTTGGTAGTAGACTTGCATTAAGTTTCAAATCGCCCATATTTTTTAACTCTGAATCATCATATGACTGAATTATTGTTTATATAAAACAAAAACATATTTTTTGGACACATTGATTAGTGCACAAGTTGGTAGTAGAACAGAAATACATTTTAAAACTATATACTGCAAATAAGAGATGCAAAAATATCATTCCATTTTTAATATTTTTTTTTTTTTTGCTGGATGGGCTTATTGTACAATATTCAGAAAAGTATCAGGAAGAATAGCAAAGAAGGACAATAATAAAGAACCAAGACTTGCTTTTCCTGCTCAGCATGAAGGATGCGTTTTATATGGAAATGTTGCTTTTATGAAGAAATGAACTATTGAGAATATATAGTTTGATTAACCATATACTGTGCATTAAACAGTACATTTAATCCGCTAAGATTTCAAAAACATTCCATCACACTGTGTTCAGGTCTTTCTCCAGCTTAACAAAGGTCTGCGTGGGTTGAAATGCTGCCGGCCTCCAGTCTGGTAGAATAAAACGCCTTCTTGAAATTCTACAGATTTTGTGAGCATTCGATTTATGTCTTATTGTGTTTCCCTGTATTCTACTGTAACATAGGTTGCATTAATGTTCCATTTCCCTCCCATCTTCCCATACTTTAGCACCATAAACACTACAGCCCACTGTATCGCTGTAATGACTATGGTGCCAAGGGTGTTATGGCACCCTTATTTAGTAAGGGGTTGACTACTTACCTGGGGTCTGCTGTGCACTGCTCCCTGCCTCCTCTAAATTGGAAGTGAGAGTCCGAAGCTATTTCTTGGACCTACGTTTAGCTCTAAGCCTACTCCAGAGCAGTGCCAGCTCATCAGTTGAGAGCACCAGGCTTAACTATGAGCTGAGAGGAGGAAGGGATTGGCTACCGGACAAGTAGACCAACTGTTACTGAACAATTTGACTACTTATATTGAGGGATTGCCAGTATGCTTCTGTGGTTATGGTGTTTGGAGTGTTTCTGTAGTCCATTATTTCTTATACCATCTTCTATTTGTGAACAAAGGTCTCTTGCTAAATCCATTTTTCTGTCTACCTACCAATCTCAGCTGATATAATCTTTGTTGCTTCCACATTACTACATTCTGACATTGTTATTCCTCTATTTTTATTTTTCTGCAATTTTTTTCCATTCCACTTTAAAATCAACAACTTGTTTTAATTTCTGTTATTATTATTATTATTATTATTATTATTACCATGTATATGCCACCATTCTCTCATTTTCTCTACGTTGATGTATGTAATTCTATCAGGATAATTTACTAAGCTGGTAAAAATAGATGAATTCCAACCATAATGGCTGTTCTCATATTTACTAAATAATTCTCATATTTACTGAAGCTTATTGAAATTGGAACTCTGCCAACTCGACCAAATCTACAATAAACTCATTAGGTGTCCGGATTAAAATACATTTTTTTTCGCATTCGAACCCCATACAAAGTATAGGATTTGGAATAATTATAATAAGTAGGTTTTAAACCAATTTAGGAACGAATGCATCCAGCAGGTTACACATTAACAAATTATAGTTCACTTAAAAAAATAAAATTAAACTACCAGCTGGCAGTGACTGCTTGCTGTAACTAAAACTTGCGCTAACAGGGCTGTTGCATAAGCCCCTTGGTTAACTTTGCTAACTTGACAGTGTATTGCAGGAATAATTAAAGTAATACTTTAACATTGTTGTAGTGGTTATGGTTTTAGGAGTGCCATGCACACCCTTAAACAGGGTTAACGGCTAAGGTCAGAGAGTTTGAAGCTCCTAAGACCTAAGCCCTGCAATAGTGATCAGTTGACACTCTCCGCCAATAAACAAAACCCAGAAACAGATACTCTCAGCCAGGTATGTTGAGGTATGTAGGTAAAACATGGTTTGATTCCATACAATGGAATGGGGGCAGAGTGAGAGAGGGGGTAAAGAGGGGTCAAGACACTCCTTACACTATAACCACTATAGCAAGATAGATGTGTTTCTTTAATTATTTCAGCAATGCCCTGTAAAGGGTTACAGCAGCACTTACAAAGTTAATTTAAATTTTTTATCAGCATTGTGCGGGCGATAAGGCTGCTTTTAGCAATAGCTGTAAAACTCCATGTGTTATTATAGATGCTTTGTTAGTTAGGATTTTTTTAAAGGCAATTTACTAAAGACCCGAAAACACCTTTCATGCTGGTGGACAATTTCCTCTGTGAAAATATAATAACATTCCCTGGGCAATTTAGCACCCAGAATAATAAAATCTATTTTTGAGATTTAACTGCTCCTAACAGAATGCCCATACTAATCATAAAACACATTTTATGCAAATACCAGATATGACAATAAACGCTCACAAAACTGAAAGCTGGAAAAATTGTACTTTGACAAACAGGTCTTTTGATTTGATCTCTTCGGTTCTTTTGAGAACACCACTTACGAAATCGGATTCTGTTCCTGACACATTTTATAAAAAGCAATATCACCGAGAACATTAAGATGCTTGTCAAAAATCTTATTTTTCATGCTGCAAATATTTTCCCAGCATACATTTTTCCAAGCACAATATTAAAAATCTGGTATCTACATCTGTCTTTGTAGAAATTCAATAGCTGGAAATATTGGATACTACAGTTCATTAATTATAAATGGATGTTGATATTTTATCAAAGATGTTTAATCTGGTGATTATATGCTGAGTTTGTAGTCATTTATAATTTAAATCTGTGATATATATATATATATATATATATATATATATATATATATATATATATATATATATATATATATATATATATATATATATATATATATATATCTTTAAAATGGGTCCGTGAGGGTTAAGATTGGCTCCCTCTAATAGAATATGGGATACTGGCATTGTATGCAAATTGAGGGATACTCACGATGCCAGGCAAGGGTTCATGACCCTGCATGAACATGCATAGCATTATGAGAGGAATCCTGAGGGAACATACCATTGATTTGCAAATGTCAAAATCACAGCTAAAAAGGTAGTAAAAGTTTTATACAGAGATACTGAAATTACATCATAAAATGTCATACATATGATAGAGACTTCTCTTACACAGCAGTGTTAATTTTTTTCAACTAAAAATATTGGTCAAATCTTAGTCGACTAAAATGTTTGAGTTTTAGTCTACTAAAACTAGACTAATCCTAAAATAATTCAGATGACTAACATACGACTAAAACTATAATGGCTTTTTAGTCAAAAGACATGACTAAAACTAAATTGAAATTTTCCGCCTAAGATGCCAAACTGCTAGACTTAATTGAGTATGTATGATATCCCTGTAGGTATTTGCCAGTGACTACAGGGTGAGATGGAACAGTGATCATGACTTTCATTACACAATGCAGTTGTCATGGTAGCAATGAAGTCAGTGAGAATCAGAGACTGTGTCTCTAAGGTATTCACAGGTCTTTCTGTATGTCCCTTCATACTGTGCAGGTCATATTGATGGAGTTTAATGAGATATATGCTGGCTTCCATCTTCCATGTTTATATGTATATATCATGCTCTGTGTGCGTAGGACCATTCTGTCAGGGTACCTGCGGTCTCTACCTCCGAAAGAGGTAGAGACTTAGCTGTTCCTCCATCCAGACGGCCTGATGGCTCCCTTTCCCACGGTCTATCCGGTCATGCAAGGCCGGCCGCGAGGGAGTGACTGCCTTTTACAGCATCTAGGCAGGAAGTTGTCATCAGGACACTCCTCCGGAACGACCTGTCACTCAATTGCTGCAGGACCAATCAGGACGCCTCGGAGGCGTGGTTACTGCTCTGAACAGGGTATTTAACAGAGCTTCTTTCATTAGCTCATTGCCCTGTCGTGGTTCTAGCTTGTTCTAGTCACTCAGTGCTTGTGTATTCTATTATCCCTTTTGGTTTTGACCCGGCTTGTTTACCTTACTCTGCTTATCTCTGTTACCCTTGATTCGGCTTGTCTCTCGCTTACCTGTCTTCTGTTACCCTCGACCTCGGCTTGTCTTTGACCATTCTATACTGTACTACTTACGTTAGTCCGGCCATTCTAAGGTCCGGTATACGTATCTGGCTACTGTTTGTACTCTGCGTGTTGGATCCCTGTCCCGATCCTGACACATTCACTCTGAGATCTCTGAGTTTCATGAACAAACACAGGCTGTTTATTGGGGTGTAGTTTGGAGTCTGATGGTGATGGCCTCCTGAAGAGCTCCCATCACTAAAAGTTGCATTTCACTATAAAACATTGCTGTAATGCTGTATTGTCTGCTGGGTGATTTTTTTATTTTTACAGGTAACTTCAGGAAATATATCCATCTTGAAATGCTAAAGCAAACTTCTAGATGTGCTGGTCCCCAAGAGTCACGTTTAGGTATGGGCCTGTCCTCCTTCCTAACACGTGGGGCATAGCATGCAGAATCTATTACAGATCACTGCTTCAAAACACACACAACTCTCCAAGACGTTCCCCTCTGGCCCTACCAGGAGATGACCTAATGGACTCACTGAGAGTGGAATTATCTACGTTCTCTGCAACTTCATAACCATGACAACAATGGTTGACAGCCAGGACCTTTATGCCCCTGTGTTTCCAACGTCTAAGCAGGGATGACCTTCAACTGTCAGGAATTCTGTGGCCTTGACTAGATTTGCGAAGACACCATGAGATATACCCTTCTTATTTTTGTTTTCTCCCTCATGTTTTGTTTTGTGAGGGGTGCACTCACTTTTGTTGCCAATGATTTAGACATTAATGGCTGTGTGTTGAGTTATTTTGAGGGGACAGCAAATTTACACTGTTATACAGGCTGTACACTTACTACTTTACATTGTAGCAAAGTGTTAGTTCTTCAGTGTTGTCACATGAAAAGATATAATACAATATTTACAAAAATGTGATTGTGTACTCACTTTTGTGAGATACTGTATGTCACCTGTGGGTAATTGGTATGATTCTTCTACCTGTCCCCTCCTTTTTGTCTTGTTTTGAGTGTTTTATTTTTTCTCTGTTGGTTTCACCTTTAACACTTTATTTATTTATTAGAATTGATGGTCGCTGGGATTCCTTTTACCTAATGACAGAAGTTAATATATATTTCCAGTGTTTCTTACACAAATTGTTACATTTTATTAAATATTTGTTATTGTGGCTCTTTACGTTAACCTTGTCTGTAACCCCTGGACAGCTTTGCTCAAATTCCCATACACACCTTTAGTGCTCCCATCATCAGCCAACAAACTCATGTTTTGGATATGCACAGCCACTAGTCAATGCATAGCTCAACATTGGAGATCTTCCCTCACAAACTTTTCTCACGTTATATATAAAGTAACCTATGTCCTTGCTAAGGACAAAATGACTGTGTTCATTAAAGGCACATAAATCCCTTTTTACAATATTTGGACACATTTCATTGAGTCACATCCAGGAAATGGAGATCCACATCCCCTTCTATTTCCATTGCCGGTCTCCAGCTTTTTCCGAACTCTCTATTTCACTTACCCCCCTCCATTTCTTGCTTTTAAAAAAAAAAAAATCTTTTTCAGCTTTCTTTTTTCCTCCACCTCTTTCTCTTACTTTTTCTAGAATTAAGAGTTTATATTACCCTATAATAATTACTAATGACAACATAACTTCTTTATACTTTGGAAACTATTTTTTATTGTAATTGACATTGTTATACTGTTTTACATTATGTTCTTTGCTAACTCTTTCTGCTTTTAGCCTCCTGCTTTTATGACCCCAGTGAGACTGTTGACTACCTAATTGTGATTGTAATTATCCTATTATTTTCCCAATAAAAAATATATTTATTAAAAAAACAAAAATAGTTATTCCTTTATAGTTGGATGGAAGTATTGTCCTTAACATGTTTATCACCCATGTTAAAATTAGTGTAGAATGCACCAATATTAGGGTATTAGTGTTGAAACATACCGCTCTTTGGTTCTTATTGTACCAGAACCACCACAATGAGTTGCAGTGGTTATGCTACTTAGAACTCCCCATGTTTGGCCATCGCTCAGACCCTTTAGGTGAAAGTGAAAGAAGGAGACACACATGATTTTGAAATACTTAATAATTTCCAATTTATTTTAAAGGGTTAGTCCAAGAACCATGACCAATTTAGTGATTTGCTAGGAAATGCTGCACATACAGAATTTAACCAATCTGCTGCCAGAGGTGCATCTACATTTCAGATAGCATCGTTGGGGAATCATAAGCCTGTCCGAAACAAGGGTTCCGGTGGCTAATGTGAAATCTGTGTATATTGGATGTATGATATCAGCATGCAGGTGTCCAATGGAAGCATGCTACCCCCCAATGTCCTTCCCTCAGCCTGACCCCACTGACATTCATCCCCCCTTCGGTGATCAGGAGTGAGTTCAGTAGAGGAGGATTGGGGTGCAAGGAACATTGCTTTGATGCTTGTATAGAGGTAAGTTATGGCTTTATTTATTTATTAGATTTAATTTTAATGGTAATGCGCGGACCAGCACAGAAAATGTCACTTTAACCCCTTAAGGACACGTGACATGTGTGACATTTCACGATTTCCTTTTATTCCAGAAGTTTGGTCCTTAAGGAGTTAAACAAAAAGAGTGTTTTAGGAAAATACCATTTTTTGGTTGGAATAATGCTTTACGATCACTGTACACAATCGTTGTTCACAAATTAAGCTATTAATTGTTTCTGACAACAACTATTGGGAGTTCTCCAGCATGTTGCCATTAAACATGATGGCTAATATTTAAACAATGACTTTACTGATTAAACACAGTTTGCAAGAGTAAATAATCCCCTCTAAAGCACAGTGACTTTTCAGCTGAAAACCCTGCTACGAGAAAATGATTACTAGACAAAAATCAACAAATTGTATTCCTCCACATAAAATACCAACAAATAGCGGGTGTACTGACAACCAGTTACTCTGCCCCAGCATTCACTGCCTTTCATTGCCATATAAATGTTACAGCTTTGGGCAGATCATTTAGAAATATAACATCATGCCTTTCCAATGGTCACAGATACCAAAACACAGTCCTGAGTTTGTGATTCTGTCCCATAATCCCAAGTTTGTTCTCTAATGTCCTGCTTCTGTAAGATGCACTTACTATGTGCAGAGTAATGTCACTCGGCAAGTTTTTAATTGACCTAAGAGTTTTTGCCTTGACGTGGCAGGTGAGCTTACCCTTTAATGTTGTTGTGATACTAACAAACCGCCTCTTATTTACATGTGCATAGAGATTTGGGATAGTGTGCAAGTAACTTTTTTCTTAGTTTTTTATTGTATGAATTGGGGCTGACGGGATTATATAGTTATATACTATAGTCATTGCTACTGTCCAGGAGTAGTGGGAGTTTGAGCACAGGGTTTAATTTTGTTTGTTTGTAAGTTCTTAATTTAGTCATCAATCATCTTTCAACCAAAGATATTTAAAGAATTAGAAAAAAAATGCATGTTGGACACTCAGGTAATACTAAATTAAATTAAATTAGGCTAGAAAGGTGTCCTTGCCAGACTGTGTCATGCATCTCATCTAACCATTTATCCTGTTATTTTGAGGCTGTTATAAAACGCAGCGTGACTGTAATTGCATTTTGGGAAACCATAGAGCAGTCCTCCTCAACCCTCTCCTCAAGGCACACATAACAGTCCAGAATTTAGGGATTACCAGGTTGTGTCTAGGGTGTTTAGAAAAAAAAAAGAAAAAAAAAAGTCCAAGGTGCTTTAAGTTTTGTGTTTTTCTTTTTTTTCCCTAAACACCATAGACACAACCCGGTCTAAATTCTGGACTGTTAGGTGTGCCTTGAGGAGAGAGTTGAGGAGCACTGCCATAGAGTGTAATACTGTTTTGGTTCAGCACATAATTATAGACAGTAATGATATATAATATTGTACCAGTTTCTGAAGGTGTTCGGCTTCAGTTTTGAATGCTTTACTTGCTGGGCGGGTCAGATCATAGGTAAGTTCATGGCTCACAATTTTCAGACTGCAGGCATAGAGTTTGGGAATCCGAAGCACAGGAGTTGTCCCCACCTCTGTCAAATATGGAGTCAGACAACACAAGGAAATCATGGTGAGTCATAGGATACAACACAAATAAACAAAACACTAACTTACATTAGAGGGCAGGGCATTTTTTTTTCCTTATTATTGTTCTTTTTTCCTTAATTAAATTGTCTTTCTCATCTTCTCTCTGCCCTACTTATTCTAATTATATCTGCCTTTTTCTTCTCTATTTCCATACCTTCTAGACATCTCTTTGAATTTTAAAGTTTTAATTTAGTGAATAAACCTGTAAGAATTTTTTGTTTTTAAATCTTAGCTTCAAGATCCTCCACAACTTGCAAATTGTCTTATTCTGTAGCTCACTCACCCAGAAGGTACCACGTCAATCCTATGGTAGCCACGAGAATCAAAATTATCCAGAGAGGGGCAAATTTCAGCCAGTCCCTTGACTTACAGGGCTTCTGAGCTATCACCACTGACTCCGAGTCCTATTATAGAAACATGAAAAAGAAATTCTCAGAAATTTTTAGGAATATAGAATTGTCTTTATTTACACATTACCAATACATGATTTGCTGGCAAACCCAAATACATACCTCCCAAGTGTCCCTGCTTAAAAGGGACAGTCCCAACAGGAGGCCCGTCTCCACACTCATTTCAACTTCACGTGGTGCGCGACTAAACTCCAATACTTAGGTATTTGGCTGCCCTCGGACCTCTCCCACCTCTACCAACTGAACTTCCTACCGCTTCTCACCTCCCTACAGAAAAACATGCTCTGATGGTCCAGCCTATACATATCCTGGTTTGGGCGCATTAACGCTGTGAAGATGAATGCCCTGCCTAGAATATTATACCTTTTTCAAACGATTCCGATGGCTCTCCCATGGGCATTTTTTTAATCCATCTCAACAGCCATCAGGAGGCTGGTATGGAACAACAAAGCACCCAGGATCGGCAAAGCGCAACTCGAAATAACCAAAACGCAGGGCAGTGTGGGCCTCCCCTCGATTTTTTTTCTCCTCCCCCTTTTTTTCTTTCTCTTTTTCCCTTCCTCTTCTTCTTCTTTTTCTTCTCTTTTTCTCCTCCTCTTCTCTCTCTCTTCCCTTTTCCCTCCCTCTCCCCTGTCCCCTTTCTTTCTCCACCCCCCTCCTGCCTCTCCTTCCTCCCGCTCTCTCGGGGCTACTGGTGATACACCCTTAACTCCCGCCCCCCCCAGGGCAGTTGAACACAGAGCCGGACAGCAACAGACACCAGCAACACAGCGATCTCTACCTCGCACGACCAATCCCTGACCTAGTGCCCACCTGACCTTACCACCCTGTCAGGGTATTTATATCGGTAGACATTTGTGCTATGATAGAAATACAAAGTGTATATTCTGAAGTCATTGCTAAACAGACCAGACTCCATTTTGTATCTTCAAGTTAACAAAGAGACACAAAAATTTCTATCCTTTCTCTTTGACTGACTGCTTTGCCCAAGCTGAATGGAATGTGTATATAAGCAACAAAGAGATAAGACATTGAGAACGGGGGATGGACAGACTGTATAAATTCTATTCCCAGACTTAGGTGACAGAGGATTAAATAATTAAATTTTACTTTCGATATTGTACAACGTCCCATTATAGTTTAAGGTGAAACTTAGTTCACAAACTATCAATTTTAGGAATTATAGCAGAATTTGCAGACGCATAGTCTGAAGAAATTCTCTTGATCTGACAGAAGATCTGAGTTATAGCCACCATAAAGATAACGTAAATGACGTCAAAAATAGCCACCAGGAAAAGTTAACTCTTTCCTGGATAGGTATGTGTAGTGGAACAAGGCTGCCCTCTTGAGTTCGAATATTAAATTGGTTACCTAGAAGGGAACCACACCCCACATTTGTGATTGGCTATCACCTAAGGAATTTTTCCCTTTAAAAAGTTAAGACAAGGGAAGAGAGAGAGGGGGAGATGCAAAGATTGAAGAGAGAGACATTACAACACTCTGGGGAGATTCAGAGAGATCCAGGCAGAATCGGACACTCAGAAAATCAAGACACTCCAGAGAGAAACATTCCTTGACACTTAGCTACCTGAGGATATCTGATGAGAAAATATCTACATAACTGGTAAATATACAGGCATTTAATTAATTAATTTAAATTAATTAAAATTAATAGCATGATATATGACTGGATAAATCATGTTTGATTTCATATTTAGAAATCTTAATTATTAAAGAATATATATATGGTTATAGCATCCTATCTGCAGCTGGGATCAATATAATCATTAATGTATTTGTGTGATTAATATCACGTTAGCATATCATGACCATTTATCCAGCTGTATTGATTGGCTCTAAAATAAGAAAATATCTATTTAGACAAATTAATTAAAATATCAGCTTATGTAACATAGTAAGATTTCTCATTGGATGCAAGGAAATGATTAAAGGTTACTGACTATTTAAATATTATTTTATTTAAAATTACACAAGAGTAGATCTTAAATCCCTAGAAGAGGTCTAACCAGCATTGAAAGGGTTATTTCTAACTGCTAGCTAAGTTCTATTGCCCTACACTGCAGCTCAGTGTGAAACTCACATTCTTTCTCCCTGTAAAGCCTATCATAAATTGTCCTGACAGCTAAGTGCTGTAGAGGCGTTTATATTAACCAGGAAGTAAATGGCCTATTGTATTGCATATATTGTTTTATACTGAATATTCATTGATTATTGCCATATTGTATTACATATTCATGTTATACTGAAAATTCCATTGATTATTATCATGCATGTTACTTATATTATTATCATTTGAATATAAAAATAAATATCTATTTTTATAACAATTTGTGATTTTTAATTACCGGTATATGGTTATACATTTCATTTAACACGATAACGATTAAGGACCTGAGAATTGAAAATCGTGGGCAATTCTCATCTGTTTACATTATTATCCCATAAATATCCCCACAACCCACAACCCACTACTTAGGCTAGAACCTAAAGGCAGAAAGACACGACGCACACTTTCATATGACCCTCTTGTACGTGGAATGCAAGGTGTAACAGAGAGATTGACTCTCCCTCCTACCAGTGGCACTCTCTTGTTCAAGGTGCTAGGCAAGTACATGCAGGCTTGGATACAATAGTGTAACCCAAGTGAACGTTATGTGTTTCCTGTTTCCCCGATGACTCTACCCTTATTCAACACGCATGTCTGTAACCAATCTGCCTATCCTATATGTACTCTTTATTACTTGTAACCACTATTATAAAACCTTTCAATAAAAACGAGATTGTCAAAAAATAAAATAAAACTGACAGTCCCTAATTTGACCCAAATCCCTCTGTCCCTATTTTCCATCTTAACATCCCTCTCTTGTAGGTATTTTGTAGTATTCTTGGCTTATCTGAAGCAATAGCAGAGCTCCATGGTCGTTATAAGCAGACTAATATTTTAAACTACAATAAATACATTTTAAATTTGTTCTGTGTTAATAAGATACATTGTTCTTATTCTAAGTTACATTTTAGTTGCATAAAGTAATTGTAATTTACATAAAATTTCTCAGAACAGCCCCGTACCATGACCACACCCCAGCCACACCTCTAAAATTAAAGTGTCCCTCTTTGTCTATTTGAAATGTTTTGGTATGCAAAACAGCATGATGTCCACAACCGACCATATACCATCGTTCTTTGCCTCTCGTTACTCTACTCTCCAACTGATGGTGCACATTTTAACATCCGCTATTTCCTTAGCTAACTTTATTATTTATTCACTTACAGCTCACAGTGTCCAAAATATTTACCTTTCTGGAAACATTAAGTACTTTGACGTGTCGTTATTATTCCTCCAGATTAACTGTTTTATCTGGGTCAAACTGACTTAAATAACACCTCTGCAAAATATTGCAAGCAAAGCCTATACAGAATCAAGTGAACACACGTAGGTGGAAACATAAAATGTGTAGTTTAAAAATAAGCAGATAAACTCACCGCAGGTATAAACAAATACAAAAAGCGGCCACATCCATTGCTTTGTGTATGCATACAGAATGACCACATGCTTTCTACAATATATGTTTCTATAATGAGTGACAATCTGTTGTGCAATGCTCTGTGAATAAATAAAGAATGATTTATACATTGATATGATAATGTGTACTACGCAGTACAGGTATAAAGACTGTTAATAACATGTATGCAAGGACACATGCTGCTACACTGCGTGTAGATATTGGAACTGTTCCATTGTTTTTTGCTATTACTATGACTGTTTACAATAGAATGCTCTGTGTGAAAATAAAGATAGATCACATACAGAGCTCTATGAAAATAAAAATAATTTAAAATTATATGAGGAATAACTGGTCACTTAATGTTCCGTATTAATACAAAAGGCCTGCATAAAAGTGTTCACCATGAATAAAGGTTGACCACATGAAATGCTCAGCACAATGTAGGTCATATACATTCAACTACATGATTATGCAATTGATCACAACATATGCATTCATTCTGATGGCTTGAAATGTTATGCATACATACAGTCATGGAAAAAAGAAAGAAATACACTCTCTTTGTATTCTATGGTTTTACATATCAGGACATAATCATCTGTTATTTATCAGGTCTAAACATTAGGTAAATACAACCTCAGATGAACAAAAACACATGACATATTACAATGTTTCAAGGCCTTGGGGAGATAGCACAGCTAAGCGGACTAGGGCACATGTATGAGTGTGGGATGGATGCTTGTGATTGGTTGTGTATGTATGTGTGGTTGTGGTTATGTGTTGGGTGATAAACAAAAGGATAAAAAAAGGATCAGCGCTAATACACCTAACTAAAAGATCATAGGCGTGCGCAGCCTATTGCATTAGGGTGTGCACCCTAAAGCACAAGCACACGCCGCGTATATATATGTATGTATGTATGTATATATATATATGTGTATATATACATATACACATATAAACACACACACACACACATACACTGCTGTGTGTGTGCTGTTAGTGTGATGTGTGTGTGAGGGTGCTGGTAGTGTACTATGGGTGAGGGTGTTTGTGTGTGCGCACTTGGGAGGGTGCTGTTAATGTACTGTGTGTGAGGGTGCTGTTTGTGTGTGTGTGTGCACTTGTGAGGGTGCTGTTAATGTACTGTGTGTGAGGGTACTGGTAGTGTGCTGTGTGTGTTTGTTAGGGTCCTGTTTGTGTTTGTGAGGGTACTGTTTGTGTGCTGTGTGTTAGGGTGCTGTTTGTGTAATGTGTGTAAGGGTGCTGTGTGTTTTTGTGAGGGTGCTGTATGTGTGGGTGCTGTATGTGTGTAGGTGCTGTGTATGTCTGTGGGTGCTGTATGTGTGTAAGTGCTGTGTATGTCTGTGGGTGCTGTATGTCTGTGGGTGCTGTGTATGTCTGTGGGTGCTGTATGTGTGTATGTGCTGTGTATGTCTGCGGGTGCTGTATGTGTGTTGGTGCTGTGTATGTGTGTGGGTGCTGTGTATGTGTGTAGGTGCTGTATGTGTGTAGGTGCTGTATGTGTGTAGGTGCTGTGTATGTGTGTTGGTGCTGTGTATGTGTGTTGGTGCTGTGTATGTGTGTGGGTACTGTATGTGTGTAGGTGCTGTGTATGTGTGTGGGTGCTGTATGTGTGTAGGTGCTGTGTATGTGTGTATGTGTGTATGTGCTGTGTATGTCTGTGGGTGCTGTATGTGTGTAGATGCTGTGTATGTCTGTGGGTGCTGTATGTGTGTGGGTGCTGTATGTGTGTGGGTGCTGTGTATGTCTGTGGGTGCTGTGTATATCTGTGGGTGCTGTATGTCTGTGGGTGCTGTATGTCTGTGGGTGCTGTATGTGTGTGTGCTGTGTGTGGGTGATGTGTGTGTGTGGATGCTGTGTATGTCTGTGGGTGCTGTATGTCTGTAGGTGCTGTATGTGTGTGTGGATGCTGTGTATGTGTGTGGGTGCTGTATGTTTGTGGGTGATTGTGGGGCATGGAGGTGGGGGTACATTACTCAATATCCCCCCTCCCTTCTTACTATATGTGGGGAGGGGGATTCTTGTTCCTTGTCCCTGGTGGTCCAGTGGAGGTGGGGGCAGATCAGTTAATATCCCCCCTCCCTTGTTACCTTATGACTGGGAGGGGGGATCCTTGTTCTGCCATCCTTCCCTGGTCGTCCAGTGGTGAGTGAACTCTAGCCTGCGGGGCTAGAGTTCACTCTCGCGAGATCTGAGCGTTGCCGCAGCAACGCTCAGATCTTGCGAGTGGAACCCGGCGGAGCTGCTGGCAAGAGCTCCGCCGGTCCTCTCCTGCCTCCCTCACTGCCTGTGGGTCGGTGGGGAGGGAGGCTGAGAGCAGAGCCGGCGTATGGATAGCACCGGCTCTGCATGAGCCGACAGGGGGGATCCTGAGATCTCCCCTGCCGGTCTCAATACATAGGCGTGCCGCGGGAATTATGGTGTGCCCAGGCACACCCCGTGCGCACGCCTATGTAAAAGATATATATAAAAATACAAAAAAATGAAAGTTAGAGACGCACCTTAAAACATAAGGCTCTCTCTAGGCCTTATAAACAAAAGAGATAAGTCAAAAGGGGTGGATAAAGGTAGCGCCAGAAATTATAAAAACAGAGATGTGTTGTTACATATATATATACATATATAAAACTTGCGGGAGAGAACACCTCAAAGAGTCAGGGTAGTTCCTCTGGAATGGGGTTAGATCAGAGTGTTCTTAGCAGCCATATTTGCAACAGAAAGAGAGAACTAATGTTGCAGAAAATCCCAGAATAACATAAAAGTAAATAAAACGTCTATGGTCCTACTCACAATTGATAGAGCTTAACCTAGCCCTAGTCTGTATAGCGTACAGTGATACAATGCTCACTAATAGGATATGTGAGAAGGTGTAGGTAGGCAGATGTATCATCTGTATGAAGATCATAAAAAAGAGACAGCAACAGTGCTCACAGTATAAAAGGTACCAGGAGTATAAAGTAGTGAATAGGTACTCACATTTAATTGGGCAGACTAACTGCTCAATGTGTAGGCATAAGTGGTATAATCCCCACCGTGAATTATTTTTGAATAATACCCACTGGAACTTAAAATCGTATGCCAGGTAGAAAATAATAAAAAAGTAAAATAGTACACTCACAGTGGAAAGAGGTCAAAATACCTTTATTAAAATACAATGTAAAACAAATAGTTTAAAATATCCACAACGCATTAGGATCATCTTACCGCATTGCCACTGGCCAGCAAACAACTTCCCTCCCACCCTCCCTCTTGTTACTTTTTTGAAGTATCACAGCTGGCAGGGGGATTGTCCTTGCCAATTGGTTTTGGGGGCTGTTACAGTGAGAGTGATGAGGTGGTCAAGATTCGGGTCTAAACCTCCCCTGCTCTTTAGGGTAAACTTATAAGTTACCTATTTGGGTTTGCCTACTGAGCTAGAAGCCGGATAGTGGTAAGCATTGGAAGGAAAAAAATAATTTAGTGGATGAGGGCGGAGGTCAGAATCCTCTGGGGAAATTTTGTGCATAGGCACAGGGTCAGTTCTACTGGCAAGGACTACTTAGTTAAATACTGTATGACACTCTGTGTTAATTTATATGTTAATTTATGGACTATTTATGTATTTATGTTTGGTTATATTAATAAGAATGATAAAGTGTTAGATAAAATTATGGATGTGTTATGCAGTATTTACAATATGTTATAATAAATAATGTTGCCTGCTTCATCCAAATACGGTGTTTGTCATTATTGGGGGGTATTTGGGGTAGGTTCTGTTTTTCTTATCTTGCCTCCCAGTTCCCACTACGTACATATATGAATTATTTAACAAAAATAAAGCCCGAAATGGAGAAGCCATGTGTTACAAACTAAGTACAACCTTACAGCTTCCATAGGAATTAAGAGGTCAGTTGAAGAAAGACATCAACCATGATCTTAGAGAAGATATTGTTGCTGTCCATCAAATGGGGAAGGGTTATAAGGCCATTTCTAAGCAATTTAAAGTCCATCATTCTGTAGTGAGACACTTTATCTAAAAGTGGAAAACATTCAACACAGTTTCCAATCAGTGTGTGTATGTGAGGGGTGCAATGTGTATGTGTTTGAGTGGTGTAGTGTGTCTATGTGTGTTTGAGGGGTGCAGTGTGTGTGTGTATGTGAAGGGTGCAGTGTATGAGGAGTGCGGTGTTTAAATGTGTTGGGAGGGTGCAGTGTATGAGGAGTGCGGTGTTTAAATGTGTTGGGAGGCAAATGGGAGCAAAAGTAAATATATATATATATATATATATATATATATATATATATATTCATATATATATTTATATTTGATTAACAAAACACAAACTGTATATCTCCCCCCCCCCCCTCTTCTTACCTTTGGGGGAACATTGCAAGCTCTGGTGGTCCGATGGTGAGTAAACTCTAGCCTGCAGCTCCAGCGAGATCTGGTTGGTGTGTTGCCGTGGTAACCATGGCAATGCTCTGAACTCGCAAGATCCTGACGGACCTGCTGGCTAGAGGAACCAGGTCCTCTTCCCTTTCCTCTCCATATTGAAGTGCCAGCTGGCCAGTGATCTTGTTCTCCGCACGGGCCCGTCATAGCACACAGTAATGCTGGTGCTTGGATTCTGCCAGTCATGCATGGACTGGCAGGAAAGATCCTCTGATCTCCCTGCTGGTCTCAGCCCATGGCCATTGGAGCTCACCGGGCATTTGCCCGGTTTGCCCATTGACCAGTTCTGGTCTAATTATAGTGAGTAAAATAGAAATTAGCAAGACTGAAACAATACAAGACAATACAATTTCCCCACACTTGATAATGAATGTGAAAGCAAGCAAAGAAAGCTATGATGCAACCTGAAAAGGTGAACTGACACTTGCATGCACACCCATAGCAGCAATTTTATGGATAAAGAAAACAAATAACACTGAATATGTTTTTTTTTTTTTTTTTACAAATTGCTTCAGTTGTAAGCAGCAGAATGCAGGAAGAAACAGGTAATGTCAACTACTTGTAGTGACCTAACACACTGGACTTATAGAACAAAACAGGACATAAGCATATTTCTAGACTAGAGTATCAGGAAATAACACAATGCCTGTAGTGAAGCAGCAGAAAAGTAAAATAGTCTGGAATGAAGAGCCCGCCGTATTACCTATTTTTTTATCTTTATTTTGTGCCTGGACCTAGGTCCTGGGCGCCGCCATCTTTGTGTGGGCAGATGAAGGCCCTGTGGACATGTCCTCTGCCTACACTAGATAGCGCTATGAAATTCCTGCACATGCCTAGTTAAACACTGGGGCATTTGCTATTGTCCTAAATTCGGATGGGAATTGTGTCTATTCATTCATCATGAAGACGAATGAATTAATAGAAATTTCAGACGAACAAACAAACACCTGAATGTCATTTATTCAGTTTATTACAAGGAGGGAGCTACCAGCTCGCAGCTCACTCCTTGTAATATGTAAAAATAGAAGCGGCAGGGAGCAGTGCTCTTTGCCGCTTCCTAAGCCCCCCATGCCATCCTTCACTCTATGGGGGTCAATATGACCCCCATATTAACATAAGGGAGATTGAAAAAAAAAAGAAGCCCCCCCCTTTTAATAAATGGCCTCAAAGTGGGGCATCTATTAACTAGCGGGGGAGACATAGTGTTCCCCCCAGGCCCCCACCAATGCATCACGAGTGGGGTTGATTCAACTAAACTTGAGACATAGGGTACCCCTTAGCCCCCACCCATGAGTGGTGGGTGGGGGCCAAATGACAAGAGGGGAGGACACCTATTGTCCTCCCACTTGGCCCCCACCTATGAGCGGGGGGGGCCCTAAAAGACAATTAGAGGACCTATTGTCCTCTCCCCGGTCCTCACCCATGAGCAGCGGGTGGGGGCCTTAAATGACAATAGCGGGTAAAAAAATTGTCCCCCCTGGCCCTCACCCATGAGTGGCAGGTGGGGGCTATAAAAGATAATGGGGTGGAGGACCTCATGTCCCCCCCCCAACCCCCACCCATGAGCGGCGGTTGGGGGCCCTAAATGACAATGGGGGGACCTATTGTTTCCCTGCCCTGGGCCCCAACCCAAAAATACCCCACCTCCCCCCAAAAGATAAAGCCCTACCTACCCCCCTCATCCTAAAAATAGTGAGGGGGGACAATAAAACTAAATACCTGTAAACAAAAAAAATATATACTTACCATTTGATGTCTTCTTTTTTCTAAAACCTTCTTTTTTCAGCCTCCCAAAAGGCCAAATTAAAATCCATTAAACCCGTCGAACTTCTAAAATTAAAAAAACCAGAGTGCAAAAAAAAAAAACATGATGCTAAAAAAAAAAAAGAATCTATCTTCACCCAGCGAGGGCACCTTTGTTAACCCCTTTGTTGCCAGTAACTCTACCTCCATCAACATCATTGGGGCATTATTGGCCATCGCTGAACATGTACTCTTTTCAACAAGAAAAAAAAGAAGGGGAGATACAGCGCTAACTCCAAAGGTAGCAGAATAGGGTCTGTTACTTGGATACCCTAATAATCCAAGAGGAACAAGGCAAAATACAGAAAAAAACAGACTGCACCAAATAAGAAATACTAGATAATCATATATAGATATATATGCACTATACTATATATAAAAATATAACAATATTATGATATAACAATATTAAAGAGTCCTAGCAAAAAATAATTTTTTGGATAAGAACCTTTTGAATATAATGCTTTTTTAGAGGTCAGTCTGTTATCCTCCTTAGTGTTCAAATAGACAAAACTTTAGCGCAGATGAAGAACTCTGTTGTTGGTGTTTCATATGGAATAAAACACAATAGAAACCACCAATAATGTAATTCAGTATATACAATGTCTTAGGTACAATTAAGATAAAATACAGTCACAAAGAGAGAGCTTACAATCAGCTCTGAGATAGTGCTCTGAACGGTACAATCCCTGCTCAAGGATAAATCTAGAGCTGTCCCTTTTAGATGTTCACAATATAAACTGCATATGAAAGGAATAAAATAAGATATAGTGCTCACCATTTTAAAGAATAGTACTTTATAAAAAAAATATATAAAATCTGCTCACATTTTTAAGAGCACCTTTTGCTCAATGATATCAGGTTGGGTGGTATGATCCAATCCAAGGATATATACATAGTTAGATAAAGAGGAGATTGATAAAATAAACTACATAAAAAATAAGCATAAAATTTCAAAGGTAAAAACAATGTTTATTGTAATAAGCCTAATAAACATTGTTTTAGTCTTAGTGATAATCCCTCTCCGAGGTGGCAAATCCTCACCTCTGTTGGTATGTCTTGGGAATTGGTAGGCCCATGTCAAGATTTGCCCTCACAACCATGTTTTTTTTGGTTGGATTACATTATAACTAAACACTGGATTTAAGTAAATTAAATCCAAATTGCAAAAGTGAGACAAAATTAGGTGATTTGGATTTTTTTTTTTTCAAACTTGAATATGGATACGATCACAACTTCGATATTTTAGCCTCAGTTTTTCCATTTGGATTTAATTTGCTAAAAAAATATCTGAATTTAGTGAATAACCCTGTTGCTATGTCTATTCATTTTAAAGGATCACTATAGTGTCAGTAAAACAAACTTGTTTTCCTGACACTATATCATCCTTAGGACCCCCCACCCTCAGGGTCCCCTCCCTTGGTCCCCTTACCTTTATCCAGCGCCAGGCTCCCTCGGTGCTGGTGACCTCTCCTACCCAACCGACGTCAGGTCCCGAGTGGAGCAGAAAGCGCATGTGCCCGCAAGAGCCGCGCTCGCATTTAAACAGTCCATAGAAAAGCATTTTTCAATGCTTTCCTATGGACGTTGTGCACGCTGGATGCGAATTTCACATCCAGCATCACAGAAGCGCCTCTAGCAGCTGTCAGAAAGACAGCCACTAGAGGTTGGATTAAACCTGCAATGTAAACATAGCATTTTCTCTGAAGTTGTCTGGGTGATTATAGTGTCCATTTAACGAAAGATGTGGTTGTGATTGGCTGACACAGGAAAACATGGAATAAGATATTTAAGTTGAAGTAGATAAAACTCCAGGGCAAGGAACAAAATCACAGCAAAAATATGTAAGAATATATCTTGAATAATAATATTAATGATAGGAGTCATTTTGTATATTTTTTTATTAAGGGCATATCATACTAAACCTGCTTAAATTGTCACATGTGTGTTTTATCTTTAACAAAAGATCTCCCAAGTGGCATTTATTGCTTACAGGCTGGCACCCAGAGGAGGTATAGGAAAGGAGAAAACTTAAGTCAAATTTTCCATCCTCATGTCAACATCTTACTGTTTTCATTTGCTGGCATATAAAGATGCCAAGAGTCATGTCATTTTTGTACTCTTGTACATGTGCTAGAGTGCATCAGAAAGCAAAACCACAGGGCCCTCCACAGATCTTCTCACACCTACATCTTACGATACCCATGCACATCTTTTGCACATTTTGTAAGAAATGAGAATAACTCAAATGTAGCTGTTCTGCTTTACTGGTCAGGGTGATTCAGTGATTCTAAAGAGATTGATACAGTTCCACACAAAAGGTTACTCTCTAAATTGAAAGATATTTAGGATTTTAGAGGACCTGTGTGGTTTATTTATTTAGCACCAAAATGTGATGAAATAAGTCCTGATTAATAGTCAAGCTGTGTCTAAAGTTCATGTGAGGGATTTTTTTTTCAAATCAGTTATAATAATATTTGAATCTAAATTCTGTAATTTAGTTTGCAATTTTCTGCAGTTTTGGTGAAAACTACTGAGGAAAATTGAGAAAACAAAATTCAGAGGATTGTTCATTAAACAGTAAGCCGCAGTGAGTTGAAAGACAACTTTCCAGATTTAAACCAAACTATAAAAGATCTGCACCTCTTTACAAGTTACACATTTTTAACTAAACATTGCAAATTACATAACTATAATGAGCAGAGTTGTCAGCATATATTTTAGCCAACCAAGGCATCAGGTTGTATGGCTAATCTTAATATGACCTTGAATTGAAGGGAAGGACATATACCAGCTAAGCAAAAAATGTCATGTTGGCTATCAGACATGCTGATCAAACCTCTTCCAGATCTCAATGTGTGGATTTCTTCTTAAGTATTAAGTTCATATTGCACAACACAATTTATTTACATGGTTGCACTGCACATATTTGTGACAGTTCACTGCCATTCCCAAAACCAGAACACCAGAAATCAAACATGTAATGGTTTGTAAACAGGGTCCTGAAAACATGAGTTTCTGGCTAACTGGTAAATGTAAATGTAAATGTGAAAACAGTGATACGTAGGGGCTGTATGGTCTAGAGGAGAGGAGATATGGGATTATGGAGCTAGTATGAAGTGCCAGAAGTAAGTTAATTGGAGTTGTGGGGAAATGGATGGAATAACTGGTGGCAGCAAGCCTTAGTAAAAAACCTAAAACCTACTGAATATAATTCATATAAATTGAGTTGGGTTGACAACATTATTTTAAAATGTAAAGAAAAATCTCAAACTCTCCTCAGGAACACAACTTTGTATTCGTAGCACTATAGTGTCATTTGGCTCACCCCTCCCTCGTGGCACCCCCCTTGCAGTACATAAATGGGTAAAAAAAAAACATTTTTACTCACCCAATTCCAGTGCCTCATCCGACGTTACCCGACAGAGGTGATCTAATGCGCATGCACAACTAGAGCGGATTAGGCCCTCAGAGCGGATTAGGCCCTCCACATAGGAAAACATTGCTGGATGTTCTCATGCAGAGCGTGAGGATGTCCAGTCCCAGTTAGGCGACCCAGAGTCCGGTAAACATTTCTCAAAAACTGCAGTGTTTACTTTGCAGGTCTAAGTGGGACAGTGACACTGCACCCAGACAACTGAGCTGAAGTGGTCTAGGTGCCTAGAGTGTCCCTTTAACCTAAAGCTTGCAACAGTTGCCTGCCCAACATTGAAAGTTTTCACAGAACACTTTCAATGTCCTCAGGCCCGCTGCAAGGAGTTTTGCCTACACAGGTGTAGATGCATTTTGCCGCCCCCAAAATTTGTCTTTAATGTCTGTCTAATATCCTCCCTTTTGCCCCTCTTACCCATCCTTTTGACCCTTTTGTGCATCTTGCCACCTTTGTCTTTCTCTTTGACCCTTTTGCATACTGGATTCCCTGTTTGTCATTCTTTTCATGCCTTTGTGCCAATTTTGTGGTCTCTTAACCCCTTGTGTCACACACTTACTCACTCAATGGATCTTACACACATACTCACTGGATCTTACAAACACACACACTCACTGGCTCCTATGCGCGCGCGCACACACACACACTGGCTCTTACACACAAACAACCACTGGCTCCTACACACACACATACACACACAGTGGCTCTTGAACAAACACACTGGCTCCTACACACACACACACACGTGCTCTTACACACACACACTCACTGTCTTTTAGACACACACATACGGGCTCTTACACACACACACACACAAACACACACACAAATGCATACTAGCATTTAAACACACACACACACACAAACACACAGTCACTGGCTTTTACCCACACACACAATCATTCGCTCTTACGCACACACAGTCACTGGCTCTTAAAAACACACACACTGGCTCTTAAACACACACACTCACTGGCTCTTACACACACATACACATTAACAGGCTCTAACACACATACACACACACTCACACACACACTGGCTCTCTCACACACACACACATACACACTCACTGACTCTAACACACACACACTGGCACTTACACACACTCACTGGCTCTAACACAGACACACACATATCTTACACACACACACATTGCTCTGTTATACACTCACAGGGCAAAGTCCTGGGAGAAAAATAAGGGAACTCACACAAGATTTCCACCAACTTAAAATGTGGTGAAATGTGTGTAATGGGGTCTGTTTGTAACGTACTATGTGTAGCTAGGGCTGTAGTGTGTGCTCGGACACATGTATAAGGGCTGTAGAGATTGTGAGTGTATTGACAGGGGCTGTAGTGTGTGTATAGGGCCTTTGGAGTGTCTGTGTGTATCTAAGGGCTGTCATGTGTGAGTGTATGTGTATTGTGGCTGCATTTTATATATCAAGTAGCTGTAGTGTGTATGTAGGGAAAAACATATATTAAGTAACACTAGTTAACATTATATATATATAAAATTAACTTTTTAAGGAATGTATGCACTTCTTGACACACACTGACATACATCTGCTGAAAAATACACAATATTGACTGTCTACCTTTTGGCCTAACATTTTTGTTAATTTTTGGTTTGTTAAAGTCTGATTATGACATACTATACCTATCCCAAATCATTAGCTATAGTGTAGGACCCAACCATGGTCTTAAATGTGAGGAAGTGTTTGCGGACGTCTGATATGCAATGTGCAGCTGAGGGTGGGGTCTGGCCTGTTTGCAGGTAAATGCTCTTCTGAAACTACTTATTGAGCCAACAGCCAGTCTCAGCATGGCACACAGACTTAAACCCCCAACACACAGACTGACCTATTTATACACACACAATGACCCATACACGCAGACAGACTTACCCATACAAACACACGCAGCCTGACCCATTCAAACACACATAGACTAACTAACACACACTAAGACTGGTCCATACACACTGACCCATACACACAGACTGACTTATGCACAAACACACACTTACAGGCTGACCCATACGCTAATATTGACCCATACAAATGCACAGACTTACCCATACACACTGACACATACATATACAGACTTACCCATACACACTCACTGACCCATAGACCCATATACACAGACTGACCCATATACACAGACTCATACACAGACTGACCCATAAACACTGATCCATACAAACAAAGACTGACCCATACAGTGCACACTCACCAGCAGCTACTTGGATGCAGAGCCCATGCTGAATGGGTGTACAAAATGCACTGCACCCAAGCACCAGAATGTGCGGGTCCCCCCGAGGAGTGAGCCAATGGCCTGTCAAAGGGGGCCCAGGAGGTGACACTTAAAGCACATGCTTATTCAGTAAGGCAGAGTAGGCACCTGCTTACCTGGACGGTAGGTGCCTACTCTGCAAAAATATACTGGCGAGAGAGGAGGCAGAAGGCAAAGAGGGAGCTCTGATGTTGTTCCCTTTCCTCACTCCTTCCTTGTGCACCCTCTGTGGTGATGCCGGGAGCAGGATTATGAACTGAAACAAGCAAGTGAGTGAGCAACGGGACACTGGAGGATTACTCAGGTGAAGTTCCTCACTGGACCCAGGGACTCAGGAGAAAATCCCCACTGCACCCCAGAGAGAGGACCCACACCAGTTCTCCCAAAGGTAGGGAGGCTGGATGGGCCCAATAAATAAATACCATAATAAAGCAACAAGAAATAAAATTAGTGTGTGTGTGTGTATGCAAGACTGTTTAAATGTGTGAGTGTGTCTGTAAGTGTGTGTGTCTGTCAGTGTCTTTCAGTGAGTGTGTGTCTGTCAGCGAGTGTGTATGTGTGTCTCTCAGTAAGTGTGTTTCAAGTCAGTGATATTGTGTGTCTGTCATTGAGAGTACCAGTATGTCTGTCAGTGGGTGTGATTCAAATTAGTGTGATTGTTTGTCTGTTATTGAGAGTGTTAGTGTGTCTGTCAGTGAGTGTTTCAAATCAGTGGGAGTGTATGTATGTTAGTGAGTGTGTCTGTGTCTGTCACTGAGTGAGTTTCAAATCAGTGAGATTGTGTGTCTGTCAGTCATAGTGTGTCAGTGTGCCTGTCAGTAAGTGTGTGTGTGAATGTGTCCATCAGTGTGTGTTTCAAATCTGTGAGATTGTGTGTCTATCATTGAGAGTGTGTGTCAGTGTGTCTGTCATTAAGTGTGCCTTCAGTGAATGTGTCTGTCAGTAAGTGTGTTTTAAATCAGTGAGATTGTGTCTTTCATTGAGAGTATGTCAGTATGTCTGTCGTTCGGTCAAAAAGTGAGGTGCATGGAACACTTTGCCCAGCAGTGTAATATGACCCCAACACTGTCAGATAGTGTTAGTCAAATCATTGAGTGTGTCTGTCAGTGAGAGTATGTGTCTTTCAATGAGAGTGTGTGATTATTAGTGAGTGTGTGTCAAATCAGTGAGAATACATGCCTGTCATTGAGAGTGTGTGTCAGTGTGTCTGTTAGTGACAGTGTGTGACTATCAGTGAATGTGTGTCTCATTACAAATAGGGGAGGGACATATAGTAGGAGAGGTGGCTACATTGCTACATAGACAAATTCATGACTGGGAATTTGCAAAGGTTAGGCGTTAGTCAGATGATCACGCCCATCTGCTGATGCCTAAAAACTATTTCATCACAGGCGTCTGTGACCCTAGGATGGTCCCTGCCTGGATGCCTCATCTTCCCACACTCTTTGAGCCTCCTCCTCCCTGTCTCTCCACTGTGCTGCTATCCCAGTAATCCAGGTGGAAGAGAAATTTAATTTCTTCCTCCCAGCACAATGCCACTATGTGTCTTCATGTGGAAACGAGTTGCCAGATAGCCTGGGATTTAAATTAAGGGTATCTCCCACTTCTTACCTGAAATTAAAGTTTGCTGGACTGTTATAGGAGATGTCTGATCTTCTCAATGGCCCACTAAGTGACAAATAACACTATCTAGACTGGTCACTTCCTCCCAGCTAAAATCGAGTGCCGTGCGAGAGAGACAGAGAGGTGGGAGCGGTTCAGGGGAGCATCTGACTCACAACAGCCTCAAACAACCGATTGAACCACTCCTGCACCAAAAATTTAGGAAACAGGAAGGTGGATAAAATAATTTAGATTTTGCATGTGCCATGTGTGTATGGGTGTCTGCAGGGCCGGCCTTAGGGGTGTGCGAGCTGTGCGGCCGCACAGGGCGCCATGGAGCAGGGGGCGCCGTGCGGCCGCACAGCCGATTTAAAAAAAAAAAAAAAAAAAAATTTTTTTTTTTTTTTTTTAAAATTTGCAGCGGGGGCGGAGCTTACCGTGCGGCGGGGGCGGAGCTAAAAGCGCCGGAAAACTGCTGCAGGGGAAGCAGGAAGGAGTCCCTGCTTCCCCACAGGTCACCAGGAGCTGCACTGCCTCCACAATTAACTCCACAGGTAACTGTGTGATTGTCATGTGAGTGTGACTCTCTGCCTATGTGTATGACTGTCTGCCTCTGTGTGTGTGTGTGTGTGTTACTGTCTGTGTGTGTGTGTATGACTGTCTGCCTCTGTGTGTCTGTGTGTATGACTGTCTGCCTCTGTGTGTCTGTGTGTATGACTGTCTGCCTCTGTGTGTGTGTCTGTGTGTATGACTGTCTGCCTCTGTGTGTATGACTATCTGCCTGTGTGTGTCTGTGTGTGTGTATGACTGTCTGCGTGTGTGTGTGTATAACTGTCTGCCTCTGTGTGTTTGTCTGTGTGTATTACTGTCTGCCTCTGTGTGTGTGACTATCTGCCTGTGTGTGTGTGTGTGTATGACTGTCTGCCACTGTGTGTCTGTGTGTATTACTGTCTGCCACTGTGTGTCTGTGTGTATTACTGTATGCCTCTGTGTGTTTGTCTGTGTGTATTACTGTGTGTATTACTGTCTGCCTCTGTGTGTGTGACTGTGTATGACTGCCTCTGTGTGTATGACTGCCTCTGTGTGTATGACTGTCTGCCTCTGTGTGTATGACTGTCTGCCTCTGTGTGTATGACTGTCTGCCTGTGTGTGTCTGTGTGTGTCTGTGTGTATGACTGTCTGCGTGTGTGTGTGTGTATATGACTGTCTGCCTGTGTGTGTGTGTATGACTGTCTGCTTGTGCGTGTGTGGATGTCTTCCTGTGTGTGTATGGCCGTCTGATAATATACCCATTACAAATATCACACATAGCATACATATCACACACAGTCATCACACGTACTATTACATACACAGACAACACAAACATAACAGCATACATGGATGACGGGGGGGGGGGGGGGGCGCTGTGAAGATTTTTCGCACAGGGCGTCTAAATGCCTAAGGCCGGCCCTGGGTGTCTGTATATCTATCTGTGTGAATCTGTGCATTTGAGTAACTGTATGTGCGTTAGCGTTAGTGATGTCGCGAACACAAAATTTTCGGTTCGCTAACGGCGGACGCGAACTTCCGCAAATGTTCGCGAACCGGCGAACCGTCATTGACTTCAATGGGCAGGCGAATTTTAAAACCCACAGGGACTCTTTCTGGCCACAAACGTGATAGAAAAGTTGTTTCAAGGGGACTAAAACCTGGACTGTGGCATGCCGGAGGGGGATCCATGGCAAAACTCCCATGGAAAATTACACAGTTCCTAAATCACAATGGATATGGATTGACACCTGACATATTGATACCTCGACATATGGATTGACACCTGGCTTCAGAGACCCTGATACACACTGACACAGAGCAGAATAGGGACTGTTCCCCCTACATAGGGTCACTTGGCAGATATGGATTGACACCTATCCTCAGGGACCCTGATACACACTGACACAGAGTAGAATAGGGACTGTTCCCCCTACATAGGGTCACTTGGCAGATATGGATTGACACCTATCCTAAGGATCCCTGATACACACTGACACAGAGCAGAATAGGGACTGTTCCCCCTACATAGGGTCACTTGGCAGATATGGATTGACACCTGTCCTCAGGGACCCTGATACACACGGACACAGAGCAGAATAGGGACTGTTCTCCCTACATAGGGTCACTTGGCAGATATGGATTGACACCTGTCCTCAGAGACCCTGATACACACTGACACAGGGCAGAATAGGGACTGTTCCTTCTACATAGAGTCACTTGGCAGGTATGGATTGACACCTGTCCTCAGGGACCCTGATACACACTGGCACAGAGCAGAATAGGGACTGTTCCCCCTACATAGGGTCACTTGGCAGATATGGATTGACACTGTCCACAAGGACAAGCTGCAGGCTTCCTGGCAGGGCCCATACAAGGTGGTAGAGCAGGTTTGTGATACCACCTTTTTGATCGGTGCGGTCACAGGCACGGGAGGCAAGCGCATGCTCCATGTGAACATGCTCAAGCCATACCACGAGCGCACGGAAGAGGTAACCGCGATCTGTGCACCTGCCACTGAAGATTATGATAATTTGCCACTCCCAGATCTCCTAGACAAAGAGGGCCAGAGTGGAGACCTGCGAGAAGTACAGTTAGGAGAACGGTTAGACCCCCAGGAGCGAACCCAGGTCCAAAGACTAATCCAGGACACGTTTTCCAACCTACCTGGGTACACTCCGTTAACCACTCATAAAGTTGAAACCCTAGACCAGACCCCCCTTCGCCAAACCGCCTATCGCATACCCGAAGCAGTTAAAGAAAATATGCGGAAAGAAATTGAGGAAATGATGCAGTTAGGGGTGATAGAACCAGTGGTGTATCCTGGTTTTGTGCTGCCCTAGGCAGGACAAAACTCAGGCGCCCCCCTCTCCCCCCGCGCTACCCCCACCCAACCTTTCCCCCCGCCCCGCATTCTAAATACACACACACACTCGCTAACAGAAACACACGCACACTAACAGACACACTCACACTCACTAACAGACAAACACACTCACTAACAGACACACACTCACTCACTAGCAGACACAAACTAGCAGACACACACTCACTGACATACACACACACTCACAGGCAAACACACACTAACAGACACACACAGTCACACACTAACAGACACACACACACTAACAGACACACACACTAACAGACACACACACTGACACACACACACTAACAGACACACACACACACAGACACACACTAACAGACACAAACACTGACACACACACACACTAACAGACACAGACACACACTAACAGACACACACACTAACAGACACAGACACACACTCACCCACCCACATTAACACATTTTTTTAAATGTATTTTTAACACATTTTTTTAAAAAAAAATTTAACACATTTTTTTAACACATTTTTTTTAAACACGTTTTTTTTTATTTATTTTTCACACATTTTTTTTTATTTTTTTTTCACACATTTTTTTTTTATTTATTTTTCACACATTTTTTTAAAATTTATTTTTCACACATTTTTTTTTTTATTTAACACCCCCCCCCCCAGCCTCCTTACCTTTGGGAATGCTGGGGAGGGGGGTGTCTCTTCCTCCCTGGTGGTCCAGTGGCTGCTGGGCGATCGGGCGGCACTGCCTGGCGGGCGGCCGGCCGGCCGGCCGGCCGGCCGGCGAGGGAGCACTTCCCCTGAGCTGTCTGCTCAGCTCCCTCGCGCGCCTCAGAGTGAGGCTGGAAGCCGGAATATGACGTCATATTCCGGCTCCGCCTCCAAGCCTCACTCTGCGGCTGGCGAGGGAGCTGAGCAGACAGCTCAGGGGAAGTGCTCCCTCGCCGGCGGCCGGCCGGCCGCCAGGCAGTGCCGCCCGATCGCCCAGCAGCCCGCCGGCATGTCTGTTAGCCGCAAGGCTAACAAGGCATTTGCCCTGGGCATTTGGGGGCGGCTTTTTTTGCCGCCCCCTGGAAAATGCCGCCCAAGGCAAATGCCTTGTTTGCCTCGCGGCTAATACACCCCTGGATAGAACACTCTGACAGCCCCTGGGCCTCCCCGGTAGTACTAGTACCGAAACTGGACGGCACGACCCATTTCTGTGTAGACTACCGGAGACTAAATGATAAAACAACTTCAGACGCCTACCCTATGCCCCGGATAGACGAGCTCCTAGACAAAATGGCCAGAGGCCAGTACCTCACCACAGTAGATCTGTGCAAGGGGTACTGGCAAATTCCATTAGCCGAGGACGCCATCCACAAGTCGGCATTTGTCACCCCGTTTGGCCTGTATCAGTTTAAGGTCATGTTTCAGGAGTATGCCTGCGCCCACTTGGATGATATAGCCATTTTTAGCTGCTCCTGGCCCGAACACCTGACCCACATAGGAGCTGTACTAGACCAAATTAGGGAGGCCGGACTGACCCTAAAGCCCAGTAAGTGCCATATAGGAATGGCAGAAGTTCAATACTTAGGGCACAGAGTCGGGAGCCTGCTACAGAAACCAGAACCCGCTAAAATAGAGGCAGTCGCCAAGTGGCCAACCCCCCCCGCACTAAAACCCAGGTCCTCGCATTCCTGGGTACCGCAGGGTACTACAGGAATATCGTAGCTAATTACATAACCTAGCTAAACCTCTCACGGATCTAACATGTAAAAACCTCCCCAAGATAGTAGTATGGGCCCCAGAGTGTGAACAAGCCTTCTAACAGCTCAAGACGGCGCTCATTAAATCACCTGTACTTTCTGCTCCTGATCCAACTAAACACTTTCTCGTCCATACAGACGCTTCTATGTTTGGATTGGGAGCAGTACTGAGCCAAGTCGGAGAACATGGCGGCGAGCAACCCGGGGCTTACCTAAGCCGGAAACATTTGCCCAGGGAAGTAGATACACTGCCATTGAAAAGGAGTGCCTGGCGGTGGTGTGGGCCCTCAAAAAGCTGCAACCTTACTTGTATAGACAACCGTTTACCTTACTCACAGATCACAACCCATTGGTATGGCTGAACAGGGTGTCAGGAGACAATGCCAGGCTGTTGCGCTGGAGCTTGGCGCTACAGCCTTTGGACTTTACAATTCACTATCGCCCTTGGAAGCAAAATGGCAATGCTGATGGGTTATCCAGACAAACAGACCTTGAACAGTGATCTGTGAGTACTCCTCCGGACATCCCCAAGACGATCCTGGCCTGCTTCAGGACGTCCTGTAAGCCTGGGTACTTATGCACAAAGCATTGTACGATCAGATTACACACATGTGCCATGCACGGCACATGTGTCAACTTGCCCAAATTCAATGCCACCAACAAATTTCTTACGTTGTCACGAACCACTTTGCCGATCTCCAGTTGGTGCGGAGTCAGACACTTTTCCACCTGTGCGTTCAGGGCGGGCAGGAGTGCTGGTCCGGTGTGACTCTCTGCTTTCAAGCAAGTCAAACCCAAGACAGCGTGACACTGCCATATCCGGGATGTGGAATAGTACCTGGGGAGCTGGGGGGGTGCCGTTGATGTGGAGCAAGACGCAGCAGCAGAAGAGGACTCAGCCGAGGAGGTTATGGAAGAGGATGGAGTAGAAGGAGTAGAGGAGGTGGCAGCAGGCCTGACTGCAAGTCGTGACGGTGTCACCAGCTCCTCTGCAGAGCCACGCATTCCATGCTTGGCAGCCGTCAGCAGGTTTACCCAATGCGCAGTGTAGGTGATATACCTGCCCTGACCATGCTTTGCAGACCAGGTATCAGTGGTCAGATGGACCCTTGCCCCAACACTGTGTGCCAGACATGCCATTACTTCCTTTTGCACAATCGAGTACAGGTTGGGGATTGCCTTTTGTGCAAAGAAATTTTGTCCGGGTACCTTCCACTGCGGTGTCCCAATAGCTACAAATTTTTTGAACGCCTCAAACTCCACCAGCTTGTATGGTAAAAGCTGGCGGGCTAATAGTTCAGACAAGCCAGCTGTCAGACGCTGGGCAAGGGGGTGACTTTCTGACATTGGCTTCTTACGCTCAAACATGTCCTTGACAGACACCTGACTGTGGGCAGATGAGCGGGAACTGATAAAGGCGAGAGACGGAGTGGCGGATGGTTGAGAGGGGGCAAGGAGGACAGCAGTGGTTGACATGGCTGAAGATGCTGGACCAGGAGGAGGATGGCGGCTTTGAGTTTGTGTGCTGCTTGTACTCATGTGTTGATCCCCTAGGCGTTTGTGATGTGCGATCATGTGCCTACGCAAAGCAGTTGTACCTAGGTGGGTGTTGGACTTCCCACGACTCAGTTTCTTTTGGCACAGGTTGCAAATGGCATCGCTGTTGTCAGAGGCAGACACACAAAAAAAAATGCCGCACTGCTGAGCTCTGCAATGACGGCATTCTGGTGGTGGACACAGCATGCGTTGATTGGCGTGCTGTCGGGCTGACCCCGGGTGCCGATGCATGCTGTCTGACTGTGCCACTAGCTCCTTGCGATGACCTCCCCCTGCTTCCAACTCGTCTCCTCCTCCTCCTCTCTGTCTCCCCATCTGAACTTTCGCCCTGTTCTTCTTCTTGCCGAGCGGGCACCCACGTGACATCCATGGATGCACCGTCATCATCAACCGCTTCAGTTGTATCTGACAACTCAGCAAAGGAAGCAGCAGCGGGTACAACATCATCATCATCACACCGTACGTCCATGTGTGTAATGCTGCCTGCCTGAGACATATCCCTGATATCTACATCCTCTGGCAATAATGGTTGCGCATTTCTTCAAACGGATGTGTAAATAACTCCTCTGACATACCAAGTGAAGCGGCTGTGGTGCTAGTGTTGGTGGTGGCAGCAGGCGGGTGAGTGGTATCTTGAGAGGTGCCCGAAGCTAAGCTGGAGGAGGATGGTGCGTCAAGTTTCCGAGCGGAAGCTGTAGAAGATTGGGTGTCCTGTGTTAGCCAGTCAACTATGTCCTCAGAACTTTTCAAGTTCAGGGTACGTGGCCTCTGAAAACTGGGCATTATTCTAGGACAAAAGGGAATCACAGCACCACAACCACGATGGCCCCTGCGGGGTGGCCTGCCTCTGCCTGTCATTTTTTTTTGGATTAGTGGTACTATGCGTGCAAGCTACTGTGAGACCAGATATGAGTGGCAATGTGCACTGGCAGAGGTTGGCAGAGTACACGCTGTAGGCCTGACACCCGTTTGAAGACAACTAACTGCTATTCAATCTATAACAGTGGAAAAAGTTTTTTGGTTTTAAATGCACGCTATAGTGACACCAGATATGAGTGGCAATGTGCACTTGCAGAGGTTGGCAGAGTACACGCTGAAGGCCTGACACCCGCTTGAAGGACACTGACTGCTATTAGCTTACAGTGAAAAACTTTTTTTCTTTTTAAAGGCACGCTATAGAGACACCAGATATGAGTGGCAAAGTACACTGGCAGAGGTTGGCAGAGTAGACACTGAAGGCCTGACACCCAGATGCTTGCAGACAACTAACTGCTATTAGCTTACAGTGAAAAACTTTTTTTCTTTTTAAAGGCACGCTATAGTGACACCAGATATGAGTGGCAAAGTGCACTTGCAGAGGTTGGCAGAGTACACGCTGAAGGCCTGACTACCGCTTTAAGGACACTGACTGCTATTAGCTTACAGTGAAAACTTTTTTTCTTTTTAAAGGCACGCTATAGAGACACCAGATATGAGTGGCAAAGTACACTGGCAGAGGTTGGAAGAGTACACGCTGAAGGTCTGACACCCAGACGCTTGCAGACAACTAACTGCTATTAGCTTACAGTGAAAAACTTTTTTCTTTTTAAAGGCACGCTATAGAGACACCAGATATGAGTGGCAAAGTGCACTTGCAGAGGTTGGCAGAGTACACGCTGAAGGCCTGACACCCGCTTTAAGGACACTGACTGCTATTAGCTTACAGTGAAAACCTTTTTTTATTTTTAAAGGCACGCTATAGAGACACCAGATATGAGTGGCAAAGTACACTGGCAGAGGTTGGCAGAGTACACGCTGAAGGCCTGACACCCAGACGCTTGCAGACAACTAACTGCTATTCAAACTATTACAGTGAAAAAATTTTTTTTGTTTTTAAATGTCAAGCTTAAGCTATTGTGACACAAGATATGAGTGGTGGCACTGGGCAAGTGGGCACAGTATCCACTGTGAGCCTGACACGGAAGCTGGCAGGCAGGCAACTGCAATTACATTACATAGAAAAAAAAAAAAGCAGACTGATGTTCTAGCCCAAAAAAAAGGGCTTTTTGGGGTGCTGTCCTTACAGCAGAGATCAGATGAGTCCTTCAGGACTGTAGTGGACACTGAATACCCTAGCCTAGCTATCAATTTCCCTATCACATGAGCAGCAGCTACACTTTCCCTCCTCTATCTAAGAATTCAGCTTCAGAATGAATCTAAAATGGATGCTGTACAGGAGGTGGGAGGGTATGGAAGGGAGGGTCTGCTGCTAATTTGCTGGAATGTGTCTGCTTACCGTGAGGCACAGGGTCAAAGTTTACTCAATGATGACGAATAGGGGGCCGATCGAACCGCGCATTTGTTCGGCCGCCATGGCGAACGCAAACACGCTATGTTCGCCAGGAACTATTCGCCAGCGAACAGTTCGGTACATCACTAGTTATGTCTGTGCATCTGACTTGCAAAAAGTAGATGGCTGCACTCACGGTCTTTGAATAAAAATTTACTTTTATTGTGTCATCTTAAAATCAGGATCAACGTTTCAGTCCTCTCCAAGGACTTTTATCAAGATCATAAAACTGTCTGTGCATCTGCACGTGTGTCCTCTTGTTTGTATGCTTATATGTATGTGTGTCCGTATTTCTATATGTATGAGTATCATTGTCTGTATTGGTGTGTCTGTGTGTCGGTGTGCACCTCTGTATCTGTGTATCTGCATGCCTGTATTTGTACATGCATCTATCTGTATGTGTGTCAGTGTGTGTATTTGTATGTGAAACATAGAAACATAGAATGTGACGGCAGATAAGAACCATTCGGCCCATCTAGTCTACCCAATTTTCTAAATACTTTTATTAGTCCCTGGCCTTATCTTATAGTTAGGATAGCCTTATGCCTATCCCACGCATGCTTAAACTCCTTTACTATGTGTCTGTATGTGCATGTGTGTCTGTTTTTGCATGTGCATCACACACATAACCCATATAACCCTGCAAGGATGGGCAAATGATAGATTCCGAGCTGGCAAAGCATGGTGGGAGTTGCACGACAGATTGGAATCTACCTTTAGGCCACCCTTGTGATAGGAAGGCACCAACAAAAATTCTTGCAACAGGGCCCTCTCCTCTTTTGTTCCGCAACTGCTGCTGCTGTGCTCTCTTTATGCTACTTCCAAGATGACTTGTTGCTTCTCTCTCCTATGGGCACTTAAACCCCACTCCCTGGTGCTATCAGAAAATGATGGTCCCTGAGTAGAGAGGTCACTAGCCTGCCTCCACTTATAGGCAGCTGGCTCTGCTGCCCTAATGGCAACTCAATTGGATGCCAAGAAATTACTTCTTAAAGGAGACTAGGCATTTGCAAAACAGGACAAATTTAAAATATATCCAATTTGTTTACATGCCCAGTTATTCTCAAGTTACTCAAGACACCCATAATTCAGTATTTTATTTTGAGACACACATAGGTAATGGCTGGAGTATGTTACTCATCCCAGAAAAAAAAAATAGTGTTCCCAAACTACTGCAAAATATTTATTTCCACTTAAAAACTGATGGAGTGCAGCCCAAAGTGACGAGCCTCCACTGCTGTTCCTCTTAAGTAGGGACACTTTGGAGGTATGGGATAGGAAAGGCAAGTTGTCTTGTGAAGAAGTGGGCTTATGGCACTAGGAAGGACAAACAAACACTAACGCTGAATACACCCCTTAATTAACACAAAGACACTCTACACAAATACATCACAATGTTTACTTGCACAATGGCGCTCACATCCATACGCACACATCCTTGCATCCACACACAAAATTGCAATCTGCATGCATATGCTTATATTCATAAACACACACTAAAAATCCACATACACACATACTGCATTCACACAACACACGTACAATGATTCAATAAAAATAAACTCAAACATGATAACCCTAAACACAAACACACCTCCACATTAACACGCCAACATGCTGTGAATCTGAAATACGATGCTGTTCATGCATGTTTGAGGTGACATTTCCATTATTGCCAGTTTCTTAACATTTTGAATGTATAAATATTTATGTCCTGCTCGAAAGATATTTTGGCTACAATCTCTATCTCATTGTTATATTGTATAGCAGTGCTATAATTCGCTCTTATCATTTGCATTCACAATAGAAAAATAATAAAAGCTGCTCTGTGAGTGTGATTACAAGAGATGCCTGTAAGCCTCAGTAAATAATGACAAGCACGTCTTTTTGCTGCAATAACATCCTCGCTTGCTCTGTTCATTCCGTTTCCTGACTTGTACATTGTCCCCAAGGAGTCCACCAGCTGCTAACATTATGTGTTATCACATTTATCATGGGTGAGACAAGTGGGAATTGGCCAGTGTTGCACAGCTTCATCGTGGGATTTCTGTTGTGATAACCAACAGTTAGAGTGAATGCTACTGGAGTCTGCGAGCAATTAATAAATAATTAGATCTAAGGAACAAATCAACTTGCAGATTCACAATGGCAGGTTCTGGGATCAATTCTGTATTTGCCAATTTCACTCATCTGTTTTGCAACATATTTAGCAAGAACTGTTTGTCTTAAAGGGACACTTGTGTGGATTTACCAACGTTTTTTACATTAAGCTGTTGTGGATCCAAATAATGATCTTTGTTATATTCAGAGGAAGCCCAAATTATTATTACAAGTGCATTTGGAGAAGCGAGAATTAGACACCAGACACCTGTTGGTATTCAAAATAAGCCGTCTGACGTTTTATTCATCAGCTGGGTTTTATACATTAAAAAGTAAGTGCTTACGTGCAAATACTCATAGAACAGTAATAGGAAGGGAGTACAGATAAGACATAGGGATGGACGTCATGTACACATAACAAATAAGTTCCAAGGTAAGAAAGAACAAAAAGATTAGAGAAGAGACATATCAGGTGGGTGCTCTCTGCTCCCGGAACTAGACATATATGGTCTTAAGTGTCGTGTTAAGCATCAAGCATTTCCTGAGTCCAAGTTAGCCAATTTTAATATAGGATATAATTATATGACACCTATAAGCTTGAGCCTTGGAATCAAGATAAATTCTATCACAAAGCAGATGAGCAGCTCTTAACCCTCGTGTCAGAAGCCAAAATTGGATCCACACGCCATTCAGTTGGTACATCATATTTATAAATGTTCCAGCAACAGTCCTTAATATATATATATATTTTAGTGGCACTACTATTCCTTTTAATGTAGAGTAGGACTCACGTAAGAGGTTTGCCTTGACAGAGCAGGTGTGCATGCACTTAAATGGCTTGAAAACCTCCTGTTTTTTAAATGTGTTGGGATAGTGCACACATAATGCATTAAAAAAAAGAAGCTATGTTTGGCTGCAGCAGTATGTGTGCTATCAATTTACAGAGCAGTTCCACTCATCCTAAATCATGAGTACAAAGACTTTTAGGTTATAAACTACTCATTTCTCACAGTGGGTTTATGAGATAAGATCCTATGCTTGGTAGGCAGGAGATGCACTTATAGCTGCAAGCAGACCCACTCATCACTGCTAAACACAGGATTTTAAAATGTATTTATTGTTTTTATTTTTGTATTTTCATTTTTTTTTTAAATAAAGGGATTGGTTTTACTCTACAGTTTCCCTGTAAGTAAATCATATTTATAATAACATGGTGCTATTTTCTAGACACTTCGGTAACCTTGGGAATGGAACTTATTGACCAATGGACCGAGTACTTGAAGAATGAGGCAAGTTTTTCCAAAGCAAGAACATATTGTTACATATTTCAGCTTGTGAAAGTGGTCTTCCAAGTCTTACTAAATATCTAGCCTAAAATGTGAAGCGTGAGATTTATTTCTTACAACTTAATATCTGTTTAGTGGTTTTCTGAAATATTTACTTTGCATTATCTTCTATAAAACCTACAAGACACATTGTTTTATCGTCTGAATAGCTCTAAGCGAATATGAAAGTGGTATAGTGTTTTACTGCCTGAGGAAGAAATGGACAACAATGGTAAATGTAAATTATCTACACAATGTAAGATAGTGTTTGTAGCAGGCATTTCACTCACAGAAAAGTCAATGAAATATCCTAGTACTTGTGAGTGAAATCTGAAATCTAGCAGATACATGACCTACATAAACCCCATATCACATTTTGTGATGTGTGGCATGATGAATACTCAGATAAGGGTTTATACAACTGTGGTTGTCATTTCACTCTTATTTATCAAGTAACTCAAGATCTCTTACCCACAAGTTAAATGCTGTGTGGAATCAACCCCAATAAATGGAAAAGGTATAAACTGTAACAAAGTACACAAAAACTTGTCTGTCTGTAAAACCTCTACTAATATATAAGCTACTCTAGTTATATTAAAGGAAATGCAGAGCGGAGACCCTTAAATGGACCACTAAAGGCACCCAGACCACTTCAGCTTAATGAAACTGCTATGTTTACATTGGGGTTAATCCAGCCTCTAGTGGCTGTCTCATTGACAGCCGCTAGAGGCGCTTCCGCACTTCTCACTGTGATTTTCACAGTGAGAAGATGCCAGTATCCATAGGAAAGCATTGAGCCGATGACATCAGAAGAGGGAGGAGAGTCCCAGCGCCGAGGAAGCCCGGCACTGGAAAAAAGGTAAGGGATTAACCCCTTCCTCCCCCTTCAGCGCCACGGGGTGGGGGCACCCTCAGGGCACTACAGTGCCAAGAAAACGAGTTTGTTTTCCTGGCACTATAGTGGTCCTTTAAAATAAATCAGCCACTAAGAATATACATATGAACATTTGTAAAAAAAATTGAGGTCATGGATTCCACAGCTCAACCCTCTTTCTGCTACCCCTACTCTGCTCGCAATGCGTAAGAATACAAAATAATGCTCCAAGACACTAAAACATACTATAATGTGTATTTGTATTAGTGGATCACAGTGGTTCACAACAATAAGTGTGCGTGCCATGTGTTATATGAGTTCCTTGGGGGATCAGAGCACACTTAGTACACAAGTTGTCTATGTTCTTGTGGAAGGGTTATGTATTACCATAAAAAAAAGACTGACTCCATTGGGCCAGAGTGGAGTGAACAATAGTTCAGAAGGGCCGAGATGATGGTGAGATAAATGAACAAATGTCTCTTCCGTGTTCCCTTAAGTTGGAGGTACTGTCATGCCCAGTGGGCATGATTAATTTTTCCTTGTAAAAAATGGGATGACAAAGAGCATCTTTGCAGCCCAGGGCCAGAGTGGCCTACCAGTATACTGGGAAATTACCCGGTAGGCCGTCTGCCCTGGGCCGCTTTGTCCTTTGGCCCTCCCACAGGCTGCTGACAATCGGGTGATAATGCGACTAGCTGGTAGCTGCAAGAATGCAAAGCAGCCACACATGTAATACAACAGGCTGCACACCTCGGGGAGGACGGCTCAAAGGAAGCCAGCCGGCCAGTTCTTGGGCCCCCAGGCAGGGCCGGCCTTAGGCCTTTGGGCGCCCTGTGAGAAAAATCTTCAAAGCGCCCCCCTTTCCTGTCCCCCCTCCCCCACTCCTTCCCCCCTCCATCCCCCCTTCCCCCCTCCATCCCCCCTTCCCACACACCCTGTCACACACACACAGGCAGACAGCCATACACACACACACAAACACACGCAGGCAGTCACACACAGACAGAAACACACAAACACACAGACATAGAATGTGACGGCAGATAAGAACCATTAGGCCCATCTAGTCTGCCCAGTCAGTCACACATAGGCAGTCACGCACACACACACACAGACACACACACAGGCAGACAGCCACACACACAGAGGCAGACAGACAGCCACACACAAACACACAGGCAGACAGCCAAACACAGAGGTAGACAGACACACACACACACAGTCACACACATACACAGGCAGACAGTCACACACACAGACAGCCACACACACACAGACAGTCAAACACACACTGGCAGACAGCCACACAAAGACAGTCTCACACACACACACACACACACACACACAGTTACACACACACACAGGCAGACAGCCACACACACACCCACACACACACAGTCATACACACACACAGTCACACACACACAGGCAGACAGTTACACACACACACACATACACAGGCAGACAGTCACACACACACACACACACACACACACACACACACACACACACACACACAGGCATAGAGTCACACACACACAGGCAGACAGTCACACACACACAGGCATAGAGTCACACACACACAGGCAGACAGTCTCACACACACAGGCAGACAGTCTCACACACACACACACACACACACACACACACACAGGCAGACAGTCACACACACAGGCAGTCACACACACAGGCAAACAGCCACACACACACAGGCAGACAGTCACACACACACACAAAGACAGTCACACACACAGACAGTCATACACACACACATAGACAGTCACACAGACAGTCACACACACAGTCACACAGACAGTCACACACACACAGACAGTCACACACACAGGCAGACACTCACACACACACAGACAAGACAGTCACACACACAGTCACACACACACACACACACACACACACACAGACAGTCACACACACAGACAGTCACACACACACAGGCAGGCAGTCACACACACAGGCAGACAGTCACACACAGACAGACAGTCACACACACACACACACACAGTCAAACACACAGACACACACACACACACACACACAGAAGCAGACAGTCACATAGTTACCTCTGTTAATTACAGAGGCAGACAGGCAGTGCAGCTCCTGGATTATGGTTGTTGGGGGAAGCAGGGACTCCTTCCTGCTTCCCCTGCAGCAGTTTTCCGGTGCTTTTAGCTCCGCCCCCGCCGCATGGTAAGCTCCGCCCCAGCCGCACGGTAAGCTCCACCCCCGCCGCACTTTTTTTTACATTTTTTTTTTTATTCCGGCCGGCCATGTGTGAGCTGTGTCGGCCGCAGGGCGCCCACTGCTCCATGGCGCCCTGTGTGGCCGCACAGCTCGCACACCCCTAAGGCCGGCCCTGCCCCCAGGACACATCGCTGGCAAGGCTTCCTCCGGAGTGTTTGTGGCAGCATTTTTTTTACCACTCCCTGGAAAGTGCTACCCAAGGCAAATGCCTTGTTAGCCTCGCAGTAAATACATTTTTGCAAATATGTGAGTGCCAGTGAACTGAGCACCTGCCTACACATTTCTTCATAGTCTGGGATGTTTTATCAGTCTAAATATTATAAGCAGTGTTTGAGTAAACCCTTTTTAAACAGGGAGAAGCAAAACAAAAATGTGACATATGTCCTGGTAAAAAACAACAACCAATAACTGTAATGCCAAATATGCGTAAGTTCATATATGTGCTTTACTAATACAAGCACCATTCTGCTATCAGTCCACAGAACGAATAATTATAAAAAAAACATATACAGATTTTTTTTTTACAAATCGCTATGTCTCCAAATATATTTTTAAAACATTATAAGTTATAATAAAAACTACTATGTCTCAACCTTTACACTGAGCAAAATTATAAACGCAACACTTTTTTTTTTGCCCCCCATTTTTCATGATCTGAACTCAAGGATCTAAGACTTTATCTATGTACACAAAAGGCCTGTTTGTCTCAAATATTGTTCACAAATATGTCTAAATCTGTGTTAGTGAGCACCTCTCCTTTGCAGAGATAATCCATCCACCTCACAGGTGTGACATATCAGGATGCTGATTAGACAGCATGATTATTGCACAGGTGTGCCTTAGGCTGGCCACAATAAAAGGCCACTCTAAAATGTTCAGTTTTTTTGTTCAGTGTAGCTATGAAAACCATATAACACAGCGCTATGTAATTTGCTGGTGCTATATAAATAATAAAATAATAATAATAATAGTAATATGTTTTCTTTCAAATCACTATGTATATTTGGCAATATTGATTTTTGTTAGTGGTAGCAATAATTTAGTGTTGCTTTTTATTGATTTACTGATTTATGCAAAACGGGTACTACAGTTTTAGGGGACCATATTCCTTAAATGCTCTAGGGATTTTAAACATGCTTGGAATTGTGTTATGAGGCAGCTGTGAATGCATAATTTGCCTGTCTTTGTTGTACCAGTTGGAGTGTATCCCAACATTTGTAAGCCTCGGCCAGAAGTTCACAGGAGGTAATGGGGGTTGCACTATTTTTAACAGTAGAATAACATGACTACTGAATAATTATATATATTTTCACCTTCTATCCAGAATGTGTGGTTGGTGGTCTTCAGGTCAAATTTCCAATGTAGAAATATTGCTTGGGCAACTTTATAAGCAAGTTATACATAGACCTAGAACACGATACTATGAAGTTGGAACAAGAAAATCAGCAAAATGTAGTGCATGATGAAAAATTGACAATATTTAAAATGCTGAATTAATTTAAATAATACAAAAAAAAAAGATAATATTTTCTCAATTCTTCACACACAGCCCTGTATATTTTTGTATTTTATACTGAATACTTTTTTATGTTACTAATTAATTGTTGGGATTCCAAAAGGCTTGTGTTGTTTTTTCCTGTAGGAATATTAACCAGAGCTGAATTAATCAGTACACAGATTGTGCAACCACTATGCTTGCTTGCTTGCTCAGCAAATCGCTATAGATCACAGGGATATTGCTGAAAATCCTGATTGGCATAGCAAATCAACTTTTTTACTGTGTGAAAGTGAATTCACTCAGATAGGACCACTGTGTTTCAGAACATATGAATTACTTATGCATGTTTGTCTTTAGGGAAGACACGAAAAGAATGAGCCCACCTGCCAACGTCAAGGCAGACCCCCCTAGGTGGGTCCTAACTCCAACCATTCACCTTGCTTCCTTGAGCCTCAGGAAAAAATCTCTAATGAGACAGAAAGGGGTATTTTTTATATACACCCCTATACATGATTAACCCTTAATAGGGAACACATGGGATGGGCGGCTGCATTGTAACAAGGCTGAGTAATACAAAAAAATGGATACAAATGCAGAAAGAAAAGTCCTGCGCTTACTCCCATCACTGGGCGGCAGCAAATGACTACAGTACACATCAACCCCAATATATAGTAAAAACCAAAGAAAAACAAGTTACCTGCGCTCTCTCCTTAATCTATGTATTTTTAAACAAATTGAGTTTTTTTAGTTACCTCCCATGTGTTCCCTATTAACCCCTTAAGGACACATGACATGTGTGACATGTCATGATTCCCTTTTATTCCAGAAGTTTGGTCCTTAAGGGGTTAAGGGTTAATCATGTATAGGGGTGTATATAAAAAATACCCCTTTCTGTCTCATTAGAGATTTTTGCCAGAGGTTCAAGGAAGCAAGGTGAATGGTTAGAGGTAGGACCCAGCTAGGGGGAGTCTGCCTTGACGTTGGCAGGTGGGCTCATCCTCTCATGGCCATTGGAGGTAACTAAAAAACCTCAATTTGTTTAAAAATACATAGGGATTAAGGAGAGAGCACAGGTAACTTGTTTTTCTTTGGTTTTTACTAAGACACGAAAAGAGATGGGACAGGTAAAAGCCTCTTATGGTTATTTAACACACGTCATATTTTATTAAGCTAAATACAAACGGCAAAACTGAGTCTAAGCTGTGACTATAGCGGAGATGGATAACTTTTTGAATCAGCTATTTTTGCCTCAGTTTTGCCATTTGATTTTAATTGTCTAATATTCTGTGTTCGTTGAATAAACTTGCAGTGACACTTTATGTTGTAAATGTAACATAACTATACATAGTACACATAACAATATATTGTAATGCCCCTAAAATCTATGTCAGAATTCTTCATTAAATTGTGAATTGCCAGTAAATGAAAGTGAATTCAAATGAATTTCGAGTTTTAGTCCAAAGTAACCAAAATATAAACAGAGGTAAAAAAAAAATGCACCCAGTTCGGCTATAAAGGCCTAAAATACAAATTTTGTACTGAAATCACTTTGAATCTCAGACAATAATGCTGTGTGAGCAACGTTTTGTAGGTTTTGGTGCTGAATGTAGTTACTGTGTTTGGAAGGACACGTCTGTTACTGTGTGCCTGTAGCATTTATTAACTAAACCGTGAATTGTGGCTGAAAACCAAATTCCCTACAGTAGGCAAAACTAGTTATGGTGGGAAAATGCAGATTAGGAGATTTACTTCTATTCAGAATCTGTGGCCTAACTTTTTTAGTTTGATTCCCAACTCGCCATAATAATCTGGGTTGTAAATAAACCTCTTTGAATTCTCTGTCTATCTGAGTTCTCTAAGTCACTCACCTGTGACAAATCTTTTTGGGACTTCTCCATGGTATCCACTGCAGGATCGGGATAGGGTATATCTAACGACATTCTCTGCACACCCCCAATCCACTTGGTTAAACAGCTCCCAGTTCTGCAGCAAGGACATTATGTGACAAGCAAGCATACAGCACACAACCTTACTCGCACACCAAGCTGCTGTTGACATAGCTCCAAAGTCCCCATAGATCAATTCCTCTCTACCCCTCTGGCTGTTTTGGAGAAAAAAAAAGAATTCTCGGGAGACATGAACGCTTTGTGTACATAACAGACTGATTCAGAGGGTGACCACAGGTTAGTATGTAAAATAGGCATGCACACAGGTATATTTAACAAATAGAGGGGGAGATACAGTGCTACAGGTATATTTAAGCTGGAGGTATGTGTATGGAGCAGGTGAATACAGATCTGGCAAACTCATCTATGCAGGGCCAGATTAATGCAGTGGGCCTGGTGCTGACAATTATGATGGGCCTAATTACAGAATCTTATTGACCAAAAACACTAAAACAATCATACCTCCCAAGCATCATGTATCTGATGGAGATGGTTTTGGACGGAAACTCAAAGGACGCAGCTATAAGAAAACACATATATGCTAATCTCTATCTAATTTATGCTTTCATCTTTCAAGTAAATTTTTATCCCCTAACAGCAGTGTCCAGTGAAGCAGGAAGTCAATGGGCATGGTAAAAGGGTGGGCCACTGATGCTATTTACGTGACCAGAACTGCCAAAAGGGGCAAACATGCCCAAAAAGGGGGCATGTCTGTCCAAAGAATTGGAAGGCCAGCCTGGCATGAATGCATGTCAAGCTGCCTGCCAATAATGCAGGCTGTCCAAAAAAGAGCATACTATGCAGACAGCACGCTGAGCTTGACATAAAGGCATTAATTGATGCGCCTACTCCCAGGGGCATATTAGCCGCGAGGCAAACAAGGCATTTGCCTTGTGCGGCATTTTCCAGGGGGCGGCAAAAAAAGCCGTCCCAAATGCCCAGGGCAAATGCCTTGTTAGCCTTGCGGCTAACTGACAAGGCAGGCTGCTGGGCGGTCGGGCGGCACTGGCGGGAGGGCGGCTAGCGAGGGAGCACTTCCTCTGAGCTGTCTGCTCAGCTCCCTCGTGCGCCGCAGAGTGAGGCTGGGAGCCGGAATATGACGTCATATTCCGTCTCCCAGCCTCACTCTGCAGCGCGCGAGGGAGCTGAACAGAAAGCTCAGAGGAAGTGCTCCCTCGCCGCCCGCCCAGCAGACAGCCCAGCAGCCCGACCGGCAGTCCCACTAGACCCCAGGGAGATAGAGAACCCCCCAGCATTCCCAAAGGTAAGGAGGCGGGGCGGGGGGGGGGGGGTAAATTAAAAGAAAATATATATATATATATATGTTAATGTGAGTGTGTATGTATGTATGTCTGTTAGTGTGTGTCAGCCTGTTAGTGTGTGAGTGTGTGTATGTCAGTGAGTGTGAGTGTGTCTGTTAGTGTGTGTGTGTGTGTGTATGTCTGTTAGTGAGTGTGTCTGTTAGTGAGTGTGAGTGTGTCTGTTAGTGTGTGAGTGTATGTATGTCAGTTAGTGTGGATGTGTTTGTGAGTGTGTGTATGTCAGTGAGTGTGTCTGTTAGTGTGTGTATGTCTGTTAGTGAGTGTGTCTGTTAGTGTGTGTATGTATGTCAGTGAGTGTGAGTGTGTCTGTTAGTGTGTGTATGTCAGTTAGTGAGTGTGAGTGTGTCTCTTAGTGTGTGAGTGTGTGTGTATGTGAGTGAGTGTGAGTGTGTCTGTTAGTGTGTGAGTGTGTGTGTGTGTATGTATGTCAGTGAGTGTGTCTGTTAGTGTGTGTGTGTGTGTGTCTGTTAGTGGGTGTGAGTGTGTCTGTGAGTGTGTGTATGTCTGTTAGTGAGTGTGAGTGTGTCTGTTAGTGAGTGTGTGTCTGTCTGTTAGCTAATGTATGCTTATCTGTCAATTCATGTGTGTGTGTGTGTGTGTGTGTATTTAGAAGGCGGGGCGGGGAGAAGTGTTGGATGGGGGGTGGGGTGCGCCTGAGTTTTGTCCTGCCTAGGGCAGCACAAAACCAGGATACACCACTGCCTACTCCACACTTTCTAAAGACTGTTCCCCAGCTCTCACATGTCCACTTGTCTCCTTAAAATCTTACTAGCAGGCAGAAGCTCCTGGTATATGGTCTGGGACAGAGAAAATGTGTATGTAGTGAGTGTAGAAGACAGGAAACATGCCACAGTGTTAGAGAGACCAAAGTCTGCATTACCTTAACTAATTGTATTGTCAGCCAGTCCACACATGTTTTGTTCCCATACATCCTTCTTAAGCTTCCATACTTAAAGGGACACTATAGTCACTATAACAATGTAGCGGAGAGCTGATATTCCACAGCTAATCTCCACTTAAGATCCCAGTGAGGCTCAGGAACAAGTATTATAAATCCATAGAGTAGTAATTCCAGCAGGCAAAATAATCCAATAATATCCCAACAGCAATCCCAATGACTGGATGACACACAGCATCAAGAGCAGAACTAACGTTTATTCCCACAGCTTCCTTTTAAGACATTCTCCCATGCAAGGGAGGGATTTTCAATCATTAAGACATTAACCAATACAGCAATAGTTAACTCCCACACATCTCCTCCCCTCAGAGTGACTTAAGTAATCCCCTTAACTGTACAGTACATTTACCCCAAACCTGGATGTACCCTAAAATAAGCAGATAGCCTAATATTTAGGGTACCGCCTGGTAGCCCGGATCTGGGTGACTAACATATCCAAAATTCACCCAGATCGGACCAGGGGTTTGGGAGTTAGGTGGAGGGTGAAGTTTGACCGACCGCACACGAGGTGGTATCCGAAAAAGGTTCCATGCGTTTTGGCCCTGCGGTCGGTCTCCGTTCGGTAGTTAAATTGCATTAAAATCTTTGCCATCCATGCATATTAATGCCTTCGCCTTGATTCCCTTGTCCGGTACTTTGTTTTAACCGAACGGGGGGCTGTCTAGTCCCTCCGTTCGGGAGTTATGGCACTCTGGAGGTCTCAGCGGTGTTCGGTTGTTTGAGTGTCCGATTTGAGTTCCAGACACTCAACGACCAAACACCGCTGAGATTTCTGTACGTAAGATGGCCGCAGCGCATGGTTCGTATACCGAACAGCGGCCACCCAGGCACTTTTTTTTGAGAAGTGTGAACGCCTAACGAGGCGCACACTTCTCACTGGGGTGGTCTGGGGGTTCGGTAGTTTCATTCGTATGAAAACTACCGAACCCTCATACGAAAATACATGCAGTTTACAATACATAGCAATACAATTAAACGAATGCCGTTTTACATGAATTAAACAGGATAGGCTAAATACAATCCGCTACAAACAACTACAGCTTATTGTATTTGTTCTGGTGAGTAGAATCATTCCCTTCAGGCTTTTTGCAGTAAACACTGTATTTTCAGAGAAAATGCACTGTTTACATTACAGCCTAGGGATAACTCCACTGGCCACTCCTGGGGATAACTCTACTGGCTTCCTGGGGTAGTACTGCCTAGTGTGCAGCACTACCATTCAGTGTATCCACCCTCTGCATGCAGACACTGATCTTTCCTCATAGAGATGCATTGATTCAATTCATCTCTATGAGGAGATACTGATTGGCCAGGGCTATGTTTGACTTGTGCTGGCTCTGCCCCTGATCTGCCTCCTTGACAGTCTCAGTCAATCCTATGGGAAAGCATTGTAATTGGCACAGACCACCGCTTCTGATGATGTCAGCAGTCAGAGTCAGTTTAGAGGCAGACAGGGGCAGAGTCAGCAGCCGCAGACTTGAATACAAGTAAGATTTTACTATATTTAGGGAGGCAAAAGGGGACCAGGGGGCTAGATAGTGGTTTTAACATAATAGGGTTAGATATGCATGGTTGTGTTCCTGACCCTATAGAGTTCCTTTAAGCAAGAGTATGTGAAGTGTAGTCATGGTTACCACCTTTCTTGTAAAAAAATCCGTAATAATCCATAATAATTTGTACAAATAATTATATATGCGTGACATCACATGATGTAAATCACAAGGAGTGACATAAGAGAAAATTCTGTAAAATCACTAACAAACTACTTACAGTTTGATTCTGCTGTATAGATGGATTGCTCCCACAGAGACATGGGGACACAGACACTGGGAGACATGGGGACAATAGGAGACACGGGGACACTGAGACATTTGGGGACACTAGGACACTAGGGACACTGAGAGACATGGGAACACAGACACTGAGAAACATGGGGACACTGGGAGACATGGGGACACTGAGACACTAGGGACACTGGCTGGGAGACATGGGGACACTGAGACACTTGGGGACACTGGGAGACATGGGGGCACTTGTGGACATAGACATGGGGACACTGGGAGACATAGGGACACTAAGGACACTGACAGACATGGGGATACAGACACTGGGAGACATGGGGACACTGGGAGACATGGGGACACTGAGAGACATGGGGACACAGTGAGACATGGGGACACTAAGACACTGGGAGACATGGGGGCACTTGTGGATACAGACATGGGGACACTGGGAGACATGGGGACACTGAGACATTTGGGGACACTGGGAAAAATGGGGACACTGATACACTAGGGACACAGAGACATGGGGACACAGACACTGGGAGACATGGGGACAATGGGAGACATGGGGACACTGAGTCATTTGGGGACACTAAGACACTAGGGATGCTGAGAGACATGGGAACACAGACACTGGAAGACATGGGGACACTGGGAGACATGGGGACACTAGGGACACTGGCTAGGAGACATGGGGACACAGATACTTGGGGACACTGGGAGACATGTGGGCACTTGTGGACATAGACATGGGGACACTGGGAGACATGAGGACACTAAGGACACTGACAGACATGGGGACACAGACACTGGGAGACTAGGGGAAACTGGGAGACATGGGGACCCTGAGACACTAGGGACACTGGCTAGGAGACATAGGGGCACTGGGACACTGGCTGGGAGACATGGGGACACTGGGAGACATGGGGACACTGGGAGACTAGGGACACAGAGACATCGGGACAACGACACTGGGAGACTAGGGGACATTGGGAGCCATGGGGACACTGGGACACTAGGGACACTAGCTCTGAGACATGGGGGCACTGAGACACTATCTGGGAAATATGGGGACACTGGGAGACATGGGGACACTGTCCCAATGTCTAAGTGTCTCCCAATGTTCCCATGTCTCATGGCGTCCCCATGTGTCTCAGCATCCCCATGTCTCATAGTGTCCTCTAGTTCTCAGTGTCCCCAGGTCTCCCAGTGTCCCCTTGTGTCTCAGTGTCCCATGTGTCCCCTATTGTCTCAGTGTCCCCATGTCTCCCTGCTGCCTTTCCCCTCAACCATCACTTCCCTGAGCTATAGCCTGTATCTGCAGGCTGAGAGCTGCTGTCTGAACTCTCTTTGCTGTGTAGCTGCATCCCGCGCAGATCAGTGAGTAGAGACATGCAGGCATATGCTGTAACTTCCTATCCCTGCCTCTTTCCACACACAGTGACCCCTACTGGCCGGTGCTGGTATTGCAAAGTAATCTCCGTTGATACTGAGAAAAATATCTGCATTTGTATTGCCGGTATTACTGCAATACCAGCATGGCCAGGCAGCCTTAAATACCAGCTGTGCCAGTAAATTACCAGTCAGGTGGTAAACCTAAGAGTAGTGTGTAAAAAATGTGTAAAAAAAAAAAAGTTACAAAAAAATGTATATATTTTTTAAATGGGCCTATTCCATGGGCAGCTCCATCAAACCCCTATGTTAATCCGGCCCTGCCCTTACCCTTCCCCACCCATCTCAGTTTCAGATAAGTCGACCAGTTTAACGTTCACCCCCATTTACCCTAACAATTTCTAAAATGATCTTTAACCTTTCCAAGAACTTACACAGCTGCATACACTCACTATACTCAAAGATTCAACCAAAATACATTACAAAAATAAATATTCACAAACATACATAAATATGCAGTTATCAATTTTAAATATATACTGTTTGTAAGATTTGTTATGTCTACAATAGTCAGTTAATCATTCATTAAACTTTCTTTATCTACCTTTTAGGGGTAGGGGAGAAGGGAGCTCTTTAGAATTCCGACATGTATATCCGGCGCTGGGTATGTGTAGCCCTACAATGGAAACATTGCCTTATCTACTCAGCAGTAATATTTTCCATTGCATGGTTTAAAGGACCTGGACACTGCTCCCAGATCAGTCCATTAAGATGAAATGGTCTGGGTGCCTATAGTGTCCCTTGAGAAAGAGTGGTATTGTTTGAAAAAGGCACCATCAATATAGAAAGAGTATAACATGTCAATGATTAAATATTAAGCAAAACATTTTTTTCTTTTTACATTCTTTATTTGTAGTTTACCAATTTTACCTAGTATGATACAACTTAAAAGAACAAATCAAAGCATAAAAATAAAGGTCAGGTAATATCAGTACTCAGTATAATTCTCATTTTTCTAAGCTCTAAAATTTTAATTTTCTCTACATGACTCATACACATTGTCTCTTCCATCCTTTTGTCTTATTCTATCTCTCGCTGTTCTGCCCTACAACCCTCTCCATTTTCCGTCTACATTTCCTGTCTCTGCTGACAGGGGAAGTCCTGTCGTAGCACCCTGTGTCGATAAGTCACTGGTCTCTTTGCGGTCATAGATATCACACCTTGCAAAGGAGAGTTATTACTTTGTGTGGGGAGGCAGATACAGGACTTGGTTTCAGAACTGAAATTGTGACTTTCTTCCTGTGAATTATTTCCCTTATACTGACTTATGATTTCTCTCCAATTTGTTCATTTACACGTATAATCAAATAGAACTCAGAACTGTGAGTTATTCAAATATATATGTATGACGGCGGGATTACAGTATATAGCCCACCTATATTGAGAATATATTTATTTACCAATAGCTGTACCTATACACAGTTATGCATGTCTGACTGTGTGTGTCTGCGTGTGTTTATAACGTCAGCATGTACAGTAGTGTACAGAATATATGTTACAGGTCTTCCATATGACCACCGAATTTAGGGTTGAAGATACCTAGATTAAATCCCTGCTACAAATTTCTATGTACCTTTTTTCAGACTATGAGACAGTGTAATGCCTGTGTAGAAATTTGCAGTTTAGGGTGGTGTAGAGGCATGGCGTATAATTCAATTCTTTCTATATTCTGCCTGCCATCTAATACCAGAGCAAAGTTTCCGCTGACACTTCCTTTGACATCGAGTCCTCAACTTCCAACCTGACACCGCATGCATATTTTAACTCGCTGATAAACACACTTATAATGTCCCCGTGTATATTATAATGGCCTGCTTCCTACTAAGTGCCATGCATGTGGCATATAATACTCATAACAAGCAAAATATATTCACATTAAAAATCCCAACTTTAAAATGTTGATAAAGATGTCAATTGATGCAATGTTTAAAGAATTGATACAGTGTTAATTGATACAATGTTAAAAGAACACTCCAAGCGCCTCAAAAATGCTGCATATGATTTGACAACTTACCAGGAGTCCATCAGGTGAAAATCACCTCCTCCAGGAGAGCTGGGAACTCTCTGCATTGAGCTTTTTCCAGCAATGCAAGACTTAGTTCATATCCTGAGTGCGCTCAGCTGATTCTCTAAGCCAATGAGCTCGCCCCTGCAGGAGGCTGTCAGTGGCGCCAGGCAGACCATAGGTAAGTTGGCAAACAGTTTGCAAACAATTTGAATATTTACCCTGGGAGGGCACCTGGCACTCCATGCACTATAACCACTATGTAGTGATGTAGTGGTTATGGTGCTTGAAGTGTTCCTTTAATTTGGCCATAAAAAGATGAAGCTCAGGGTATGGCATGTCATCCAAACTGCAGATTTATGCAATTAAGGCTGGAGGAACATGGTGTTCTGGAGGCTTAGGTTTAAGGGAGACTTTCATGGTTATTAACAAACGTGAGACATCAAGGTGAATTCACAGAGGATTTTGAGTTTAAAGTCAAAATAACTGAACTGGAAAAAATTATTTTAGTCAGCTATGCTTTCAGTTAAGCTACTCTGGCCTTACATTTGAAATTCACTTTAAATTCACTCTGATCTCTCACTTTAGTAAATACACCTATTAGGATTACACAATAAAATTCATGGTAGTTAGACAGATGGGTAGCCCCTGACCCTACATCCCTCCTACTGCCTTCCTAACCATAAGTTCCCCAAACCATTAACCCACCAAACCTTCCTCTTATTGGTTCCTCTAATAATATTCCAACCCTATCCTAACAATAGTATTTTTGGCTCCTTGATGACGTTGTATATGAATGCACCTTTATTAAAATGTTGCACTATTTAAAGGTGACTTTCTTAATTCAACTTTTCTCCTAAAGTCAAGATTTTAAAATTATGTGAACATTGTTTTTGTGAACATTTTCCTCGATCTAATAACATAATGCTAAATGTGCACAATTTATTTGATATAATGTAAAAAAAAAACTATACCACATTGCAGACAGTAAATGGATGTATGATATTTATTAACACCTTATGTGCCAACTGTAAAATGAGAATTTATTATGTGTTATATATATATCCTGAGCATTTATTACATATTTTATGTTTTGTGCATTATCTACTCACCTCAGAAGGTAAACTCTTTAAGTTGAGCACTAGCCATAATATTTGGATTCAATAAGACATTCTCCCAACACATAATTGAATAAAAAGAAATGTTTGTCTATTTACAAATTTGTCACTTTTATCAGTTACGCTATAGTTTACAGATATTTCAATATTACTAATATTATTATTTAAGAGTAAGGTAATAAATAGGTGTAAATAGTTCATTTTGGAGACTTGCGACAGATTGAAAGTTGAATATTTTCTGCACTCAGCTATTTTTCTATAGATTTTTCTTGTATTTTTAAATTTAACCTAGTACATGCCGTTATGTGAATACAGACTCAAGTATCTTATTTTATTTTTGTAAGTCACATATTTTTTTTAGATAGCACTCATGTTTACATTATTATATACACAAGTACGATTTAAAATATAGGTAGTCAAAAAGTTACATTAAAGTTTTCTCCATACCTTAAAAACACTGGGAAGTGATATGTATGTTTCAACATTAAGGACAATTTCAAGAATAGAATTTACAATTCTCTGTTCATGTTTTGACAATTGGATTCCTGGATTAATTGTAGTGAATGAAAAACTGGATTGCAAATTTATCTTAAAATAGCTGAGCTAGGAAAATTTGTTGCATATTGGCTTTTCAGTTCATCACAATTTACTGTTTAGTATATAATCCCTCCTATGATCACACAAATTACTTTGAAAATTGTTCACATTCATACTTATTCACTAAACTGTGAATTGTATAGAATTGACCAGGTAACTACAAAAAATGTAGTCTAAAGTAGCTAATCTTGAAATATTTTCCTGTGGATATATTTTTTACCAGAATATATAAATATATATTTTCACAGATTTCTTATTTTTGGAAATAAATCTCGAAATATTCAAAAGTACGGTAACATATATCCCTTATGTCTGACCGTGTCACTCTGACAACCCAGGATTTAAGTCCAGCATTACATTATACCTTGATACCAACAAGCAAAAATTCTACATAAAAAACAGCATAAGACAAAACCAAGTTCTGCCGAAATGGCAACCTACTGAACTGGGAACATAGTAAAGTTGCTGGTGAACTAAGCAGCACGGAGGTCTACAAAATACACATGTAGACAGAATTTGTAGTTGAATTTACACAAGGTGTTGCTGTAGCAAATAGAGCACATATCTAAATACTAAACAGTTATATACAACAACATCCAAAGAATAAGATGCCAAATGGTACCAAAAATGTTTCCTGCCACTGGTGTTAAGTCCGTGAAGAACTTTCTTCAGGCGAACGAAATGCGTACAGCTTTTTCTTCCTTTTATAATTTTAAATTTTATACTGTCCTATGTACTTTCATCCATGGGGAACCATGTCGGTTCTTAAGAGCACAAGAAAGTGGCAGTGATGCTTTGTTGCAGAGGAGGATGAGATTTTGACCACTACATATGTTATATGTTTTTTTAAAATTATTGGTTGTTCGTGCATCCTTGCAATACATTTTTTGTAATATGTAACAGAATTACAGTTTTCTTGTCGTTTGTTTCTCTGCTTGAGTTTTATATCCTGATGTTACATAGAAACATAGAATGTGACGTCAGATAAGAACCATTCGGCCCGTCTAGTCTGCCCAGTTTTCTAAATACTTTCATTAGTCTTTGGCCTTATCTTATAGTTAGGATAGCCTTATGCCTATCCCACGCAATATGTTGATCCAGTTATGTAAATTGTTCTTGGAGAGAAGATGCCCAAGGAAAAGAGCCATATGTCAATGCATATATAATTACTTCTGTGAGTGTGAGATAGTGTTGGACTGGCCAAGTTGACATATATGTTGCTGTAGGCATCGCTGGTGGGATCTTTGAGGGCTGACAACCCAGATGTGGGTCTCTTTAGTCCAGGATCTCTACAGTTGATGCTGGGGGCTAGAGGATATTAGTGTTTTATTTTTTATTTTTTTTATTTAATCAGTAGAATAGAGCTCCACCAGTACACTTAAGGGGTGAGAGGGGGGGGGGGGGGGGGGTGGTACCCAACAAGTGACTGCTCTACACCCATCTATTAGTTGTGTATTGTGGTTGGATCATTTTTAATACCTGGCTATGCTGAGATCCTAGAGAGTTCATGGGTAGAGAGGGTAGGATATAACTGATATCTCCGTTTGTGAAGGGGTCAACAGGTTATCCTTTGGGCTCAAGTCCTAGATGTGTCTGTAATTTAGCAGTGCCCCTGAATATTGCCAGTATTATGCATATTCTTTTTTTTTTGTGTTTGTCAAACAACATCCTTTGGTCCAGGCTGCGAAGTGTGAACAAGTTGTTGCACTGCCTCATCCAGGTGCAGAATTGTGTGCACTGATGTAAGTTGAGTATGTAATATGTAACCATATTTATTGAAACTGAAATACAGCATGCCTAGCCTACCTGTTTGTCAAAGTCTTGCATGCTGCAGCCAATATTATCAATGACAGCGTATTACCCATGAACACCACGGGCTGAACTCAAGGGAGGGATGTTTATAATTGTGTCTCCCACATGGCAGAGTCCAGGCTCTGAAAACAAAACTTAAAAAGGACAGTTAACACTTATGTTACTAGAACAAGCAGAATTCTGTTGTGATGTAATGATGTCCAAACTCCTTTAAAACCAGCCCTTGAAGAAATGTGTGTTGTTAAACATTATAACAGTTGGAGGTGACTTAGCGATTTATTTTCCCCAAAAAAAACTAGATGCCCTTATATGTACGAAGAAGTCATACATCCTCTTTAAGCTGTTCCATGCCATGTGTTTAGTCTAGCACTGAATATGTACAGGAGTAAACTAACATGCAGTCTGTGATTGGCAAATTTATATCACATTTGATAATTTTTGTATTTAATAATGATTTCTTAAAAAAGCTTATTGCGTCAGTCATTAATCTAAAGAATGAGTCCTGTCTTTCTAGGAGGACCCATGGCATAACAGTCTCTATGTAATTGCATTCTCTTTTACAATAACTAGGATATTTACAGTATGTACCTCTGTCATGCTACCTACTTGGCTGTGGAAACTTTTCAGAAAAAATTATTTTTTTACTACTCAATCACACCCATTGGCAACAATGTGTCTGGTAGACTGCACTCAAGGATAAGTAATCTCTTGTCATATCACCCTCCTTGAATGAAAGGTGTATACAATCAGGCATTGTTGGAGGTGCACTGGCCACACTGGACTGTTGTTTCGCAGTGTCACATTCCTCTTCAACTTCCTTATCACTTGTTATTTCCACATCTTCATAAAGCTGGTCAGGCATTGCTTCACCGACTTGTTCTTTACTTAATTCTTCTTGGTCCACCGTACATGATGGTAGAATTGCGTTTGTAGATACTTCAAAAGTTCTATTTTGAATACCAAGGCCAACAGACATGGGGTCGCTGAGGTAGTCAGCATGGAAGAGGGGAGTATCCTCACTTGCAGCTGGTGAGGGTAAATTTATATTCTGAAGCACTGATGGAATGCTTCTCTGGTCCAAGCAACCATACGAAAAGGACGCAGAGGAGTCAGTTGCTTCTTTTGTGTTGGGGAACTGGAAAAAGAAGTATCCTTTGTTGGAGAAGCTAGAAAATGTATTTCCACTGCGATCTGTGGGAATGTCATGGAGTCCGGGAGGAACGAATTTAGGTATGCATTTTTCCTTATTCCAGTTGATATCCACGGGGGATAAATCAGGAGGAGTAGGGTCTGGAGAAAAGGCAGAGATGCCGAAGGGGGATATCCATTTCTAGAATTATATAACGAGGAAGACTCCATCACTTACTACCAAACATAACACAGATTATTACATATAAGTACTGAAATAAATAAATACTGCATATATATATATTACATATATATACATATATATATATATAGTGAGAGAGACAGAGATGTGTATACCGTATAGGTGAAGGTTTCAGATTTCTTCTTTAAAGTTTTACCTTAAAGTCTCCCTTGTGAGTAGATATTAATGGGTCAAAAAATCTTGATGGATCTGGAACACCAACCCAGAATATCTTCTTAACCCTGGCAAAGAAAGAAAACACATATTCTAGAGTCGAATAGTGATGGTTGAATAAAGAGACAGAAGATGTTGGGCAAAGTGATGGAGTGAGCAAAATATTTTATAATGGATATAGAATCAGTGTGAAGCAGGAATACGTGAATTGAAGTGCATATGAGGATTAGGAGGAAATAGTACATTTGATTCTGTCTATTGGAGAAATATCTATAGTTAAAATGTTTTTAAAAAACAAAAGTTTACAAAACCTTAGATCACGGGCTCCTTAAAATATAAATACATATCACACAGAGAGAAAAAGAGAGCAGAATACACAGAAAGGAAAAAAGGGGAAAGTAGCAGGATTATTCGCTACACCGAGAATTCAAAATGAATTCCAAATTTAAGGTCAAAATAGCAGAACTGGGAAAATTCTATCAGCTATGCTTTCAGTTCGACTAGCGTGGCTTTAAATTTCAAAATTCACTTTTAATTACTCTTACTTCAGTAAACCACCCAGTAAATTTCTTTGTGTGACGGAATTGTAAGATTGAGTGGTGCGCTGTGTGTGTGATGGGTGTGCTCTGTGTGTGTTAGGGGTGCGCTGTGTGTGCACCCCTCATATACACACAGAGCACCCCTAACACACATAGTGCACCCATCACACACACAGTACACCCTTTGCATACTTATGGAGCACCATTTACATACACACACAGCGCACCCCTCACATACACACAGCATCCCTCACAGACACAGATACACACAGCACCTCTCATACACACAGCATCCCTCACACACATATTGCACCCTTTACATACACACATTGCACCCCTCATATACACACAGAGCACCACTTACACAGAATGTATATGTGAAGGGTGCAGAGGTGCTCTGTGTGTGAGGGGTGCTGTGTGTGAAGGGTGCTGTGTGTGTGTTTGTGTGAGGGGATGCATAGGCATATTGGACTTTTCTTATTTTAATTTAAAATACATTTTAAAAAAAGCTTCATGTCCCCCCACCCCCACCCTTCTTCTTACCTTTGGTTAAGGAGAGGGGGAGACTGCCAGCCCTGGTGGTCCGGTGGTGGTGAGTAGTGATGAGTAGGCCCTTCATTAGTGAGAGGTAGGACCTGGGAGGCAGTTCTTCCTCCCATGAGCATGCTGGTCAGAGCGTTGCAGCTCCGTCTTTACTCCTCCCGCGAGCAGAATGATGTGTCGGAGCATTGCTGTGCTCTGACCAGCATGCTTGCGGGTGGAGAAACTGCCTCCCAGATCATAGATCTCACTAACGAAGGGCCTTTGGGATCGTGAGGGAGATCACTAATCTCCCCACTGGCCCGAGAGGGCCCAAAGCAAGTGAGCAGGGTCGGCTCTCTGTGGGCTGGCAGTAGCGATCAAAGGATTTCCCCTGCCGGCTCCAGCATATGGGCAACACTGTGGTGCGCGTATGCTTGTGGGTCCCCTGGGCAAGTGCCCAGCATGCCCATGTGGAAAGACGGTCATGGTTACACATACCTACAGATACACACACTGTTACAGGTATGCAAACCATATTACACATAAGCACAGATGCACACAAATAGTTAAACATAGACACACATTGTGGCCCCCAGTCTTTGACATTTCCATGGTCATCCACTGTACTGCTCTGCCACTCTACCAGATGCAGACAATGTGGTTTTCTCTCTTAAGCTCCAGCAATTGCCCTAAACAGCCAGAGCCCACGGACGTCATGTCGGTTGTCTGCTCTCTGTATAGGTACTCCTCCCTCATTTTTGTCCAATGCCATTCATTACCATTAGCCCTGATATCTTTTCTCTGTCAATAGAATAAATAAATGGCAAGATTTAGACCCAGGGCTCTTAGTGGGCCCACTCAGGCCCTCTGGAAGAGGAGATATGTAGAACTAGAGTAATGTAGAACTAGAGTTATGTAGAACTAGAGTTATGTAGAACTAGAGTTATGTAGAACTGGAGGTATGTAGAACTGGAGGTATGTAGAACTGGATGCATGGCTGACAGGGATAATTAAAAAAAAATTCACTTTGAACTAACTTTAAATTTCTAACAATTCTCACTTTTAGAAAATAACCCTACAATGGTTTATTCACCAAATTAAGGACTGAAATAGTGTATTGAAATCAGAATGGCAAAATTCAGCCAAGATTTTGCTATTTAGAATTCGATTACAAAGAATTATAAAGGAATTTATATCAACACTACCTTAAGGAATGCGAGGCTCTGTGCCTGGTGGTGAAGGTAAGTTTGTGAATGCGTGGACACAGTAACTTCAGACAGGTCTATAAAATATATTCATGTTATATACAATTGTAAGACTGGACCTGACATTTTATAGTGTAGTTCTTTGTGCCACAGTTCTCACCGTGACATCCAGATGGCCAGACGTGGTCCTGCTTTGTCTGCAGCACTGGGGGCTGGACTTTGTCTATGGCTGTGCTTCACCTGAGATTGATCAGTCATCAGCAGGGTATATAAGAACTGCCTCGCCCTGGGAACATTATCAAGTCTTTGATCTTGTTGTGTGTGTTCAGTTCCTGTGTTCCAGTCTCTTAAACTTAAACTCCATATTGACCCCGGCTTCTGGCTTTGTTTATCCTGATCTCTGGCATCCCTTGACTTTGGCTACACTTTGTTATCCTGACCTTGGCATCCTTTGACTTCGGCTATCCCTTGACTATCCTGCTGTTTGTGTGCTTGTCGGTACCGTTTTAGAATCACCTTTCCTGCACAACTCTTGTGCACAGATTCACAGGCCAGGTGGCTTCTTATCTGGTCACCTAGGACTGTGTCTATCTGCAAAGGTGAGCAAACATATCTGCACTATAGACTCCCATCTCAGGTAAGAACCCTGACACTTTGCTAATAAAGTTTTAAGAAGGATTGTGAAGTATTTCCCATCAAGTACAGGGTTGTCATTTAAAAATAAACATAGCCTTGTATTTTTAGCCATACAAGATCCCGCTTAGGTTATTCTAGCAGTCTTGCTTTATGGTATTTACAATATTACCGAAATTCTGCTTCCCCTCTAGATCACCAAGAACTTCTATTCTAGAGCAAAACACCCCAGTTGCAGATAAGTAAGGATGGGGCATGGACCTCGTTAACATTCATGCACAAAGCCTCCTTCGATATTGCTACCCCACAGAGAGATTTACTTGAAAAAAACAGAAAAGTGATTATGGTAGAGATAAAGAAAATCAGGGGCCGATTAGACAATTAGTTTGTGAAAACTCACCTGTCTGACGAGCGCACAATTAGTGGTATCAAGATACATAAAACCACAATAGCAGTACATGGTGCGACTATCTCTGTAATGTTTTGGGAGGATGACTCTGCAGAATCTGTAAGTAGAACCCAATGTATCAAGTAAGTGCATGTATCAGTAATACCCAACACATTCCACAACACCACTGTCTGAAAATAAAGCACAGTTTACTTACATATAAACATATGTACTTTGAACAGGTAAAAGCTGAACAGGTAATTCCTTTTTTTTTTTTATGTGATGTTAATCAGTGGGATTTTTTTTTTTTAACAACTACATAGTTTTAGGCACTACTGACCCTTTAAACATTAAAAACAGTTTTTTATGAAATAAAAGAGAGAATGCGGAAGAAGTACGTTGACCACTTTGTCATAGGGAATTAAGTACTAATTGCAGTCTGAGTACCATCTTAAAAAAACTGTTTGCATGAGATCTTTTTAAACCTTAGGGTTGTCTCTATCAAAAGTGGTTATGTGACCAAATGTTTTGAAGCACTGCTGTATGTACCTCACCTATCTTCAACACATCATTTTTGTTACTTGTCATAGACCAATGAAAATGATCTGCTTTGCCTATACATTTAGACAGATTTA